>NC_089840.1:163227897-163534564 GCF_035609145.1 Eleutherodactylus coqui
CCCAAGGGTTCTAAGGGAACTAGGTGATGTGATAGATAGAACACTATTTCTTATATTGATGGACACTATTGCGACCAGGGTTGTACCACTGGAGTGGCACATTGACAATGTGATTGCATTATACAAAAAGGGGTCTAAAAGAGAGCCTGGTAACTACAGGCCAGTAAGTCTCACTTCAATAATTGGAAAAATATTTGAGGGGTTTCTGAGAGATTCCATCCTGGAATACCTCAAGGAAAACAATGGTATAACTCCTCATCAGCAGGGGTCAAGCATGTCAGACCAATTTGATCAGCTTCTACAATTAAGTAAGTTCTAGGCTGGACCTGGGAGAGTCTATTGATCTTGTATATCAGGATTTCTTTAAAAGCATTTGACACTGTGCCGCATAATATGTTGATATATAAAATGAGACAGCTCTGTCTGGACGAAAACGTGTGTATCTGAGTAAAGAACTGGCTCAGAGATAGAAAACAGAGGGTAGTAATAAATGTTTAATACTGTGATTGGGCCACCATTGCTAGTGGGGTGCCTCAGGGTTCAGTACTAAGCCCTATTCTGTTCAATATATTTATCAATGACCTGATAGAGGGACTGCACAGTAAAATATCAATATTTGCAGATGATACAAAATTATACAAGACAGTTAATACAACGGAGGACAATGTACGACTACAAACAGACCTCGATAAACTGGGTGCTTGGGTAGCAAAATGGCAAATGAAGTTCAATATTGATAAATGTAAGGTTATGCACATAGGTAGGACAAACGGATGTCACCAATATACACTAAATGGGGTATTGCTAGGGAAGAGTGATATGGAAAAATACCTGGGGGGAACTAGTGGACTGTCGACTTAACTGGAGCAATCAATGCCAATCAGCTGCTGCAAAAGCAAATAAAAAGTTTTGGGGTTCATTAAAAGAGGTTTGGGGCGAGGGACGAGAACATTATTCTTCCACTATATAGGGCACTTGTCAGGTCTCACATGGAATACTGTGTAGAGTTCTGGACACCGGTGCTCAGGAAAAATGTTCAAGTGCTTGAGGGGGTTCAAAGAAGGGCAAAAAAATTAATAAATGAAATAGGAGGACTGGAATACCCAGATAGGGTATCAAAATTGGGATTATTCACCCTGGAAAAAAAACGGCTAAGGGTCGACCAAATAACTATGTATAAATACATTAGGGGATAATACAAGGATCTCTCCCATGATCTGTTTATACCCAGGACTGCAACGATAACAAGAGGGCATCCTCTACATCTAGGGCAATGAAGGTTTCATCACCAACACAGAAGGGGGTTCATACTGTAAGAGCAGTGGGACTGTAAAACTCTCTGCCTGAGAATGTGGTGATGGCAAAAGCGATAGAGGACTTTAAGGCTGGGTTCTCACAGGGCAGATTCTCGGCGGAAATCTCGCGGTTCGCTGCAGCGAAAAAATGCGAGATTTCCGCCAGGAGAACCGCCACTGCAAAACCTGTGGCGGCTTTGAGGCGGCCCGACTGCTCGCTCTTCCGCTGTGGCTGGCGCTCCCATAGAGGAGAGCGCGGCCACAGCGGAAAAAAAAAATGAACATGCTGCGGCCGGCAAATCCGCGCCGCAGCAGCGGCTTCTGCCGGCTTAGCCGCAGCGTATTTCTGAGAAATCTCATCCACATGGCTGGCTAATCCCGGGATTAGCTGCCGCATGCGGATTTGGCGCGGTGAAATTCCGCACGGAATTTCCGCGGCAAATCCGCCCCGTGTGAACCCAACCTAAGAGGGGACTAGATGTCTTTCTAGAGCGCTGTGATATCAGGGGATATAGACATTAGGTGACCAGCGGGGTTGTTAATCTAGAATATTTATCCAGGGATTATTTAGGCTGCCATTATGGAGTCGGGAAGGATTTTTTTTTCCCCAAATGAGCTAAATTGGCTTGTTTGGTCCTTTTTTGCCTTCCTCTGAACCAACAAGGGTGGGGGGTTGAAACAGGCTGAACTAGATGGACATCGTCTTTATTCAGCCTAACATAATATGTTACTATGTTACTATATTGTTCCCTAATCTGGAGATGGGTGCTCCAGAGTCTTCACAGACTCTGAGAGTTCTCTCAAGTTTACCTTTATCTTCCCCGAGAGACACAAAAAGAGAAGTCTCGCAGCCCATTTTATTGCATCTCTGAGCTGAGGCGTAGTGTGGGAGAAAAGCCGGGGATTATAGTTCCTGGAGGGCCTGGAGGTTAGCACCATGACAGGGACCCGGAAGCCACAATAACAGTGACCTGACTGACTACCCGCAGTGTCATCCCCACCTAGAAGCTGACTTAAGAGTAAGATGAGGAGCTTGTCATGGAGGCCTGAAGTTCGGATATCGGGAACCGAGATCATGTGGCATGGTCTCACAGTTAACAGGGAGACATCCTGCTGAGGTACAGAAACACCTACATGCACTGCAGGCCATGGAATAGAGCAGGAGCAGACCAAGAGAGAAGCCAGGGAGGGGGTTAGGAGTGGGATCAGTGTGGAGTGCCGGTGCAGACACTGTCAGCTCTGGCTTAACATTAGGCCTGGAGTAAAAAACTCCATATTCCGACAACCCATACCTCCATCCCGGGTCACCCCTCTCTCCTTCTCCTCACTGAGAATCACACAGAGGGCTGCAGAGAGAGCTTCAAGGGTATTGCAGTTCTGACAGAGAAAGTTCACACTACCTTTATACATTCTCCACTGCATAGAGGACTTGAAGTGACACAAACTGTTCTGATAAGCTTTGCTCAATTTTTTTGCTGGATCTCCACACTGGAGATCTGACAATAAACACTGAGCTGGAGATTGTATAAAGAGCTTAGAAGAAGTCCTAGAGAGACCCTGGACACCTGATATATATGGGGAGCTGGGAGGGTAAAGAAGTGCTGACGTGTCACGGTGACACTTACCAGGCTTCTTCCAGGAGGGCCACATGCATCCAAGGCCAGAATATTGCTGCAGGCTAAATGGGATAGCCCAAGTATAGGGAATGCCCATTAAACAGGATAACAGGGGTTGTAGTTGTCACAGGTGACACCACCAGTCCTTCACACACCGGTATGACCCTCGGTGGATAATAAACTCAGTCTCAGACAGTTTTTACTACCACGGGTCCCTAGGAATGGTTAGAGCCTGGCAAACTTTACTTGGAAACTTGAAACAACAATTATAAGGCAGTTCCCTTATAGACTTCACAGTGCAAGTAAAAGGCTATTCTTCAAAATGCAGTACCTCCACATAGCTCCCACAAGCGCAAAAACGCATGTGTGTGAACAGGAATTATTATCTTGCAGTATCTCCACCTGGTCTTGCAGACACATGGGTGTGACAATCGAAGGGTGTACCTCTATGCGGTGATCCAGGCTCTAGATGGCCGTGTAGGAAAATTAGACGAGGTGGTACCTCTGCACTGGACTTGAGAAGAAGTAGTTACTTACAATTGCTCTCTCTCTCTCTCTGGAGGCTCACTCCATTAACATCCAATCATACATGGCACAGGAAATCTCTCCCCCGCTTCCATCTTCACCACAAGAAGGCTAAAGATGCTCCATGTGGCTCTGTGTTAGGTGGAACTCGGGTAGTAGACAAGATGGAAGACGTGCTACTCCAGAGGATGGAACTCCTTTCCCGCTCTCATATACTCCTATTCATATCCTCTCTCATACCACATGACATGACAAACTTGATACATTTACATGCAGACTTTGATTTTACAGATATTAACCTGTCATGCGCTGCAGCTGTGCAACACACATACTGGAAATTACAAGACAGTCTTTGCACAGTGCATCCACATAAGACATACATGTATGACATTTATGGATGGGACCAAGATGATGTACTGGGTCACTACAGCTTCCCCCCTACTTAAGAACAAGTCGACCCCGGCACCTCCAAAACAGAGTGTATGTATCCGGAGTCGGGCCATCTTGAGTGTATTACTTCCATTCCCTTTGAGAAGTCTCTGTGCAGTCACAGAGTGTGCAAGGCGGAACATGTACACACAACTCCCACCCCTGGCCACCTATATGTTAGGATGTACCCACTGCCAATGTACTACGACTAAAAGAAGTGTCATTTCTCCATATGCTGTCTTTATTTATGACAGCGTGTAAGGACTATGACTTGCAAGTACATTTTCTAAGGATCTACTAGGCTGAACAGAATTCAAAGGCACTAGTATTGCTATGGAGCTTCATACAAGACTGTTTACTCCAAAGGCTAGTAAGATCAGATCAGTGGAATGAACATCACTGTCTTTTTGAGAAGGAAGCACAATGTTACCAATACAAAAATATGAAGGGGTGACTGGCAGGGAAAAGATCAAAAATATCAGCAGAGCAGTCAGTAGCTTACATCAATACCGCTGTCCGTGAATGAGAGGAAGGGGAAAGGAAGGCCCACCCCCTGAAACAGGCTAGAACAGGCTGCAAACACTAAGACAGGACTTAGGGAGACGTAAGAAACCTCCAGTCATTCACACCATACACATGGTTTCATGCATACGGTGGCATTGGCTAGATTAGCATTTTTAAATTAGCATTTATTATTATATTTAAATTAATCATATATAAGCTAGACACATATGGATTACTAGGAATAAATTACTTTGGCAAAAATTGATTCAGAGAGCATGAGCAGATTCTAAGAAAAATAACAAACGCCACTTTACTTCTCCTGCACATCACTTGAACATTAAATGTTGCAAACAGTTAAACTTTTCAATATGAAAAACTGTTTATAACGGGCTATTAAATTTTAAAGTATTTTCCTTATAGGGGCTTAAATGGGGTAAAGAATAATGTCTCTTACACAGAGTCGCTTTAAAACGTAAAGTCTTAGGTCTCCGGAATTGTGAGACATAGATACGGTATACCTCCCCAGGATCTGCTCCCCAAGGATGCCACAGAGGACGGGCTGTCCGTATCCCACACACATCTTACCACCCTTCTTGGCGGTGTGGCTGGAGTGCTCAGTTCCCTCAGAATTGGCGGGTTGGTAATTTGAGGTTGTGGGTAAGGATATTTCTTGCTATACCTCTTTCTCCTCTGCTGTGTTCTCTGTGGGTAGAGTCATTTCTTGCTGTACCTCTTTCTCCTTCTGCTCAGGAACCAGTAGCAGGCCCCCCTGCGTGAGAACCTCATACCAGTTCCCGAGCAGTATGGTGCTGGCTGACTCCTGATTCTCCTGCTTCTTTGGGTCACATGCTTCCATTCCTCTGCTTCTGCAGGTACACTGAACATTTCTTTTCCCTCAACATTTTGAAGACTTTCTTCTACTCTGTCAAGGAAATCTTCACCTTCCTTAAAGGGGTTGTCCCGCGAAACAAAGTGGGTGTATACACTTCTGTATGGCCATATTAATGCACTTTGCAATGTACATTGTGCATTAATTATGAGCCATACAGAAGTTATTCACTTACCTGTTCTGTTGCTAGCGTCCTCGTCTCCATGGTGCCGTCTAATTTTCAGCGTCTAATCGCCCGATTAGACGCGCTTGAGCATTCCGGTCTTCTTCCTTTCTGAATGGGGCCGCTCGTGCCGGAGAGCGGCTCCTCGTAGCTCTGCCCCGTCACGTGTGCCGATTCCAGCCAATCAGGAGGCTGGAATCGGCAATGGACCGCACGGTGCACCGCATGGTGCACCGTGGGTGAAGATCCCAGCGGCCATCTTACTTAGGTAAGTAAGAAGTCGCCGGAGCGCGGGGATTCGGGTAAGTACTGGCCTTTTTTTTTTTTTTATCCCTGCATCGGGTTTGTCTCGCGCCGAACGGGGGGGCTATTGAAAAAAAAAAAAAACGTTTCGACGTGGGACAACCCCTTTAATAGGTTTTAATGTAGTTATTCTCTTCTTAAGACTACACACATTTTCCTCTAGTAGAGACACCTGCATTTCTGGTAGGTGAAGTTTAGCTTTTATTCTGGTAGGTCTGTAAGCATATAGCTTACATTGCAGCTCACCAAATGGCTCCTCTCCTTTTCCATGTTGTCAGTTGATGTCCACTTCCAAACTTCTAAAAGTCAAGAATTGTAGAGAAGATATTTAACCTGGAAGATACTTACGGCGTGCGGTCTGGTGATGTACTCCGAGCAGCTAGAACTGGCTAATCCCGGCAATCTTCTCGCTTACAGTGATTTTTTGCTCTTCCCAGAATGCACAGGGAAAATGCAAATGATCTTCCTGCAGCTCCAATATCTGGTGTCCAATCTCTGGTCCAATTACTCTTGAAGAATTAACTTTAGTCCTTAATAGCTTTTCATTGCACAAAAGTCCAGGTCCAGACAAAAAATTCTAGGAAATAATGCTTCCTCAGCTAGCTTTAACATTCAATGCTCTGTTGGATGGAGCACTGTTACTCAAGCAGAAGCAGAAATGCATTTATTAACCTTATTCACAAGAAAGGGAAAGATCATCTTCTATGTGGAAGACCCATATCTATGTTGAATCTAAACATCAAAATATGGGCTAAGCTCCTCTCTAGATGGATCAATAAATACATACCTAACTTAATTCATGATGAACAATCCGGTTTTGTAATAGGCAGACTCCTGCGCATAATAGGATATGCTCAAAAAGAAAAAAATCCCATTAATTATATTGGGAATGGATGCCGAAAAGGCGTTTAATAGAGTGGACTGAAACTTTATGTGAACAGTCTTGTAAAAATTCAATTTCCCTCCTTCCATAATCAAAGCAATGTTTCCGTTATATTGCAACCCTCATGTGGAAATTAAAGTAAATGACTCCTTTTCGCCTCCCTTTTCCATCACCAATGGAACACGCCACGGTTGTCCCTTATCCCCTTCTATCTTCATCATCTCAGTAGGAATCCTCCTCCAATTGGTGCGGCAGTAGCTTTCAGTAGCTTTCGCAGATGACTTGTTATTAGAGATGAGCGAGCACCAAAATGCTCGGGTGCTCGTTACTCGGGACGAAATTATCGGGATGCTCGAGGGTTCATTTCGAGTAACGAACCCCATTGAAGTCAATGGCCGATCCGAGCATTTTTGTATATCGCCGATGCTCGCTAAGGTTTTCATTTGTGAAAATCTGGGCAATTCAAGAAAGTGATGGGAACGACACAGCAACGGATAGGGCAGGCGAGGGGCTACATGTTGGGTTGCATCTCAAGTTCCCAGGTCCCACTATTAAGCCACAATAGTGGCAAGAGTGGGCCCCCCCCCCCCAACAACTTTTACTTCTGAAAAGCCCTCATTAGCAATGCATACCTTAGCTAAGCACCACACTACCTCCAACAAAGCGCAATCACTGCCTGCATGACACTCCGCTGCCACTTCTCCTGGGTTACATGCTGCCCAACCCCCCCCCCCCCCCCGCACGACGCAGTGTCCACAGCGCACACCAAAGTGTCCCTGCACAGCCTTCAGCTGCACTCATGCCACACCACCCTCATGTCTATTTACAAGTGCGTCTGCCATGAGGAGGAACCACAGGCACACACTGCAGAGGGTTGGCATGGCTAGGCAGCGACCCTCTTTAAAAGGGGCGGGGCGATAGCCCACAATGCTGTACAGAAGCAATGAGAAATATAATCGTGTGCCACCGCCATCAGGAGCTGCACACGTGGGCATAGCAATGGGGAACCTATGTGCCACACACTATTCATTCTGTCAAGGTGTCTGCATGCCCCAGTTGGACCGCGGTTTTTTATAAATAGTCACAGGCAGGTACAACTCCGCAATGGGAATTCCGTGTGCACCCAAAGCATGGGTGGCTCCCTGGAACCAACCGGCGGTACATAAATATATCCCATTGCAGTGCCCATCACAGCTGAGGTAACGTCCGATTAAATGCAGGTGGGCTTCGGCCCACACTGCATGCCCCAGTCAGACTGGGGTTCTTTAGAAGTGGACACATGCAGTTACAACTCCGTGTGGACCGACAGCATGGGTGGGTGCCAGGAAGCCACCGGCGGTACATAAATATATCCCATTGCATTGCCCATCACAGCTGAGGTAATGTCATGTTTAATGCAGGTGGGCTTCGGCCCACACTGCATGCCCCAGTCAGACTGGGGTTCTTTAGAAGTGGACACATGCAGTTACAACTCCCTGTGGACCCACAGCATGGGTGCTCCCTGGAACCCACCGGCGGTACATAAATATATCCCATTGCAGTGCCCAACACAGCTGATGTAACGTCAGCTTTAATGCAGGTGGGCAAAAAATTAATTGGTTTACACTGTAGGCGAGGGCCCCAAAAAATTGGTGTACCAACAGTACTAATGTACGTCAGAAAAATTGCCCATGCCCAACCAAGAGGGCAGGTGAAACCCATTAATCGCTTTGGTTAATGTGGCTTAATTTGTAACTAGGCCTGGAGGCAGCCCAGTTAAAATAAAAATTGGTTCAGGTGCAAGTTTCAATGCTTTATTCAATTGAGAATTGAAACGTATAAACATTGTTTACAAAAGTTATATGACTGAGCCTTGTGGGCCTAAGAAAAATTGCCCGTTCGGCGTGATTACGTCAGGTTTCAGGAGGAGGAGCAGGAGGAGGAGGAGGAATATTATACACAGATTGATGAAGCCAAAAGGTCCACGTTTTTGATGGTGATAGAGAACAATGCTTCCATCCGCGGGTGCAGCCTACGTATTGTTTAGGTATCGCTGCTGTCCGCTGGTGGAGAAGAGAAGTCTGGGGAAATCCAGGCTTTGTTCATCTTGATGAGTGTAAGCCTGTCGGCACTGTCGGTTGACAGGCGGGTACGCTTATCCGTGATGATTCCCCCAGCCGCACTAAACACCCTCTCTGACAAGACGCTAGCCGCAGGACAAGCAAGCACCTCCAGGGCATACAGCGCGAGTTCAGGCCACGTGTCCAGCTTCGACACCCAGTAGTTGTAGGGGGCAGAGGCGTCACGGAGGACGGTCGTGCGATCGGCTATGTACTCCCTCACCATCCTTTTACAGTGCTCCCGCTGACTCAGCCTTGACTGGGGAGCGGTGACACAGTCTTGCTGGGGAGCCAGAAAGCTGTCAAAGGCCTTGGAGAGTGTTCCCCTGCCTGTGCTGTACATGCTGCCTGATCTCTGCGCCTCCCCTGCTACCTGGCCCTCGGAACTGCGCCTTCGGCCACTAGCGCTGTCGGATGGGAATTTTACCATCAGCTTGTCCGCCAGGGTCCTGTGGTATAGCATCACTCTCGAACCCCTTTCCTCTTCGGGTATGAGAGTGGAAAGGTTCTCCTTATACCGTGGGTCGAGCAGTGTGTACACCCAGTAATCAGTAGTGGCCAGAATGCGTGTAACGCGAGGGTCACGAGAAAGGCATCCTAACATGAAGTCAGCCATGTGTGCCAGGGTACCTGTACGCAACACATGGCTGTCCGCACTAGGAAGATCACTTTCAGGATCCTCCTCCTCCTCCTCAGGCCATACACACTGAAAGGATGACAGGCAAGCAGCATGGGTACCCTCAGCATTGGGCCAAGCTGTCTCTTCCCCCTCCTCCTCATCCTCCTCATGCTCCTCCTTCTCCTCCTCAACGCGCTGAGGTATAGGTATAGGTATAGCAAGTCTGACAAGCGTGGGTAGCTTTTCAGAAAGCGCTGAACCACCAAATTAAAGACGTGGGCCAGGCATGGCACGTGCGTGAGGCTGCCGAGCTGCAGAGCCGCCACCAGGTTACGGCCGTTGTCACACACGACCATGCCCGGTTGGAGGCTAAGCGGCGCAAGCCAGCGGTCGGTCTGCTCTGTCAGACCCTGCAGCAGTTCGTGGGCCGTGTGCCTCTTCTCTCCTAAGCTGAGTAGTTTCAGCATGGCCTACTGACGCTTGCCCACCGCTGTGCTGCCACGCCGCGCGACACCGACTGCTGGCGACGTGCTGCTGCTGACACATTTTGATTGCGAGACAGAGGTTGCGTAGGAGGAGGAGGAGGAGGAGGGTGGTTTAGTGGAGGAAGCATACACCGCCGCAGATACCAGCACCGAGCTGGGGCCCGCAATTCTGGGGGTGGGTAGGACGTGAGCGGTCCCAGGCTCTGACTCTTTCCCAACCTCACCGCGTTGGTGAGGGCCCGTACAATGTTGCTGGAGACGAGGTCGTGCAGGGCTGGGACGGCACATCGGGAAAAGTAGTGGCGACTGGGAACTGAGTAGCGCAGGGCTGCCGCCATCATACCTTTGAAAGCCTCCGTTTCCACAACCCTATACGGCAGCATCTCCAGGCTGATAAATTTGGCTATGTGCACGTTTAACGTTTGAGCGTGCGGGTGCGTGGCGGCGTACTTGCGCTTGCGCTCAAACACTTGCGCTAGCGACGGCTGGACGGTGCGCTAACAGACATTGGTGGATGGGGCCGAGGACAGCGGAGGTGAGGGTGTGGGTGCAGGCCAGGAAACGGTAGTGCCTGTGTCCTGAGAGGGGGGTTGGATCTCAGTGGCAGGTTGGGACACAGGGGGAGAGGCAGCGGTGCAAACCGGAGGCGGTGAACGGCCTTCGTCCCACCTTGTGGGTTGCTTGGCCATCATATGTCTGCGCATGCTGGTGGTGGTGAGGCTGGTGGTGGTGGCTCCCTGGCTGATCTTGGCGCGACAAAGGTTGCACACCACTGTTCGTCGGTCGTCTGCACTCTCAGTGAAAAACTGACAGACCTTTGAGCACCTCGGCCTCTGCAGGATGGCATGGCGCGAGGGGGCGCTTTGGGAAACAGTTGGTGGATTATTCGGTCTGGCCCTGCCTCTACCCCTGGCCACCGCACTGCCTCTTCTAACCTGCCCTGCTGCTGCACTTGCCTCCCCCTCTGAAGACCTGTCCTCAGTAGGCGTAGCAAACCAGGTGGGGTCAGTCACCTCATCGTCCTGCTGCACTTCCTCCGAATCCTATGTGCGCTCCTCCCTCGGACTGACTCCAATTACTACTACCTGAGTGATAGACAACTGTGTCTCATCGTCATAGTCCTCCTCACCCACTGAAAGCTCTTGAGACAGTTGCCGGAAGTCCCCAGCCTCATCCCCCGGACCCCGGGAACTTTCCAAAGGTTGGGCATCGGTCACGACAAACTCCTCCGGTGGGAGAGGAACCATTGCTGGCCATTCTGGGCAGGGGCCCGGGAACAGTTCCTGGGAGTCTGCCTGCTCCTCAGAATGTGTCATTGTAATGGAGTGAGGAGGCTGGGAGGAAGGAGGAGCAGCAGCCAGAGGATTCAGAGTTGCAGCAGTGGACGGCGCAGAACTCTGGGTGGTCGATAGATTGCTGGATGCACTTTCTGCCATCCACGACAGGACCTGCTCACGCTGCTCATTTTCTAATAAAGGTCTTCCGCGTGGACCCATTAATTGTGAGATGAATGTGGGGATGCCAGAAACGTGCCTCTCTCCTAATCCCGCAGCAGTCGGCTGCGATACACCTGGATCAGGAGCTCGGCCTGTGCCCTCACCCTGACTTGGGCCTCCGTGTCCTCGCCCGCGTCCACGTCTTCTAGGCCTACCCCTACCCCTCAGCATGGTGTATTACCAGTAGTGCAGAAACAGACCGCTGTAATTAAATGTGCCGCTTATTGGCCTGTGGTTGGAGGCTGACTTCGCTTACGGAACGCACAGCAGAGGCAGGAAAGAATTTTTCGCAAGCCTGCTGTAACACTTAGCTGGCTGCGTATTAATTAGGACAACTACCCCCAGCAGAGACCCAGTACACTTGTGGACAGGAACACAGCGGTGATGTAAGAGGCAACACAGAGGCAGGAAAGAATTTTGCGCACGTCTGCTGTAACACTTAGCTGGCTGCGTATGAATTAGGACAACTACCCCCAGCAGAGACCCAGTACACTTGTGGACAGGAACACAGCGGTGATGTAAGAGGCAACACAGAGGCAGGAAAGAATTTTGCGCACGCCTGCTGTAACACTTAGCTGGCTGCGTATGAATTAGGACAACTACCCCAGCAGAGACCCAGTACACTTGTGGACAGGAACACAGCGGTGATGTAAGAGGCAACACAGAGGCAGGAAAGAATTTTGCGCACGCCTGCTGTAACACTTAGCTGGCTGCGTATGAATTAGGACAACTACCCCCAGCAGAGACCCAGTACACTTGTGGACAGGAACACAGCGGTGATGTAAGAGGCAACACAGAGGCAGGAAAGAATTTTGCGCAAGCCTGCTGTAACACTTAGCTGGCTGCGTATGAATTAGGACAACTACCCCCAGCAGAGACCCAGTACACTTGTGGACAGGAACACAGCGGTGATGTAAGAGGCAACACAGAGGCAGGAAAGAATTTTGCGCAAGCCTGCTGTAACACTTAGCTGGCTGCGTATGAATTAGGACAACTACCCCCAGCAGAGACCCAGTACACTTGTGGACAGGAATACAGCCGTGATGTAAGAGGCAACACAGAGGCAGGAAAGAATTTTGCGCAAGCCTGCTGTAACACTTAGCTGGCTGCGTATGAATTAGGACAACTACCCCCAGCAGAGACCCAGTACACTGAGGACGGTCACAGGCAGCCCAAATAGATTTTTTTTCCCAAATGTTTTTGGAAAGGCCCATTGCTTATATACACTAAATATGTCTTCTGTCCCTGCCTCACCACTACTGGCCCTGGACAATGTAAAATTACTGCAGGACGCAATGCTCTGCACGGCCGATATACCAAAAAAAAAAAAAAAAGTGCAACACTGCAAAAAGCAGCCTCCACACTACTGCACACGGTCAGATGTGGCCCTAAGAAGGACCGTTGGGATTCTTGAAGCCTAAAATAACTACTAACACTTTCCCTATAGCAGCTCCGGCACCAGCAGCACTGTCCCTGATCTCTGTCAGAATGCATCTGTGGCGAGCCGTGGGAGGGGCCGATTTATATACTCGGGTGACACCTGATCTCGCCAGCCACTCACTGCAGTGGGGTGGTATAGGGCTTGAACGTCGCAGGGGAAAGGTGTAATGCCTTCCCTGTCTTTCTATTGGCCAGAAAAGCGCGCTAACGTCTGAGAGATGAAAGTGAAAGTAACTCGAACATCGCGTGGTACTCGTCTCGAGTAACGAGCATCTCGAACACGCTAATGCTCGAACGAGTATCAAGCTCGGACGAGTACGTTCGCTCATCTCTACTTGTTATTTATTTTAACTAATCCAGAACAAGGCCTTCCGATTCTTAATAAGATTCTGCAGACATGTGGCTCTTTCTCTAATTTAAAAGTTAACCTTTCAAAGTCTATAGTGCTTAATATAACATTACAATTCGTTATTAGAGATGAGCGAGCACCAAAATGCTCGAGTGCTCGTTACTCCAGTCGAACTTCCCGCAATGCTCGAGGGTTTGCTTCGAGTAACGGACCCCATTAAAGTCAATGGGCGACTCGAGCATTTTTGTATATCGCCGATGCTCGCTAAGGTTTTCATTTGTGAAAATCTGGGAAATTCACGAAAGTGATGGGAACGACACAGAAACGGATAGGGCAGGCGAGGGGCTACATGTTGGGCTGCATCTCAAGTTCCCAGGTCCCACTATTAAGCCACAATAGTGGCAAGAGTGGGCCCCCCCCACACACACACACTGTCAGCATAAAGATTGTTCTCCTCTGCCACAGCTGTAACAGCTGTGGCAGAGAAGAACGATGTTAGCCCATTGAATTCAATGGAGCCGGCAATAGAGCCAGCTCCATTGAAAGCAATGGGCTGCCGGCGAGAGCGGGATGAATTTTCGGGAAGGGCTTAAAAATATAAGCCCTTACCTGAAAATCACCCTAAAATGTGTAAAAAAAAAAAAGTATACTCACCTCTCCGCTGAAGCCGGAGTTCAGCCGCGTCTGGCCGGCAGTTCTCTTGAACTGCTCTGAGTAGTATTCAGCAGCCGGGGATTTAAAATCCCCGCCTGCTGAATGAGCTGCCTCTGATTGGTCACAGCCTCACCAATCAGAGGCAGCTCTCACTCACACCCATTCATGAATTCATGAATGAGTGAGTGAGTGCTGCCTCTGATTGACAGCTGAGAGCTGCCCCTGATTGGTCCCTGCGCTGAGCCAATCAGAGGCAGCACTCACCCATTCATGAATTCATGAATGGGTGTGAGTGAGAGCTGCCTCTGATTGGTGCGGCTGTGACCAATCAGAGGCAGCTCATTCAGCAGGCAGGGATTTTAAATCCCCGGCTGCTGAATACTACACAGAGCAGTTCAGGAGAACTGCCGGTCAGACGCGGCTGAACTCCGGCTGCAGCGGAAAGGTGAGTATACATTTTTTTTTATTTTTACACATTTTAGGATGATTTTCAGGTAAGGGCTTATATTTTTAAGCCCCTCCCAAAAATTCATTCCGCGCTCGCCGGCAGCCCATTGCTTTCAATGGAGCTGGCTGTATTGCCGGCTCAATTGAATTCAATGGGCTAACATCGTTCTTCTCTGCCACAGCTGTTACAGCTATGGCAGAGGAAAACGATCTTTATGCTGACAAATTTTTATTTTTTTTATTTTTACACATTTTAGGATGATTTTCAGGTAAGGGCTTATATTTTTAAGCCCTTCCCGAAATTTCATCCTGAGATCGCCAGCTGCCCATTGCTTTCAATGGAGCCGGCTGTATTGCCGGCTCCATTAAATTCAATGGTCAGTGCTCGTTTAATCGAGATGAGTACCACGTGGTGCTCGTCTCGAGTAACGAGCATCTCGAGCACCCTAATACTCGAACGAGCATCAAGCTCGGATGAGTATGCTCGCTCATCTCTATTCGTTATGGCAGAAAACTCCAAGCGTCCTTTATATGGGTGGATACTTACATTGAATACTTGGGTATTAAGATCACAAAAAAATTAGATCACTTTTATAAAGATAATTTTGTGCCTCTCCTTAGGGAGATATCATTGCTCTTACAAGCATATATCTACCTGTAGTTTCCTGGTTTGGCCGCAAAAATTTTTTACAAGCATACAGTCCCAAAAATTCTACATAAGATGCAAATGCTCTCAATTTACCTCCCAGAATCTTTCTTTAAGCAGATTAAGTCAAGCTTCCACAGATTTATTCGGAGGCATAAAAGACCTGCCTGGCAGATCGCCTTCTGACTCAGAGAAGGGAAGATAGTGGGATAAACCTACCTGACATGTCCCAATATTATAAAGCAATTCAGCTTAACAGGTGGCTGGAATTGTTAAATCCCTCAAAAAACCGAGTGGTTAGGCAACTAGCACAGGCCTCCTATGGGGCATCCTTCCTGAAGAAGCCTTGTCTCCCTGAACTAAATATATATAGGAAGACATCATTTGATCCCCTCCTGGGAGGACCATGTGAGATCCTAGATACTCTACGAGGGGAGCTGGCCCCACACCCATCTCCTGTAGCTCCCCTGAGCTTAGTACCGGAGTACCTGGGACTTGATCTTTAAGCAATAGCTGACCTTTGGTTCAACCGCACACTGAAGAGCATGCAAGATCTAGAAAGCTTACATACTCAAACTAAAATTCCCCTCCTAATCCCCTGCAAAAAATTTACCTGTCTAAAACTTTTGTGAAATTCAACAAAGCATTCCTATCCTCTCGCCCATATACTGAATTAGAATGCATTTTCTCAGCAAAATCTTGCTCAAGCAGAAAATTATCACTCTTAGGCCGCCTGCAGACAGGCGGGTCGGATCCGGCGGCGAGAATTCTCGCCGCGGGACCCGACCCCAGCGCCTGCAGGCAGGAGCACGTACTCACCCGCGCCTGGCGGCCCTGGCTCTTTCATGTGCCAGCTGCCGAGCAGGCGGCGCATGCACAGACCGGAGCCGGCGGCCGGGTGAGTGACGTTTCTGTGCGAGGCTCTGCGAGCCCCGCACAAAAATAGGACATGCCACGGTTTGTTTGCCGCACGACATTTCGCGCAGCCAAACCGCGGCCATCTGCATAGGAGTGCGTATTGTAATGCACTCCTATGCAGGCTTTCAGTGGCGGAAATCCCGCGGATAATCCCGCCGCGGGATTTCCGCCCGTGTGCAGGCGGCCTTACAAGGAAATTTTTATCCCTCCAGCTTACTTTAGATCTTCATTTGTTGTCTCCAGTGAAAAGGAATTAAATATTAAGCTGACAGATAAGTAGGTGAAATGTATCTTGATTAGCTCACATGGTCATTCTAAGTGCATCAAACTACAAGAAAATCATTACAAACTACTGACAAGATGGTACAAAATGCTGGAATGGTTCTTTGCTTACAAACTCACTGACTCTAACTTCTGCTGGTGTTGTAATGAGCATGTGGACTCCTTAACTCATATTTGATGGTCATGCCTGGTATTGGGTGTATTTTCACCATAGTTTTTTTATATTTTGTTTCATGGCATGTACCATGTTATTTAAATAATGTACTAACTTTTTTCTTTGGGTCATTACGAATATGGTGATACCAGATTTGTGATTTATTTTTTTCTTATTGCATAGTAAAAGGTAGTTTTCACGTTTATATTATAATTTTTTTGAATACTTTTAACTTTTTATCTAGCACCATATTTTTTCATTATTATAATAGACTACTATACATCCCTAAAGCACTGTATTATAAAGCCTATGAAGCTCAACCAGAGGCTAAGCCTCATTGGCCACTGCAGCTAGCAGACCTGAAGCCCATATTCAAGCCTCTGAGTGGCAGTTCAACGCAGTAGGACCCCACAATCACATTGCTGGCATTCAAAGGGTGAGGGAGGGATCCACCCTGCCTTTGTCGGCCTTTTACATGCCGCATTCACACTAACCATGAAATACAAAGAGTTAAAAAGCAGGGATTGGAAGTTTTTCTGGTCTCCACTGTTTGAGCAAGTACCAGGAGACCCATGCCAGGCATTTGATGCAGCCGCCATCAAAAGATGTATGGGTAGTCATTGAGGTGTTAAATGGGTTGAATAAAAGTAATCTTTACCCTCAGCAATGAAAACATAATAACACATAGTAACATAGTATGTTAGGCTGAAGGGAGACAATGACCATCTAGTCCAGCCTGTATCCACCACCCCTTGGTGATCCAGAGGAAGGCAAAAAAACCCAATGAGGAAAAGCCAATTAGCCCCATTGGGGAAAAAATTCCTTGTCGACTCCATAATGGTAGTCAGAATAATCCCTGTATCAATGTTTGAAAATTCCTACCTGACTCCAAGACCCAGATCAACAACCCCACTGGTTATTTAATGTTTATATCCTGTAATATCATAGCACTCTAGAAAGACATCTAGTCCCCTCTTACACTCCTCTATCGATTTTGCCATCACCACGTCATCAGGCTGAGAGTTCCATAGTCTCACTGCTCTTACAGTAAAGAATGTCCTTCTATGTTGGTGATGGAAGCTTTGTTCCTCTAGACATAGAAGATGCCCACTTGTTACCCTCACAGTCCTGGGAATAAACAGATCATAGGAGAGATCCTTGTATTGTCCCCTAATATATTTATAATAGTTATTTGATCTCCCTTTAATAGAGATGAGCGAACGTACTCGTCCGAGCATGATGCTCGGGCGAATATTAGCGTGTTCGGGATGCTCGTTACTCGTAACGAGTACCACGCGATGTTCGGGTTACTTTCACTTTCATCTCTGAGACGTTAGCACGCTTTTCTGGCCAATTGAAAGACAGGAAAGGCATTACAACTTCCCCCTGTGATGTTCTAGCCCTATACCACCCCCCTGCAGTGAGTGGCTGGGGAGATCAGATGTCACCCGAGTATAAAAGTCGGCCCCTCCCGCGGCTCGCCACAGATGCCTTGTGAGATAGCTGAGGGACAGTGCTGTTGGTGCCAGAGCTGCTATAGGGAGAGCGTTAGGGGTTAGTGTAGGCTTCAAGAACCCCAACGGTCCTTCTTAGGGCTACATCTAACAGTGTGCAGTAGTGTGGAGGCTGCTGTTAGCAGTGTTGCACATTTTTTTTTTTCCAAATCGGCCATGCAGAGCATTGCGCCCTGCAGTAATACTACAGGGACAGAAGTGGTGGTTAGGCAGGGAGAGTGTTAGGAGTTAGTGTAGGCTTCAAGAACCCCAACGGTCCTTCTTAGGGCCACATCTAACAGTGTGCAGTACTGTGGAGGCTGCTGTTAGAAGTGTTGCACATTTTTTTTTTTCCAAGTCGGCCGTGCAGAGCATTGCGCCCTGCAGTAATACTCCAGGGACAGAATTGTGTAGGGAGGGCCAGAAGACATATTTTATTGATTGAATATACGCAGTGGGCCTTTCCTTTAAAAAAAAAGGGCAAAAATTCTATTTGGCCTGCAGGCTTGCGCCAATTTATTTCCTGCCTGGGAAATCACCGCTCTGCTGTAGTTAATAACTGTGCAACACTGCAGTTCTGTGACACAGTGCAGGGCCACAACACATTTATTATTGATTGAATATACGCAGTGGGCCTTTCCTTTAAAAAAAAAGGGCAACTACTATTCTATTTGGCCTGCCTCTGACAGTCCTCAGCGTTCTGGGTACGTGTGTGCTGGGTGGAGAACGTAAAAAAAATCATACGCAGCCAGCTAAGTTTAACAGCAGGCTTGCGCCAATTTATTTCCTGCCTGGGAAATCACCGCTCTGCTGTAGTTAATAACTGTGCAACACTGCAGTTCTGTGACACACTGCAGGGCCACAACACATTTATTATTGATTGAATATACGCAGTGGGCCTTTCCTTTAAAAAAAAAGGGCAACTACTATTCTGTTTGGCCTGCCTCTGACAGTCCTCAGCATTCTGGGTACGTGTGTGCTGGGTGGAGAACGTAAAAAAAATCATACGCAGCCAGCTAAGTTTAACAGCAGGCTTGCGCCAATTTATTTCCTGCCTGGGAAATCACCGCTCTGCTGTAGTTAATAACTGTGCAACACTGCAGTTCTGTGACACACTGCAGGGCCACAACACATTTATTATTGATTGAATATATGCAGTGGGCCTTTCCTTTTAAAAAAAAGGGCAACTATTCTATTTGGCCTGCCTCTGACAGTCCTCAGCGCTCTGGGTACGTGTGTGCTGGGTGGAGAACGTAAACAAAAATCATACGCAGCCAGCTAAGTTTAACAGCAGGCTTGCGCCAATTTATTTCCTGGCTGGGAAATCAAATCACTGGTAATACAGCATGCTGAGGGGTAGGGGTAGGCCTAGAGGACGTGGACGCGGCCGAGGACGCGGAGGGCCAAGTGAGGGTGTGGGCACAGGCCGAACTCCTGATCCAGGTGTATCGCAGCCGACTGCTGCGCGATTAGGAGAGAGGCACGTTTCTGGCGTCCCCACATTCATCGCACAATTAATGGGTCCACGCGGGAGACCTTTATTAGAAAATGAGCAGTGTGAGCAGGTCCTGTCGGGGATGGCAGAAAGTGCTTCGAGCAACCTATCGTCCACACACAGTTCTACGCCGTCCACTGCTGCAAATCCGAATCCTCTGTCTGCTGCTCCTCCTTCCTCCCAGCCTCCTCACTCCACTACAATGACACATGCTCAGGAGCGGGAAGACTCCCAGGAACTGTTCTCGGGCCCCTGCTCAGATTGGGCAGCAGTGGTTCCTCTCCCACCAGAGGAGTTTATCGTCACTGATGCCCAACCATTGGAAAGTTCCCGGGGTCCGGGGGATGAGGCTGGGGACTTCCGGCAACTGTCTCAAGACCTTTCAGTGGGTGAGGAGGACGATGACGATGAGACACAGTTGTCTATCGGTGAGGTAGTAGTAAGGGCAGTAAGTCCGAGGGAGGAGCGCACAGAGGATTCTGAGGAAGAGCAGCAGGACGATGAGGTGACTGACCCCACCTGGTTTGCAACGCCTACTCAGGACAGGTCTTCAGAGGGGGAGGCAAGGGCAGCAGCAGGGCAGGTTGCAAGAGGCAGTGCGGTGGCCAGGGGTAGAGGCAGGGCCAGACCGAATAATCCACCAACTGTTTCCCAAAGCGCACCTCGCACCATGCCACCCTGCAGAGGCCAAGGTGCTCTAAGGTCTGGCAGTTTTTCACAGAGATGCCTGACGACCGACGAACAGTGGTGTGCAACCTTTGTCGCGCCAAGATCAGCCGGGGAGCCACCACCAACAGCCTGACCACCACCAGCATGCGCAGACATATGATGGCCAAGCACCCCACAAGGTGGGAGGAAGGCCGTTCACCGCCTCCGGTTTGCACCGCTGCCTCTCCCCCTGTGCCCCAACCTGCCACTGAGATCCAACCCCACTCTGAGGACACAGGCACTACCGTCTCCTGGCCTGCACCCACACCCTCACCTCCGCTGTCCTCGGCCCAATCCACCAATGTCTCGCACCGCACCGTCCAGCCGTCGCTAGCGCAAGTGTTTGAGTGCAACCGCAAGTACGCCGCCACGCACCCGCACGCTCAAGCGTTAACCGTCCACATAGCCAAATTTATCAGCCTTGAGATGCTGCCGTATAGGGTTGTGGAAACGGAGTCCTTCAAAAGTATGATGGCGGCGGCGGCCCCGCGCTACTCAGTTCCCAGTCGCCACTACTTTTCCCGATGTGCCGTCCCAGCCCTGCACGACCACGTCTCCCGCAACATTGTACGCGCCCTCACCAACGCGGTTACTGCCAAGGTCCACTTAACAACGGACACGTGGACAAGCACAGACGGGCAGGGCCACTACATCTCCCTGACGGCACATTGGGTGAATTTAGTGGAGGCTGGGACAGAGTCAGAGCCTGGGACCGCTCACGTCCTACCCACCCCCAGAATTGCGGGCCCCAGCTCGGTGCTGGTATCTGCGGCGGTGTATGCTTCCTCCACTAAACCACCCTCCTCCTCCTCCAATGCAACCTCTGTCTCGCAATCAAGATGTGTCAGCAGCAGCAGCACGTTGCCAGCAGTCGGTGTCGCGCGGCGTGGCAGCACAGCGGTGGGCAAGCGTCAGCAGGCCGTGCTGAAACTACTCAGCTTAGGAGATAAGAGGCACACGGCCCACGAACTGCTGCACGGTCTGCTGCACTGCTGCACACATTTCCGCAAGTCCCACACGGACGCTGCCACCCTGCGGACCCTGCAACATCAGTTTAATCTGCCAGTGCACCGACTGCTGTGCGACGTGCCCACACGGTGGAACTCTACGCTCCACATGTTGGCCAGGTTCTATGAGCAGCGTAGAGCTATAGTGGAATACCAACTCCAACATGGGCGGCGCAGTGGGAGTCAGCCTCCTCAATTATTTTCAGAAGAGTGGGCCTGGTTGGCAGACATCTGCCAGGTCCTTCGAAACTTTGAGGAGTCTACCCAGGTGGTGAGTGGCGATGCTGCAATCATTAGCATCACCATTCCTCTGCTATGCATCTTGAGAAGTTCCCTGCAAAGCAAAAAGGCAGATGCTTTGCGCTCGGAAACGGAGGCGGGGGAAGACAGTATGTCGCTGGATAGTCAGAGCACCCTCCTGTCTATATCTCAGCGCGTTCAGGAGGAGGAGGAGGAGCATGAGGAGGATGAGGAGGAGGGGGAAGAGACAGCTTGGCCCACTGCTGACGGTACCCATGCTGCTTGCCTGTCATCCTTTCAGCGTGTATGGCCTGAGGAGGAGGAGGAGGAGGAGGATCCTGAAAGTGATCTTCCTAGTGAAGACAGCCATGTGTTGCGTACAGGTACCCTGGCACACATGGCTGACTTCATGTTGGGATGCCTTTCTCGTGACCCTCGCGTTACACGCATTCTGGCCACTACGGATTACTGGGTGTACACACTGCTCGACGCACGGTATAAGGAGAACCTTTCCACTCTCATTCCCGAAGAGGAAAGGGGTTCGAGAGTGTTGCTATACCACAGGACCCTGGCAGACAAGCTGATGGTAAAATTCCCATCCGACAGCGCTAGTGGCAGTAGGCGCAGTTCCGAGGGCCAGGTAGCAGGGGAGGTGCGTAGATCGAGCAGCATGTACAGCACAGGCATTGCAACAGTCTTTAAGGCCCTGGATAGCTTTATGGCTCCCCAGCAAGAATGTGTCACTGCTCCCCAGTCAAGGCTGAGTCGGCGGGAGCACTGTAAAAGGATGGTGAGGGAGTACGTAGCCGATCGCACGACCGTCCTCCGTGACGCCTCTGCCACCTACAACTACTGGGTGTCGAAGCTGGACACGTGGCCTGAACTCGCTCTGTATGCCCTGGAGGTGCTTGCTTGTCCTGCGGCTAGCGTCTTGTCAGAGAGGGTGTTTAGTGCGGCTGGGGGAATCATCACAGATAAGCGTACCCTCCTGTCAACCGACAGTGCCGACAGGCTTACACTCATCAAGATGAACAAAGCCTGGATTTCCCCAGACTTCTCTTCTCCACCAGCGGACAGCAGCGATACCTAAGCAATACGTAGGCTGCACCCGCGGATGGAAGCATCGTTCTCTCTCACCATCCAAAACGGGGACATTTCTGCTTCATCAATCTGTGTATAATATTCCTCCTCCTCCTCCTGCTCCTCCTCCTGAAACCTCACGTAATCACGCCGAACGGGCAATTTTTCTTAGGGCCACAAGGCTCACTCATATAATTTTTCTAAACAATTTTTATACGTTTCAATGCTCTTAAAAGCGTTGAAACTTTAACTTGAACCAATTTTTCGTTAAACTGGGCTGCCTCCAGGCCTAGTTACCACTTAAGCCACATTAACCAAAGCGATTAATGGGTTTCACCTGCCATCTTGGTTGGGCATGGCCAATTTTTTCTGAGGTACATTACTACTGTTGGTACACCAATTTTTTTGGGCCCTCACCTACAGTGTAATCATAGTAATTTCTATGTTCTTCGCCTGCACTCATGGTACAGAAAGGTGTGTGGGGTTGGCCTACACTTTAGCTACATAAATGTAACTGGGGCCTTGTCTATACTGCAGCTACTGAAATGTGAAAGAGACTGTTATCTCCCTAAACTGCTGCAATGGGAATGTTACTGGGGCCTGTCTTGAGTGCTACTATTACTGAAATGGAACTAAGACTGCGCTCCCCCTATACTGCTGCTAGTGATATGTTAGTGGGGCCTGTCCCTAATGCTACCGCTGAAATGTTAATAATTCTGGGCTCTGCCTATACCGCTGCTAATGGTATGTCACTGGGGTGTGGAAACAGAGGCTTCACAAAGACATGACGGCGGCGAGGCCATTTCCCACCAACGCTGTTACTGTTAAGGTGCATATAACCACGGACACGTGTAGAGGACACATAGTGCCTCCAAAACATCCCCCTCCTCCTCCAACAATGAAAACATTCTTGGCAAATACCTTTGCATTGGTCCGTCTGGTGGCAGTCCAAGAATTTCACCTTTAACGACACAACAAGAGAGCACCACCACCATCCCCCCGCCACGGCCCACTTAATCCTGGCCACATTCCGAAAACCAACAAAATAAAACCGCGCTACCAGGTCCGCAGTCACCACCACATTACCACCAACGAGGTTACTGTTAAGGTACATATTACCAGTCTGACTGGGGCATGCAGTGTGGGCCGAAGCCCACCTGCATTAAGCACGGCATTACTACCTCAGCTGTGTTGGGCAATGCAATGGGATATTTTTATGTACCGCCGGTGGCTTCCTGGCACCCACCTATGCTGTGGGTCCACAGGGAGTTGTTATTACATCTGTCCACTTGTAAAGAACCCCAGTCTGACTGGGGCATGCAGTGTGGGCCGAAGCCCACCTGCATTAACCACGACATTACCTCAGCTGTGATGGGCAATGCAATGGGATATTTTTATATACCGCCGCTGGGTTCCAGGGAGCCACCCATGCTGTAGGTGCACACGAAGTTTAACCTACATCTGTCCACTTGTAAACAACCCCAGTCAGACTGGGGCATGCAGTGTGGGCCGAAGCCCACCTGTATTAAGCACGACATTACTACCTCAGCTGTGTTGGGCAATGCAATGGGATATTTTTATGTACCGCCGGTGGCTTCCTGACACCCACCCATGCTGTGGGTCCACAGGGAGTTGTTACTACATCTGTCCACTTGTAAAGAACCCCAGTCTGACTGGGGCATGCAGTGTGGGCCGAAGCCCACCTGCATTAACCACGACATTACCTCAGCTGTGATGGGCAATGCAATGGGATATTTTTATGTACCGCCGCTGGGTTCCAGGGAGCCACCCATGCTGTTGGTGCACACGGAGTTTAACCTACATATGTCCACTTGTAAAGAACCCCAGTCAGACTGGGGCATGTAGTGTGGGCCGAAGCCCACCTGTATTAAGCACGACATTACTACCTCAGCTGTGTTGGGCAATGCAATGGGATATTTTTATGTACCGCCGGTGGATTCCTGGCACCCACCCATGCTGTGGGTCCACAGGGAGTTGTTACTACATCTGTCCACTTGTAAAGAACCCCAGTCTGACTGGAGCATGCAGTGTGGGCCGAAGCCCACCTGCATTTAATCGGACGTTACCTCAGCTGTGATGGGCACTGCAATGGGATACATTTATGTACAGCGGGTGGGTTCCAGGGAGCCACCCATGCTGTGGGTGCACACGGAATTCCCATTGCGGAGTTGTACCTGCCTGTGACTATTTATAAAAAAACGCGATCTGACTGGGGCATGCAGACACCTTGACAGAATGAATAGTGTGTGGCACATAGGTTCCCCATTGCTATGCCCACGTGTGCAGCTCCAGATGGAGGTGGCACAGGATTGGATTTCTCATTGCTTCTGTACAGCATTGTGGACTATCGACCCGCCCCTTTTATGGGGGGGTCGCTGCCTAGCCATGCCAACCCTCTGCAGTGTGTGCCTGCCTTTCCTGTGGCAGACGCACTTATAAATAGACATGAGGGTGGCGTGGCATGAGGGCAGCTAAAGGCTGGGCAGGGACAATTTGGTGTACGCTGTGGACACTGTCGTGCGGGGGGAGGGGGGGTTGGGCAGCATGTAACCCAGGAGAAGTGGCAGCGGAGTGTCATGCAGGCAGTGATTGTGCTTTGTTGGAGGTAGTGTGGTGCTTAGCTAAGGTATGCCATGCTAATGAGGGCTTTTCAGAAGTAAAAGTTGTTGGGAGGGGGGTGGCCCACTCTTGCCGGTATTGTGGCTTAATAGTGGGACCTGTGAACTTGAGATGCAGCCCAACATGTAGCCCCTCGCCTGCCCTATCCGTTGCTGTGTCGTTCCCATCACTTTCTTGAATTGCCCAGATTTTCACACATGAAAACCTTAGCGAGCATCGGCGAAATACAAAAATGCTCGGGTCGCCCATTGACTTCAATGGGGTTCGTTACTCGAAACGAACCCTCGAGCATCGCGATAATTTCGTCCCGAGTAACGAGCACCCGAGCATTTTGGTGCTCGCTCATCTCTACCCTTTAACCATCTTTTTTCAAGGGTGAAAAATCCCAATTTTGATAGCCTCTCTAGGTATTCCAGTCCTCGCATTCCATTTATTAATTTAGTTGCCTTTCTTTGAACTCCCTCAAACACTGCAACATCTTTCCTGAGCATCGGTGTCTAGAACTATACACAGTATTCCATGTGAGGCCTGACAGGTGCCTTATGGAGTGGAAGAATAATGTTCTCGTCCCTCGCCCCTATTCCTCTTTTAATGCACCCCAAGACTTTATTTGCTTTTGTTGTGGCTGATTGGCATTGATTGCTCCAGTTAGGTCTACAGTCAACTAGTACCCCCAAATCTTTTTCCATATCACTTTTCCCTAGAAATACTCCATTTAGTGTATATTGGTGACATCTGTTTCTCCTGTGCATGTGCATAACCTTACATTTATCAATATTGAACTTCATTTGCCGTTTTTCTACCAAAGCCTCCAGCTTATGTAGGTCTATTTGCAGCCATACATTGTCCTTCTTTGTATAAATTACCAAGTATAACTTAGTATTGTCTGCAAATATCAATATTTTACTGTGCAGTCCCTCTATCAGGTTATTGATAAATATATTGAACAGAATGGGGCCTAGTACTGAATCCTGTCGCACACCACTGGCAATGGTGGCCCAATCAGAATATGATCCATTAATTACCACCCACTGCTTTCCATCTCTGAGCCAGTTCTTTACCCAAGTGCACACGTTTTCGCCCTGTCCGAGCTGTCTGATTTTTTATATGAGCCTAATAAGCGGAACAGTGTCAAATGCTTAAAAAAATCCAGAAAAGAAACGTCAGCAGCATCAGGGGTGTAGCATAGATGAAGTAGTTTTCGTTGAGTTTAAAACATCACCTTTAATTCATCTCGCATAAAATACAGCAACGTTTCGACTGTGCAATAAACAGTCTTTTTCAAGCCAATGCATTGGCTTGAAAAAGACTGTTTATTGCACAGTCGAAACGTTGCTGTATTTTATGCGAGATGAATTAAAGGTGATGTTTTAAACTCAACGAAAACTACTTCATCTATGCTACAATGCATTGGCTTGAAAAAGACTGTTTATTGCACAGTCGAAACATTGCTGTATTTTATGTGAGATGAATTAAAGGTGATGTTTTAAACTCAACGAAAACTACTTCATCTATGCTACACCCCTGATGCTGCTGACGTTTCTTTTCTGGATAACTACATTTGGACGGAGGGTTTGCGTCTATTATCAGCTCTGCATCTTGCCTACTTATTTGCTCTAGTGAGTACATTATTGTCCCCTATTATAGTTGTGCTGCAACTATTTCTATATTTTGGACTGTCTTAAAAAAAATCCAGATATACAAGATTAATAGATTTTCCTAGGTCTCCAGCCTAGAACTTACTTCATTGAAGAAGCTGATCAAATTGGTCTGACATGATTGATCCCTCATGAATCCATGCTGATGAGGAGTTATACCATTGTATACCAGGATGGCATCTCTCAGAAACCCATCAAATATTTTTCCAATTATTGAAGTGAGACTTACTGGCCTGTAGTTACCAGGCTCCCTTCCTGACCCCTTTTTGCGTATTGGAACCTCAGTGGAAATACGCCAATCCAGTGGTACAACCCCGGTCTCAATAGTGTCCATAAATATAAGAAATAGTGGTCTGTCTATCACGTCACTTAGTTCCCTTAGAACTCTTGGGTGTATTCCATCTGGGCCCGGCGATTTGTCAAGTTCAATCTTTTTTAAGCGACTCTGCACTCCCTTCTGAATTAAGCACGTGATATTTTGTGGGGGGTACATTTTATCCCCCTGCATCTTGTGTGACATTTCTTTTTCTTTCGTGAATACACTTGAGAAAAAACTATTTAATAGATTTGCTTTCTCCCCATCATCTATCATTTCTCCTGTATTATTTGTTAAAGGGCCAGCGATCACATTGGAAATCCTTTTACCATTTATATAATTGAAAATTAGTTTAGGGTTATTTTTTCTCTCTTTGGCAATCAGACTTTCTGTCTCCTATTTTGCAGGTTTTTTTGCAGATCTTTTACCTTATAAACTGCATCACCTCAACCAAGAATTACAAACCTGCCAAATGTAAAGAAATTGTATATGAAAAATAATGGCAACAGATGGCAGCAGAGGTCTTCTATAAACCTTTTCAGAGCGATTGAAAAAACTAACTGGATAGTTATTGTTCACATTAGGCTGCATTTACATGGGAGATTTTCACAAGCAATTTCTGTGTGTTGCACGTGAAAATAACACGTATATTATCTCTCTCACTGCATGAGGTGATTTGGGGTAACTCCATTTAAGAATCGCCAATTATTCCCTATGCAAGCAAAATATATATATATATATATATTAGCATCGCACTTGTGTGCAAGGCTGCCTTCACGCGGGTGCTAAAATCGAGCGAAATCTGTGCGTTTTGAGGCACAAATCTCGCACAAATATGAACCCTATTCTTTTAAATGGAGTTGTACACATGAGTGATGTTTTCCTGTATGGTACCACGATGCTATGCAGGAAACAAATCAGGGCATGTTATATCTAGCTGCATGATCTCACATTGCACCCCCATTGTTTTCAATGAGGTCGACAGCAGAATGAGAAACTCTGTGATCTCGAATCACAGCCCCATTGTTTTCAATGGGATCGGTGGCAGAATCGCAAGGTCTCCCATTGAAAGTAATCGAAGAAACTTTGTGATCCCCCACAATGGCTAACAGCCATGTCGGAGGATCCCTACATCCCGAAAGTGATGAGAAGCTGTTTTGCCATGAAAACGCCCTGCATCTCTGGGGAATTCACACTGTGGGGAGAGCAATATGGGGGCGGGATTCATAGCCCCATATTATGCTCGTCTGTGTGAAGTTAACTTAAATTCGGTCTCTCCACTCCTGGCTGTGCAGCGAGCTGAAGTTGACAAGCATAGCTCGACTGTGTGCGCTAACTTTAGTTTGGTCACAGTGGTGGCTATGCTGTCTAAGATGACGACTAGTGCAGCAGGCGGATTGCAATTGGATTCTTTGAATGAGTTTGCCTAATGAAACAAAGAGACAACTGCAAATTGGTTGCAGTAAAACTGAAGGCATGCAGTTTACTAAATGCTTGCAGATTTATGACAATGTTCACACTCTTCTCCAGCAAGTCATAAATTCTTTAACAAGATCTTACACAGCTGACATGACATGCATTTGTTCTATAGTTCTCCCTTCTGAAGAATAAGATGGGCTACCATCTAAGTTGTCTTATGACCATACTGAGACAAAAGTTAGGGAGAGCACCATCACAAAAATGAAAAAATTAATAACTATATGGGATTCTACTTACCGGGTGTCAGGCGGGGCAACAAACATAAATTTGTGTCCCACCTGCACCGGGAATCCAGGTTCACCTTTAGAGGGTTTCTTTGCCGATGGGTGGAGTTTTATCCAGAAAAGCTAATACTAGAGAATCTAATAGTTCTACTCAGCTAATCTAGAGAGCAGCAGCTCGAAAAGTACCCCAAGAAGTTTCAAAGAACAAATTGGGAAATAGACAATGATACAAAAAAGAAAAAAACTTTTCTATTCACTGCGCTGCACTCCCAACCCAAACCGTCCTGTGGGAATAAGCTACTAAAAAGAAAAGTCAATAGTAAGCTATAATTTTATTCCCCATATTCCACATAACAGATATATCCTCCACGAATAACCTCTCAGTATGGTCATTGATACAAAAAAGAAAAAAACTTTTCTATTCACTGCGCTGCACTCCCAACCCAAACCGTCCTGTGGGAATAAGCTACTAAAAACAAAAGTCAATAGTAAGCTATAATTTTATTCCCCATATTCCACATAACAGATATATCTGTTATGTGGAATATGGGGAATAAAATTATAGCTTACTATTGACTTTTGCTTTTAGTAGCTTATTCCGGAGCACTACACCTGACTGTCAGTAGCCACCAAGTCACCACTTTAACCCCTTAAGGACCAGGCTGTTTTGTAGCTAAAGGACCTAGTTCTACTGCACTATTTTTTCAAAATTATATTTGCTGCAATTCTTTTTCCGTGACATATAGGGCTATTTTTTAATATCTTTTTTCACTGACTTTTATTCATTTTTGTAGATTTACTGGGGGTAAAAAGCTAAAAAATGTGTTTTTTTTAACATTTATAGTTATATTTTTTAACTACCATATTTACACTAATATAAAGTATGGGAATTGGGTCCTCATTTTATTTTGCACATTTTGATATATAATATGTATAGTTTTGGATTACAGGGCACATACGGTGACGGTTTTGGTTGGCATTGGTGATGGGTCATCTACATATATAAAGACGAAAGCCCTCACTGACTCACTCACTCACTGACTGACTCGCCAAAAGTTCTCCGACTTCCCGATGTCGTAGAAACATTAATTTTGGCGCAAGCATAGATTATCTCTAAAAAAGGAAAAGTAAATGGGTCCCAACTCGATTATTCAATTCTAGCGCAAAAAAATTGGCGTAGAAATTTAACATACATAATCTAAATCTCTCACTTCCCAATGTCATAGAAACTTAAAATTTGGCACGGGCATTGAACATGTCATAAGTAGGAAAAGTCAGTAGGTCCCAACTCGATTATTCAATTCTATGCGCAAAAAAATTGGCGTCGAAATTTAACGTACATAATCTAATTCTCTCACTTCCCGGAGTCATAGAAACTCAAAATTTGACAGGAGCATTGATTATGTCATAAATAAGAAAAGCTAATGTGTCCCAACTCGATTATTCAATTCTATGCGCAAAAGAATTAGCGTCCAAATTTTACGTACGGCATCTAATTCTCTCACTTCCCGGTGTCATAGAAACTTGAAATTTGGCAGGAGCATTGATTATGTCATAAATAGGAAAAGCTAATGCGTCCCAACTCGATTATTCAATTCTATGCTCAAAAGAATTAGCGTCCAAATTTTATGTACGGAATGTAATTTTCTCACATAGAAACTTAAAATTTGGCACGGGCATTGAATATGTCATAAATAGGAAAAGCTACTGGGTCCCAACTCGATTATTTAATTCTATACGCCAAAAAATTAGCGTCCAAATTTTACGTACGGAATGTAATTTTCTCATTTTTCGGTGTCATAGAAACGTGAAATTTGGCACGAGCATTGATTATGTCATAAATAGGAAAAGCTAATGGGTCCCAACTCGATTATTCAATTCTATGCGCAAAAGACTTAGCGTCCAAATTTTACGAATGGAATGTATTTTTCTCACTTTCCGGTGTCATAGAAATGTGAAGTTTGGCACGAGCATTGATTATGTCATAAATAGGAAAAGCTAATGGGTCCCAACTTGATTATTTTATTCTATGCGCAAAAAAATTAGAGTCGAAATTTTACGTAGGGAATGTAATTTTCTCACTTTCTGGTGTCATAGAACTTTGAAATTTGGCAGGAGCATTCATTATGTCATTAATAGGAAAAGCTAATGGGTCCCAACTCCATTATTCAATTCTATGCGCAAAAGAATTAGCGTCCAAATTTTATGTACGGAATGTAATTTTCTCACTTTCCGGTGTCATAGAAATGTGAAATTTGGCACGAGCATTGATTATGTCATGAATAGGAAAAGCTAATGGGTCCCAACTCGATTATTCAAATCTATGCGCAAAAGAATTAGCATCCAAATTTTACGTGCGGAATGTATTTTTCTCACTTTCCGGTGTCATAATCAATGCCCGTGCCAAATTTCAAGTTTCTATGACATCGGGAAGTGAGAGAATTAGATTCTGTACGTAAAATTTGGACGCTAGTTCTTTTGCGCTAGAATTGAATAATCGAGTTGGGACCCATTAACTTTTCCTATTTATGACATATTCAATGCTTATGGCAAATTTCATGTTTCTATGACTTTGGGCAGTGAGAGATTTAGATTATGTACGTAAAATTTGGATGCTAATTCTTTTGCACATAGAATTAAATAATCGAGTTGGGACCCATTAGCTTTTCCTATTTATGACATAATCAATGCTCGTGCCAAATTTCCTTTTTCTATGACAGCGGAAAGTGAGAAAATGACATTCCGTACGTAAAATTTGAACGCTAATTCTTTTGCACATAGAATTGAATAATCGAGTTGGGACCCATTAGCTTTTCCTATTTATGACATGATCAATGCTCGTGCCAAATTTCACGGATCTATGACACCGGAAAGGGAGAAAAATACATTCCGTACACAAAATTTGGACGCTAATTCTTTTGCGCTAGAATTGAATAATCGAGTTGGGACCCATTAGCTTTTCCTATTTTTGACATAATCAATGCTCGTGCCAAATTTCAAGTTTCTATGACACCGGAAAGTGAGAAAATTACATTCCGTACATAAAATTTGGACGCTAATACTTTTGCGCATGGAATTGAATAATCGAGTTGGGACCCACTCACTTTTCCTATTTATGACATATTCAATGCCCGTGCCAAATTTTAAGTTTCTATGTGAGAAAATTACATTCCGTACATAAAATTTGGACGCTAATTCTTTTGCGCATAGAATTGAATAATGGAGTTGGGACCCATTAGCTTTTCCTATTTATGACATATTCAATGCTCATGCCAAATTTCACGTTTCTATGACACCGGAAAGTGAGAAAAATACATTCCGTACCTAAAATTTGGACGCTAATTCTTTTGCGCATAGAATTGAATAATCGAGTTGGGACCCATTAGCTTTTCCTATTTATGACAAAATCAATGCTCGTGCCAAATTTCACGGTTCTATGACACCAGAAAGTGAGAAAATTACATTCCGCACATAAAATTTGGACGCTAATTCTTTTGCGCATAGAATTGAATAATCGAGTTGGGACCCATTAGCTTTCCCTATTTATGACATAATCAATGCTCATGCCAAATTTTATGTTTCTATAACACTGGAAAGTGAGAAAAATACATTCTGTAGATTAAATTTGGACGCTAATTCTTTTGCGCATAGAATTGAATAATCGAGTTGGGATTAGAGATGAGCGAGCACCATAATGCTCGGGTGCTCGTTACTCGGGACGAAAATTTCGCGATGCTCGAGGGTTCGTTTCGAGTAACGAACCCCATTGAAGTCAATGGGCGAGTAAAGCATTTTTGTATTTCGCCGATGCTCGCTAAGGTTTCCATTTGTGAAAATCTGGGCAATTCAAGAAAGTGATGGGAACGACACAGCAACGGATAGGGCAGGCGAGGGGCTACATGTTGGGCTGCATCTCAAGTTCCCAGGTCCCACTATTAAGCCACAATAGCGGCAAGAGTGCCCCCAACCCAACAATTTTTACTTCTGAAAAGCCCTCATTAGTAATGCATACCTTAGCTAAGCACCCCACTACCTCCAACAAAGCACAATCACTGCCTGCATGACACTCCGCTGCCACTTCTCCTGGGTTTCATGCTGCCAGCCCCCCCCCCCCTCCGCACGACCCAGTGTCCACAGCGCACACCAAATTGTCCCTGCGCAGCCTTCAGCTGCCCTCATGCCACACCACCCTCATGTCTATTTATAAGTGCGTCTGCCATGAGGAGGAACCGCAGGCACACACTGCAGAGGGTTGGCACGGCTAGGCAGCGACCCTCTTTAAAAGTGGCAGGGCGATAGCCCACAATGCTGTACAGAAGCAATGAGAAATATAATCCTGTGCCACCGCCATCAGGAGCTGCACACGTGGGTATAGCAATGGGGAACCTATGTGCCATTCTGTCAAGGTGTCTGCATGCCCCAGTCAGACCGGGGTTTTTTATAAATAGTCACAGGCAGGTACAACTCCGCAATGGGAATTCCGTGTGCACCCACAGCATGGGTGGCTCCCTGGAACCCACCGGCTGTACATAAGTGTATCCCATTGCAGTGCCCTGGACAGCAGAGCTAACGGCAGATTAAATGCAGGTGGGCTTCGGCCCACACTGCATGCCCCAACCTGACCGGGGTTTTTAATTCATAGACACAGGCAGGTGCAACTCCCTATTGTGAAGTCCGTGTGGACCCACAGCATTAGTGGCTCCCTGGAACCCACCGGCGGTACATAAATATATCCCATTGCAGTGCCCAGCACAGCTGAGGTAATGTCATGTTTAATGCAGGTGGGATTCGGCCCACACTGCATGCCCCAGTCAGACTGGGGTTCTTTAGAAGTGGACACATGCAGTTACAACTCCGTGTGGACCGACAGCATGGGTGGGTGCCAGGAAGCCACCGGCGGTACATAAATATATCCCATTGCATTGCCCTGTACAGCAAAGCTAACATCAGGTTTAATGCAGGGGTTCTTTAGAAGTGGACACATGCAGTTACAACTCTGTGTGGACCGACAGCATGGGTGGGTGACAGGAAGCCACCGGCGGTACACAAATATATTCCATTGCAGTGCCCTGGACAGCAAAGCTAACGTCAGGTTTAATGCAGGTGGGCAAAAAATTAATTGGATTACACTGTAGGCGAGGGCCCCAAAAAATTGGTGTACCAACAGTACTAATGTACCTCAGAAAAATTGCCCATGCCCAACCAAGAGGGCAGGTGAAACCCATTAATCGCTTTGGTTAATGTGGCTTAATTTGTAACTAGGCCCGGAGGCAGCCCAGTTAAAATAAAAATTGGTTCAGGTGCAAGTTTCAACACTTTAATGAGAATTAAAGCATATAAACATTGTTTACAAAAGTAATATGACTGAGCCTTGTGGGCCTAAGAAAAATATTCTGTTCGGAGTGATTACGTGAGGTTTCAGGAGGAGGAGCAGGAGGAGGAGGATGAATATAATACACAGATTGATGAAGCTAAAAGGTCCCCGTTTTTTATGGGGATAGAGAACGATTCTTCCATCCGCGGGTGCAGCCTACGTATTGTTTAGGTACCGCTGCTGTCCGCTGGTGGAGAAGAGAAGTCTGGGGAAATCCAGGCTTTGTTCATCTTTATGAGTGTAAGCCTGTCGGCACTGTCGGTTGGCAGGCGGGTACGCTTATCCGTGATGATTCCCCCAGCCGCACTAAACACCCTCTCTGACAAGACGCTAGCCGCAGGACAAGCAAGCACCTCCAGGGCATACAGAGCGAGTTCAGGCCACGTGTCCAGCTTCGACACCCAGTAGTTGTAGGGGGCAGAGGCGTCACGGAGGACGGTGCTGCGATCGGCTACGTACTCCCTCACCATCCTTTTACAGTGCTCCCGCCGACTCAGCCTTGACTGGGGAGCGGTGACACAGTCTTGCTGGGGAGCCAGAAAGCTGTCAAAGGCCTTAGAGAGTGTTCCCCTGCATGTGCTGTACATGCTGCCTGATCTCCGCGCCTCCCCTGCTACCTGGCCCTCGGAACTGCGCCTTCGGCCACTAGCGCTGTCGGATGGGAATTTTACCATCAACTTGTCCGCCAGGGTCCTGTGGTAGAGCATCACTCTCGAACCCCTTGCCTCTTCGGGTATGAGAGTGGAAAGGTTCTCCTTATACCGTGGGTCGAGCAGTGTGTACACCCAGTAATCCGTAGTGGCCAAAATGCGTGCAACGCGAGGGTCACAAGAAAGGCATCCTAACATGAAGTCAGCCACGTGTGCCAGGGTACCTGTACGCAACACATGGCTGTCCTCACTAGGAAGATCACTTTCAGGACCCTCCTCCTCCTCCTCCTCCTTCTCCTCCTCCGGCCATACACGCGGAAAGGATGAAAGGCAAGTAGCATGGGTACCCTCAGCAGTGGGCCAAGCTGTCTCTTCCCCCTCCTCCTCTTGCTCCTCCACCTCCTCCTCCTTCTCAACGCGCTGAGATATAGACAGGAGGGTGCTCTGACAATCCAGCGACATACTGTCTTCCCCTGCCTCCGTTTCCAAGCGCAAAGCATCTTCCTTTATGCTTTGCAGGGAACTTCTCAAGAGGCATAGCAGAGGAATGGTGACGCTAATGATTGCAGCATCGCCGCTCACTATCTGGGTAGACTCCTCAAAGTTTCCAAGGACCTGGCAGATGTCTGCCAACCAGGCCCACTCTTCTGTAAAGAATTGAGGAGGCTGACTCCCACTACGCCGCCCATGTTGGAGTTGGTATTCCACTATAGCTCTACGCTGCTCATAGAGCCTGGCCAACATGTGGAGCGTAGAGTTCCAACGTGTGGGCACGTCGCACAGCAGTTGGTGCACTGGCAGATTAAACCGATGTTGCAGGGTGCGCAGGGTGGCAGCGTCTGAGTGGGACTTGCAGAAATGTGCGCTGAGCCGGCGCACCTTTCCGAGCAGGTCTGACAAGTGTGGGTAGCTTTTCAGAAAGCGCTGAACCACCAAATTAAAGACGTGGGCCAGGCATGGCACGTGCGTGAGGCTGCCGAGCTGCAGAGCCGCCACCAGGTTACGGCCGTTGTCACACACGACCATGCCCGGTTGGAGGCTCAGCGGCACAAGCCAGCGGTCGGTCTGCTCTGTCAGATCCTACAGCAGTTCATGGGCCGTATACCTCTTCTCTCCTAAGCTGAGTAGTTTCAGCACGGCCTGCTGACGCTTGCCCACCGCTGTGCTGCCACGCCGCGCGACACTGACTGCTGGCGAATTGCTGCTGACACATCTTGATTGCGAAACAGAGGTTGCGTAGGAGGAGGAGGAGGAGGAGGGTGGTTTAGTGGAGGAAGCATACACCGCCGCAGATACCAGCACTGAGCTGGGGCCCCGCAATTCTGGGGGTGGGTAGGACGTGAGCGGTCCCAGGCTCTGACTCAGTCCCAGCCTCCACTAAATTCACCCAATGTGCCGTCAGGGAGATATAGTGGCCCTGCCCGCCTGTGCTTGTCCACGTGTCCGTTGTTAAATGGACCTTGGCAGTAACCGCTGTGGGAGATATCCTATATGTTCACCATTTTGTATGTATTTTCTGTTGTCAACTGTGTATACTGTATTTTGTCTATAATGGTCTGAACCTCTGGAGGAAGCGAACATCACCTCCCCCCCACCTCCACAAGAATTGGAGGAGCTCAAGAACTGGTAAAACCAGTTCTAACTGGCCAAACCTTTTTAGGAGTGCTTTGTCTTGGACAGCAGAGAGGAGAAACAGGATGTTCTTCTCATGAGACCAAATTCAAGAATGAACTGAGCGTGCTCACCGAAGTTCCTCCCAGATGGATGACATCACAAGCTACCTCACAAATACCTCCCTCTGAGAAATGGCCTATCAGCTCACTGTAACTGCTAAATTGCCTGACTTCCTGTGTTGAAACTTATTTAAGTTTTACGCGCTGAATAAAGAGAGAGTTTTCTTCGGGGGCACATGATGTAGCCGTGTGGTCTTTGAAAGGCTCTCCAGGCCTGCACATATTATCTTAATTTGGAAACGCACAGTATATCGAAATAGCGAATTTTGCGCTAACAAATTTGGAGGCACCGCTGGGATAATGAAGATACAGAGATATGAAGATATTTCATCGTTATCCGGACACAAGGGGACTTCGAAGCAGAGACGGACAGATAATGAGCTCAAACTAGGTAATAAGCTATTCTTATACCTATACCATCTCTCCCTCTCTGCTATGATCCGCCCCAGGCCGGGTTAGTTGAAATATGATAAGTCTGTATCAAAAGAACAATCAAGTAGATATACTGTGTGGTTTTTATGAAAGTCTGTGAAGTAATGTCCTGAGTGTAAGAAGGTGTGAGCTATGGGGGGGTTACATTGTCTCTGCAGTAGTGAATGGTGTGAACAGACAGTGCAGGTTAATAAGGAACAAAGAAAGTGTAGTATAACTTGTTAAAAGAAAGTAAAAAGGAAAGTTGATATAAGCAAAGTTAGCTCAAGGGTTAAAAACAGTAGTGTCCATGTGGTCAGAGAGTTTCCATTGTGCAACATGTGGCTGAAGAGGTCTCCCTTTGTTATGTGGGGGGAGGGGTGCACATGGAATGCTTGTATTTGCCATGTTGGCATACCTCAACTCAAGGGAATTTGGGCTTGGAGTAATTGGTACCAGACAGCAGAGAGGCCTGTCTGATGGTAGATGTGGGCGCGCCAGAGAAGTCTCCTCCGATTATGGCAGGCCAAGCAGGCTGTTGAGGTTCCACAATGTGGTGCCAAAAGTACAGATCTGCGCCATGAGGTGCGGGAGTAGAGAATCTCAATTAATAGGATTTTTCTAATTACGACATAAAAGAGCAGGGTCGAAACTGTAAGTGCTTATTAGTGAGATAAGCCAAACCTGCGTCGTGAGGTGTGGGGAAAAATCTAAGTATGACTCGCAAGCAAATTCAATGAGATGATGTTTGTAAACATAACTGGACACACAAAAATGGGTGAAGGAAAAAGCAAGTCAATGAGTTAAGGAAAGGTAGAAGGTTTAACAATGAACGGTGATAATGGTTGCTATCTGGAGTGGTGGATATAAGTATGTGGGTGGAAATGGGCATAAGTTGTATTGTGTTTGTCATTGGATAGCCTATTCTGGACAAAATATGTAAAAACCGCGGTACATAAGAGTTTTTCTTATATATATACTTTGTTCAATATGGGAAGTTCTATGTACAGTAAATACAATCCCAGTTTCTACTTCACATGAGATACTTATCAGTCTGTGTACGAGTGAATGAAACCCCCAGTGAGTGTGAATTTGTGTGTATAAAATGAAGGGCTCGTATGAGAGTTAGATTGTGTTATATGGTGTGTATACTGTTCGGTGGCTAGAAACTAAATGAGGCAAGAAAGACAAAACGCTGAGCCAGGCCACAGGGGGTGGAGTTAGGTGATGTAAGGAGATGGGAGGGAAGAACAATAGGAAGAGATCTTGCTCCACCCTCCACACAGACCAGCCTAGGAGAGAAATGTGTCTCCATTTAAGTGGATGTTGGTATATATGTATATTGTGGTAATGTATAGAGGGAAGGTCACTCTTAGACTCCATGTTAAGTCTCTCACTTGAACAAATGTAGGTGACAAAAGGAGGGGCATCTAATTTTATTCCTGAGAGTAGTTGTGTGAGATAATAGTCCAGGATTGCCACAGTGTATATATATATATATATATATATATATATATATATATATATATATATATATATATATAGGTTCTTTGAGTATGGGGAGAATTTAAAAATATTGAGTTGTGTTAATTTGAATATTATTGAATTAAGATACTAAAACGAGATAATTGTGTACTTGAGACATCTGATAAGTACTTTAGTCAAATTAATAACAAAAGTTCTATTTTATAATGTATCTCATTTTCAATTAACAACAGTATTTTACATGAAAATAGTTACATTTGAAAAATAAGTACATTTTTGATGCCAGTAATTGAGTTTATCCCAAAGGGTATCAGGGATACCAGTCCCTTAGTAAACCAGTAATTAACCATCATTTGTGCCGTTGTTATGGTTGCAGATTGTAATAACAATATTTCCTCTCCTGTTTGCAGTATGTTTTCGTACAGGTACCAGAGATTTTGTGGGGCCCCTTAATGTCATGCTTTCTCAAGGGGTCATAAAATACTGTATAGAGTGCAAACTAAACATCTTTCAGCTTCCAGACTAACTATGTATGAGACTGCCCTGCTAGCACCCTCACATATCGCAATCAAGTGGGGTATAGTTCTAAATGCCGTTTCATATCTTTTACTGAATTTAGAAGGTTGAGAGGAGGGGCGGCAGGCGCAGACCATGACATTAAATAGCAACCACATGATTGTATGATTGTTGGAAGATTAATGAAAGGAGAAACTAGGGGTCCTAACAATAATGTTGTAACTGCCATGATTAATGTAAATCTTGAGTTTTACCCATAGATGGTTCCAAATATCGACGAAATGGACAAGTAAAACAGGCTATGCAGTGGTAACCGACAGAAAGAGGTAATTATACAAAAACCACTCTTTTCCTCCTGAGAGACTCAGTTACTCAGGAAATAAAGGTGATGGCGCTCACTGAAATATGTAAGCTGGCTGCAGGTAAGACTGTTTGTGTCTGCACCGACTTAAGGTACACATTGGGAATCGTACACGATTTCACATCTTATGGGGCACAGTGGAAGTTTCATGGGGTCCTTGAGTAAGCCAATCCAGAATGCAGAAGCAGTGTCTTTGTTCTACAAGGTTTTAGCTCTTTCCGCACAGGTGACTTATCATCAGAGTCCAGGCTTATGCCACAGAGACAACCACTGAGGCTGGAAGGAACCAGAGAGCAGGCACCGCAGTAGCCTGACTTCCCTTGAATGAGGTAACGGCTGGTAACCTGCTTGCACCCGAAACAGGTGTAGATATTTCTCTGTTGCTTGAATTACAGGAACAGGCCTCAAAAGAAGAAAAAGGAGGAGTGGAAAAGCGAGCGGAATGCTACTGGGGTCTGGCAGAAAGGTAAAAGCCTGTGCCTCCCCTGCACGCTGTACTCCATGATGTCACACCTGATCCCTGAGCTAACCCATTCATCCAAGGAGGTAATGTGTGGTATGGTGTCTTCTGCTTGGCTTACCCCAGGGTTTAACACTGCTGCAATAGGGTTTGTACACGGGTGCATGATATGCGCCCATTACAATCCAGGCCAATTGGTCACGGTACCTTCTCGATGCGAGCCAGACTATCTGTATCAGTGACTGTAGGATGATAGCATACAGCTACCAAAGGTAGGTGTTTGGAGTTGTTGGTTTGCATAGACCTCTTTTCATGTTATTTGGAGGCGTGGCTTGAGAAATAAAAAAAAAATAAAATAAAATGAAAATAATTTTTAACACGCCGAAAATATGACCTAAGAATATGTTTTATGAAAGTAATTTTGAATATTTGGGTACACCAGAAGTAATAATAAATAATAAAGGTAAACATTTTATTAATCATCCACTTGGTTAGAACCACGCCCAAATGTAAGACTAAGTTGAGTCCCTATGAAGGTTTTGTTTGGTAATGCTGCTGTAATAGGCCTATGCTTATTCCAGGCCAAAAAGGAGGGTCTCACCTCCCATGTGAGTGCCTAACATCAGGAGTTATATCAACTGTCACTTATAAATGTGTATTCTCCGTGTTTCCAGATCAAAATGCAAAGAATCCTTTCAAGTGCTGTTAACCACTACAACCTCAGTGAAACTTGAAGAAAGCTAATTTGGGTTCATGTCAGACATTGAATAAAGATAATCAAGGAAGGAGACAAATGTGGCCTATAATCCTTTGTTATATGTAGGACCCCTGCGGTCATTGGGCTGTCATTTCTCTTCTTCCTCATAATGGGATGTGGTAAATATGTAACTACCAATGAAGATGATCATGACAAATCTAGGAATATTGCGTTATAAAATTTGCTTAACTTGGTTCGCAGTGTTTGATAACGTGAAAAATAAGTAACTGTGCTGATGATGATATTGATCAATCTAAGATTACTGTATTGTAAACTTGATTCATTTGCAATGTTTGATATTATATTGTTTACATAGTAAGAATTCTTGAGTTATATGTCTACTGTATGTAGAAGGTATTTGTGCCGTAATGTAGGAAGATTAGGAATATTAAAAATATTCATTTGCTACAGCAGAAAACTTATCAAGTCTCTCTGGGCAGAGATTGTTGGATGGATAAATGTGAACTACAGATTTTTGTTTTGAAGGGGTGAAGAAAGAAAGCACACAAGACCCCAGATTGTGATTTTGTTTTTGTTTGATTTGCCATGGACTGAATTATTTTGGATCAAGTTTATTTGGGACTGAGAAAATTTATGAACTGAGTTATTTCCACCAGGACATTGGGACTTTCTAAGTGTGATTTGAAATTTCATCTTCTCTAAGTGCATGCTGCACCTATCCACACGCTATGACTATTCAACTGAGCCTGAAGAACTGACAAGTGTGCCTGACTGCTGCTAAATTGCCACTGGGGTGATCCTCATACTCTGCACAATAACCGCCAGCAGATGATGACAAAGGAGGGTGAAGCATCACAGCTCCTCCCCGAAGACCTTGGGCAACAAAATGCTGTACAGAGGCATCTGCAACATTGGAATAAAGGGGCTCTATAGTCAGCTGTGGATACTTCTGGATATGGAGAATGGAGAAGATTGTTTGATACCAATGTAATGGGCGGGGACAGATTCCTACTTAGGGTCTGTTCTTTGGCTAACCAGGGAAAGCAGTGAGGGCATAATAATCCCCCTGCTTCCCTGCATCGGAGATCCTATAGTTTTAGGATCTAAAGAAGATCAAGAGAAGAAGAAACAATTCTACAGGAAGAGACATTTGTATTCAACATCTAACGGTTCTTGAATTTTTTGTTTTCGTTATTTTCTTGAGCCCAGATTTGACAAGATTGGTTTTATGTTGATAGCAAATGGATATATATATATATAGGGAACAGATATTTGGTTGTTTATGTAATATATTTCAGAAGTTGATTAATAGAACTTGAAGATCAAACCATGATATGTCAAAGTACATATTCCAACCCTAAATTGTATGCTAATTTTATGTATCTTGATGAAATAGTTGTATGATGGCTACAAATAGCCAAAGGGTGGATTGTGGTGCAAATATAATTGGCTATTTGTAGCCCTCCATTTTGTCCTTCATCCTCCATTTTGTATTTTCCTTTATTCTCCATTCTGTATTTTACATACGAATAGCTATGAACATTCATGTGGACTTCAAACCTGTTTGGTGTAGGAAGCTTTGATGTAACTGTGAAATGTGTATGCGACTTGTTAGTTCTTTGTATAAGATAGAGGTCTAACATATGTATATTGGTCTTACTTATACAGAACAATGCTAACTGCATTAACTACAGTTCCATTTGTATAGGTTTGTTTGAACTCTGTCCATATACATTGTATGGCCAGGAATCTGTTGTCTTGTTAATCCTGTGATACCATCATCATTGTCTAGGGAATTGAGTTGCTGATTCTGAACCTTTGATCAATGAAACTGGCTCCTTCAGATGGTGGGGGGGTCTCAGACTGATAACATCTTGGTTTGCAAAGCTTGGAGAATATAGCCTATGACTCAGCAAGTTATACTAGTATAAAGGACAGGAGAGAGTTAGGAGGAGGAGTAGCTTTTGGAAACTAAGAAGTAGAAGCTTTTGGAATGAAGGAGTAGTAGCTGTTGGAATCTAGGAGGAGAAGCTCTTGGAATCTTTGATGGAAGGATGAGAAGCTTTGAGTAGTAGATGAGTATGTCATCTGCTGAACCCCTAGAAGGGAGGGAACCTTTGGTGATGGTAATATGTGATCTGTAACCTTTTAGGTAATAATTAGAGATGATCGAACATGTTCGGCCCCGCCCCTTTTCGCCCGAACACCGAACTTTGCGAGTACTTCCGTGTTCGGGCGAAAAATGTTCGGCGGTCGCCGTGGCAGCGCGGGGGGGTGCGGCGGGGAGTGGGGGGGAGAGGGAGAGAGAGAGGGCTCCCCCCTGTTCCCCGCTGCTGCCGCCCGCGCTGCCACGGCGACCCCCGCCCCCCGGCGGCCCCCGATCCTTTACGCCCGAACACTGAAGAGTTCGGGAAAGCCGGTGTCCGGGTGCGTAAGTGTCCGTTACGGACACGTTCGATCATCTCTAGTAATAATGTAACTTGCTATCTTTATACTTTGTGATGTGACATCTGCAGCCTTTATGTTTTGTATATAGCTATTATCACTTGTATATAGACATTATCCTTTGTGTATAGATCCAATAGTTTACAAACGTAGGACAATTATTCACCAATATGCTCGATTATCATTTGGTTTTAATAAATTCTTATTGTTAAACCTTTTTATAGTGTCTTACTCTCTTTAAAGAGTAATATGAACTAAGTCTTGCTCCTTGCAGCAATACATAAATGGCGCTGTGAACAGGATTACGCAGAGAGTAATATACTAGTTTGTTTTAAAGGAAAATTGTGAAAAACTCATATTTGAAGAATTTCATGTGATAATCTGGCACAGTGTGAAAATGTCGCTGTTTAAGAAAATCCGCAATAGTACAAAAAAATGTCAACAGATGCAATAAGGTAGCAGTAAGTGTACCAATGTTTCAGCCATATTGTGTAATCAGACCAATGTTAACATGTAACAAACAATATAACCTGAGATCACACTTGGAAAGCCAGTCACATTCAACATGTTGTATGTCATTTAAACTATGAACAAGGTGGCTTATGCAGAAAACGTGAAATAAAGATAAATCTTTCAGGAGCCATCTACCTAGAATACCATTGGGAAACTGTAACGTGTTGTGAGGTATTTTCCTTATCCTGGATATCACCCAGCAGTAGGCAGGGATAAGGAAGGTGACAGCTAGGGTACCCTGTAGGTGGTAGGGAAAGGCCCGAGAACACAAATAGGAAGAAAAAAAACATCCAGGAGAATGAAAATACGCACAACAAAGGAGGGAATTGTGGGAGATATCCTATATGTTCACCATTTTGTATGTATTTTCTGTTGTCAACTGTGTATACTGTATTTTGTCTATAATGGTCTGAACCTCTGGAGGAAGGGAACATCACCTCCCCCCCACCTCCACAAGAATTGGAGGAGCTCAAGAACTGGTAAAACCAGTTCTAACTGGCCAAACCTTTTTAGGAGTGCTTTGTCTTGGACAGCAGAGAGGAGAAACAGGATGTTCTTCTCATGAGACCAAATTCAAGAATGAACTGAGCGTGCTCACCGAAGTTCCACCCAGTTGGATGACATCACAAGCTACCTCACAAATACCTCCCTCTGAGAAATGGCCTATCAGCTCACTGTAACTGCTAAATTGCCTGACTTCCTGTGTTTAAACTTATTTAAGTTTTACGCGCTGAATAAAGAGAGAGTTTTCTTCGGGGGCACATGATGTAGCCGTGTGGTCTTTGAAAGGCTCTCCAGGCCTGCACATATTATCTTAATTTGGAAACGCACAGTATATCAAAATAGCGAATTTTGCGCTAACACCGCGTTGGTGAGGGCGCGTACAATGTTGCGGGAGACGTGGTCGTGCAGGGCTGGGACGGCACATCGGGAAAAGTAGTGGCGACTGGGAACCGAGTAGCGCGGGCCGCCGCCGCCATCATGCTTTTGAAAGCCTCCGTTTCCACAACCCTATACGGCAGCATCTCCAGGCTGATCAATTTTGCAATGTGCACGTTTAACGCTTGAGCGTGCGGGTGCGTGGCGGCGTACTTGCGCTTGCGCTCAAACACTTGCGCTAGCGACGGCTGGACGGTGCGCTGAGAGACATTGGTGGATGGGGCGGGGGACAGCGGAGGTGAGGGTGTGGGTGCAGGCCAGGAGACGGTAGTGCCTGTGTCCTGAGAGGGGGGTTGGATCTCAGTGGCAGGTTGGGGCACAGGGGGAGAGGCAGTGGGGTAAACCGGAGGCGCTGAACGGCCTTCGTCCCACCTTGTGGGGTGCTTGGCCATCATATGCCTGCGCATGCTGGTGGTGGTGAGGCTGGTGGTGGTGGCTCCCCGGCTGATCTTGGCACGACAAAGGTTGCACACCAATGTCCGTCGGTCGTCTGCACTATCAGTGAAAAACAGCTAGACCTTTGAGCACCTCGGCCTCTGCAGGGTGGCATGGCGCGAGGGGGTGCTTTGGGAAACAGTTGGTGGATTATTCGGTCTGGCCCTGCCTCTACCCCTGGCCACCGCACTGCCTCTTCCAACCTGCCCTGCTGCTGCACTTGCCTCCCCCTCTGAAGACCTGTCCTCCGTAGGCTTAGCAAACCAGGTGGGGTCAGTCACCTCATTGTCCTGCTGCTCTTCCTCCGAATCCTCTGTGCGCTCCTCCCTCGGACTTACTGCAATTACTACTACCTGAGTGATAGACAACTGTGTCTCATCGTCATCGTCCTCCTCACCCACTGAAAGCTCTTGAGACAGTTGCCGTAAGTCCCCAGCCTTATCCCCCGGACCCCGGGAACTTTCCAAAGGTTGGGCATCGGTCACGACAAACTCCTCCGGTGGGATAGGAACCATTGCTGCCCATTCTGGGCAGGGGCCCAAGAACAGTTCCTGGGAGTCTGCCTGCTCCTCAGAATGTGTCATTGTAATGGAGTGAGGAGGCTGGGAGGAAGGAGGAGCAGCAGCCAGAGGATTCAGAGTTGCAGCAGTGGACGGCGTAGAACTCTGGGTGGTCGATAGATTGCTGGATGCACTTTCTGCCATCCACGACAGGACCTGCTCACACTGCTCATTTTCTAATAAAGGTCTACCGCGTGGACCCATTAATTGTGAGATTAATCTTGGGACGCCAGAAACGTGCCTTTCTCCTAATCCCGCAGCAGTCGGCTGCGATACACCTGGATCAGGAGCTTGGCCTGTGCCCACACCCTGACTTGGGCCTCCGCGTCCTCGCCCGCGTCCACGTCCTCTAGGCCTACCCCTACCCCTCAGCATGGTGTATTACCAGTAGTGCAGAAACAGAACGCTGTAATTAAATGTGCCGCTTATTGTACAAAGCAAAAAATAAATTGTCCCACCTTGTTTCCTTGTGCTGCAGCTTTAGTCCCGTAAGCAGTTGTATTCACATACCTTCACAATGCCATCCGGCTACTTTGGCTTTAGTTTAACACAAATATTTCATATGCAGGAATCCAGGTATCGTGAAAAAAACCTTGCTTTTATTCCAATAACTTTGTGCTCATAACAGACAGAGTACGCATTTCGGTTCACAGAACCTTGCTCACCTCAGAACAGAATGCTGTAATTAAATGTGCCACTTATTGGCCTGCGGTGGGAGGCTGACTTCGCTTACGGAACACACAGCAGAGCCAGGAAAGAATTTTGCGCAAGCCTGTAGTGAGACGTAGGTGCGTATGACTGAGCTAGTGGAATTCACAGCGCAGAAGCAGTCAAGTGTCCAAAGGCCACTAGTAGGCCTTAAGTGTTTTGCTTCTATTTTTTTAAAGGCTGAGCTGAGACAGCAGACAGATACTGTAGGCAGCGTATATATGTATACTGTTTCCCTCTGGACGGGATGAAAAGCCCACTGCCTATATAGACAGTATATCTCTTTCACCTTTCCCACTGTCCCTGCCTCACCACTACTGGCCCTATACTATGTAAAATTACTGCAGACTGTTTCCCTCTGGACGGGATGACGGCGGTGATGTAACGGGCAACGCAGAGCCAGGAAACACTTTTGTGCAAGCCTGCTGTAACACTTAGCTGCGTATTAATTAGGACTACTACCCCCAGCAGAGACTCAGTACACTGAGGACGGTCACAGGCAGCCCAAATATTTTTTTTTTCCCAAATTTTTTTGAAAAAGCCCACTGCCTATATAGACAGTATATCTCTTTCCCTGCCTCACCACTACTGGCCCTATACTATGTACAATGACTGCAGACTGAGGACGCAATACTCTGCACGGCCGATATACAAAAAAAAAAAAAAATATGCAGCACTGCTAAAAGCAGCCTCAACAGTACTGCACACGGTCAGATGTGGCCCTAAGAAGGACCATTGGGGTTCTTGAAGCCTAAAATAACTCCTAACACTCTCCCTATAGCAGCTCCAGCATCAGCAGCACTTTCCCTGATCTATGTCAGAATGCATCTGTCGCGAGCCGCGGGAGGGGCGGATTTAAATACTCGGGTGACACCTGATCTCGCCAGCCACTCACTGCAGGGGGGTGGTATAGGGCTTGAACGTCACAGTGGGAAGTTGTAATGCCTTCCCTGTCTTTCTATTGGCCAGAAAAGCGCGCTAACGTCTCAGAGATGAAAGTGAAAGTAACTCGAACATCGCGTGGTGCTCGCCTTGAGAAACGAGCATCTCGAACATGCTAATACTCAAACGAGTATCAAGCTCGGATGAGTACGTTCGCTCATCTCTAGTTGGGACCCATTAGCTTTTCCTATTTATGACATAATCAATGCTCGTGCCAAATTTCAGGTTTCTATGACACCGGGAAGTGAGAGAATTAGATTCCGTACGTAAAATTTGGACGCTAATTCTTTTGCGCATAGAATTGAATAATCAAGTTGGGACCTACTAACTTTTCCTATGTATGACATATTCAATGCCCGTGCCAAATTTTAAGTTTCTATGTGAGAAAAATACATTCCGTACATAAAATTTGGACGCTAATTCTTTTTCGCAAAGAATTGAATAATCGAGGTGGGACCCATTAGCTTTTCCTATTTATGACATAATCAATGCTCGTGCCAAATTTCAGGTTTCTATGACACCGGGAAGTGAGAGAATTAGATTCCGTACGTAAAATTTGGACGCTAATTCTTTTGCGCATAGAATTGAATAATCAAGTTGGGACCTACTAACTTTTCCTATGTATGACATATTCAATGCCCGTGCCAAATTTTAAGTTTCTATGGCATTAGGAAATGAGAGATTTAGATTATGTATGTTAACTTTCGACGCCAATTATTTTGTACTAGAATTGAATAATTGAGTTGGGACCCAATTACTTTCCCTTTTTTGGAGATAATCTATGCTCTCGCCAAAATTCATTTTTCTATGACATCGGGAAGTTGGAGAACTTTTGGCGAGTCAGTCAGTGAGTGAGTCAGCAAGGGCTTTCGTCATCTATATATACTAGCTGATATACCCGGCTTCGCCCGAGTTCATTTGGTGCTGGTGTTTATCTGGTGTACACATGGAAAATCTTCTGAAGCTGTGGTTACTTTAGAGATACCGGAAAAACATATGTACACCATTTTGCATAGTTCTCTGCGTTACCCAGAAAACATCACGGGGAGGTAACCATGCAACGTTTCCTTTATATAAAATGACATCAGGAAGTGAGAGAATTAGATTTCATACGTAAAATTTGGACGCTAATTCTTTTGCACTTAGAATTGAATAATCGAGTTGGGACCCATTAACTTTTCCTATTTATGACATAATCAATGCCCGTGCCAAATTTCACACTTCTATGACACCGGAAAGTGAGAAAATTACATTCCGTGTGTAAAATTTGGACGCTAATTCTTTTACGCTTAGAATTGAATAATCGAGGTGGGACCCATTAACTTTTCCTAATTATGACATAATCAATGCCCGTGCCAAATTTCAAGTTTCTATGACATTGGGAAGTGAGAGAATTAGATTTTGTACGTAAAATGTGGACGCTAATTCTTTTGCGCTTAGAATTAAACAATCAAGGTGGGACGCATTAACTTTTCCTATTTATGACATAATCAATAACCGTTCCAAATTTCATGTTTCTGTGACACCAAGAAGTGAGAGAATTAGATTCCGTACGTAAAATTTGGACGCTAATTCTTTTGCGCATGGAATTGAATAATCAAATTGGGACCCATTAGCTTTTCCTATTTATGACATAATCAATGCTCTTGCCAAATTTCACGTTTCTATGACACCGTAAAGTGAGAAAAATACATTCCGTACAGAAAATTTGGACACTAATTCTTTTGCGCATGGAATTGAATAATTAGGTTGGGACCCATTAACTTTTCCTATTTATGACATATTCAATGCCCGTGCGAAATTTTAAGTTTCTATGTGAGAAAATTACATTCCATATGTAAAATTTGGACGCTAATTCTTTTGCGCATAGAATTGAATAATCGAGTTGGGACTCATTAGCTTTTCCTATTTATGACAAAATCAATGCTCCTGCCAAATTTTAAGTTTCTATGTGAGAAAATTACATTCCGTACGTAAAATTTGGACGCTAATTTTTTTGCGCATAGAATTGAATAATGGAGTTGGGACCCATTAGCTTTTCCTATATATGACATAATCAATGCTCCTGCCAAATTTCGAGTTTCTATGACACCGGAAAGTGAGAGAATTAGATTCCGTACGTAAAATTTGGACGCTAATTCTTTTGCGCTTAGAATTGAATAATCGAGTTGGGACCAATTGTCTTTTCCTATTCATGACATAATCAATGCTCATGCCAAATTTTACGCTTCTATAACATCGGAAAGGGAAGAAATTACATTCCATGCGTAAAATTTGGACGCTAATTCTTTTCCGCATAAAATTGAATAATCGAGTTGGGACCCATTAGCTTTTCCTATTTATGACATAATCAATGCTCATGCCAAATTTAACGTTTCTATGACACCGGAAAGTGAGAAAGTTACATTCAATACGTAAAATTTGGACGGTAATTCTTTTGCGCATAGAATTGAATAATCGAGTTGGGACCCATTAGCTTTTCCTACTCATGACATAATCAATGCTCGTGCCAAATTTCACGTTTCTATGACACCGGAAAGTGAGAAAAATACATTCCGTACGTAAAATTTGGACGCTAATTCTTTTGTGCATAGAATTGAATAATCGAGTTGGGACCCATTAGCTTTTCCTATTTATGACACAATCAATGCTCGTGCCAAATTTAACGTTTCTATGACACCAGAAAGTGAGAAAGTTACATTCCGTACGTAAAATTTGGACGCTAATTCTTTTGCGCATAGAATTGAATAATCGAGTTGGGACTCATTAGCTTTTCCTACTCATGACAAAATCAATGCTCGTGCCAAATTTCTCGTTTCTATGACACCGGAAAGTGAGAAAAATAAATTCCGTACGTAAAATTTGGACGCTAATTCTTTTGCGCTTAGAATTAAATAATTGAGTTGGGACCCATTAACTTTTCCTATTTATGATATATTCAATGCCCGTGCCAAATTTTAAGTTTCTATGTGAGAAAATTATGTTCCGTATGTAAAATTTGGACGCTAATTCTTTTCTGCATAAAATTGAATAATCGAGTTGGGACCCATTAGCTTTTCCTATTTATGACGTAATCAATGCTCGTGCCAAATTTCACGTTTCTATGACACTGGAAAGTGAGAAAAGTACATTCCGTACGTAAAATTTGGACGCTAATTCTTTTCCGCATAAAATTGAATAATCGAGTTGGGACCCATTAGCTTTTCCTATTTATGACATAATCAATGCTCATGCCAAATTTAACGTTTCTATGACACCGGAAAGTGAGAAAGTTACATTCCGTACGTAAAATTTGGACGCTAATTCTTTTGCGCATAGAATTGAATAATCGAGTTGGGACCCATTAGCTTTTCCTACTCATGACATAATCAATGCTCGTGCCAAATTTCACGTTTCTATGACACCGGAAAGTGAGAAAAATACATTCCGTACGTAAAATTTGGACTCTAATTCTTTTGCGCATAGAATTGAATAATTAGGTTGGGACTCATTAACTTTTCCTATTTATGACATATTCAATGCCCGTGCGAAATTTTAAGTTTCTATGTGAGAAAATTACATTCCGTATGTAAAATTTGGACGCTAATTCTTTTGCGCATAGAATTGAATAATCGAGTTGGCTCCCATTAGCTTTTCCTATTTATGACATAATCAATGCTCCTGCCAAATTTTAAGTTTCTATGTGAGAAAATTACATTCCGTACGTAAAATTAGGACGCTAATTCTTTTGCGCATAGAATTGAATAATGGAGTTGGGAACCATTAGCTTTTCCTATTTATGACATAATCAATGCTCCTGCCAAATTTCGAGTTTCTATGACACCGGGAAGTGAGAAAATTAGATTCCGTACGTAAAATTTGGACGCTAATTCTTTTGCGCATAGAATTGAATAATCGAGTTGGGACCCATTAGCTTTTCCTATTTATGACATAATCAATGCTCATGCCAAATTTTACGTTTTTATGAAACCGGAAAGTGAGAAAATTACATTCCGTACGTAAAATTTGGATGCTAATTCTTTTGCGCATAGAATTGAATAATCGAGTTGGGACTCATTAGCTTTTCCAACTCATGACATAATCAATGCTCGTGCCAAATTTCTCGTTTCTATGACACCGGAAAGTGAGAAAAATACATTCCGAACGTAAAATTTGGACGCTAATACATTAGCGCTTAGAATTAAATAATTGAGTTGGGACCCATTAACTTTTCCTATTTATCACATATTCAATGCACGTGCCAAATTTTAAGTTTCTTTGTGAGAAAATTACATTCCGTACGTAAAATTTGGACGCTAATTCTTTTGCGCATAGTATTGAATAATACAGTTGGGACGCATTAGCTTTTCCTATTTATGACATAATCAATGCTCATACCAAATTTAACGTTTCTATGACACCGGAAAGTGGGAAAGTTACATTCCGTACGTAAAATTTGGACACATTCTTTTGCGCATAGAATTGAATAATGGAGTTGGGACCCATTAGCTTTTCCTATTTATGACATAATCAATGCTCCTGCCAAATTTCGAGTTTCTATGTGAGAAAATTACATTCCGTATGTAAAATTTGGACACTAATTCTTTTGCGCTTAGAATTGAATAATCGAGTTGGGACCCATTAGCTTTTCCTATTTATGACATAATCAATGCTCATGCCAAATTTTACGTTTCTATGACATCGGAAAGGGAAGAAATTACATTCCATACGTAAAATTTGGACGCTAATTCTTTTGCGCATAGAATTGAATAATCGAGTTGGGACCCATTAGCTTTTCCTATTTATGACATAATCAATGCCCATGCCAAATTTAACGTTTCTATGACACCGGAAAGTGAGAAAGTTACATTCCGTACGTAAAATTTGGACGCTAATTCTTTTGCGCATAGAATTGAATAATCGAGTTGGGACCCATTAGCTTTTCCTACTCATGACATAATCAATGCTCGTGCCAAATTTCACGTTTCTATGACACCGGAAAGTGAGAAAAATACATTCCGTATTTAAAATTTGGACGCTAATTCTTTTGCGCTTAGAATTAAATAATTGAGTTGGGACCCATCAACTTTTCCTATTTATGACATATTCAATGCCCGTGCCAAATTTTAAGTTTCTATGACACCGGGAAGTGAGAGAATTAGATTCCTTACGTAAAATTTGGACGCTAATTCTTTTGCGCATAGAATTAAATAATCGAGTTGGGACCCATTAGCTTTACCTATTTATGACATAATCAATGCTCTTGCCAAATTTCACGTTTCTATGACACCGTAAAGTGAGAAAAATACATTCCGTACGTAAAATTTGGACACTGATTCTTTTGCGCATAGAATTGAATAATTAGGTTTGGACCCATTAACTTTTCCTATTTATGACATATTCAATGCCTGTGCCAAATTTTAAGTTTCTATGTGAGAAAATTACATTCCGTATGTAAAATTTGGACGCTAATTCTTTTGCGCATAGAATTGAATAATCAAGTTGGGACCCATTAGCTTTTCCTATTTATGACATAATCAATGCTCCTGCCAAATTTTATGTTTCTATGTGAGAAAATTACGTTCCGTACGTAAAATTAGGAAGCTAATTCTTTTGCGCATAGAATTGAATAATGGAGTTGGGACCCATTAGCTTTTCCTATTTATGACATAATCAATGCTCCTGCCAAATTTCGAGTTTCTATGACACCGGGAAGTGAGAAAGTTACATTCCGTACGTAAAATTTGGACGCTAATTCTTTAGCGCATAGAATTGAATAATCGAGTTGGGACTCATTAGCTTTTCCTACTCATGACATAATCAATGCTCGTGCCAAATTTCTTGTTTCTATGACACCGAAAAGTGAGAAAAATACATTCCCTACGTAAAATTTGGACGCTAATTCTTTTGCGAATAGAATTGAATAATCGAGTTGGGACCCATTGATTTTCCTATTTATGACATATTCAATGCCCGTGCCAATTTTTAATTTTCTATGTGAGAAAACTATGTTCCGTACGTAAAATTTGGACGCTAATTCTTTTGTGCATAAAATTGAATAATCGAGTTGGGACCCATTAGCTTTTGCTATTTATGACATAATCAATGCTCCTGCCAAATTTCGAGTTTCTATGTGAGAAAATTACATTCCGTATGTAAAATTTGGACGCTAATTCTTTTGCGCATAGAATTGAATAATCGAGTTGGCACCCATTAGCTTTTGCTATTTATGACATAATCAATGCTCCTGCCAAATTTTAAGTTTCTATGTGAGAAAATTACATTCCGTACGTAAAATTAGGACGCTAATTCTTTTGCGCAGAGAATTGAATAATGGAGTTGGGACCCATTAGCTTTTCCTATTTATGACATAATCAATGCTCCTGCCAAATTTCGAGTTTCTATGACACCGGGAAGTGAGAAAATTAGATTCCGTTAGTAAAATTTGGACGCTAATTCTTTTGCGCATAGAATTGTATAATCGAGTTGGGACCCATTAGCTTTTCCTATTTATGACATAATCAATGCTCGTGCCAAATTTTACGTTTCTATGACATCGGAAAGGGAAGAAATTACATTCCATACGTAAAATTTTAAGGCTAATTCTTTTCCGCATAAAATTGAATAATCGAGTTGGGACCCATTAGCTTTTCCTATTTATGACATAATCAATGCCCATGCCAAATTTAACGTTTCTATGACACCGGAAAGTGAGAAAGTTACATTCCGTACGTAAAATTGGACGCTAATTCTTTTGCGCATAGAATTGAATAATCGAGTTGGGACCCATTAGCTTTTCCTACTCATGACATAATCAATGCTCGTGCCAAATTTCACGTTTCTATGACACCGGAAAGTGAGAAAAATACATTCCGTACGTAAAATTTGGACGCTAATTCTTTTGTGCTTAGAATTAAATAATTGAGTTGGGACCCATCAACTTTTCCTATTTATGACATATTCAATGCCCGTGCCAAATTTTAAGTTTCTATGACACCGGGAAGTGAGAGAATTAGATTCCGTACGTAAAATTTGGACGCTAATTGTTTTGCGCTTAAAATTAAATAATTGAGTTGGGACCCATTAACTTTTCCTATTTATGACATATTCAATGCCCGTGCCAAAGTTTAATTTTCTATGTGAGAAAACTATGTTCCGTACGTAAAATTTGGACGCTAATTCTTTTGTGCAAAAAATTGAATAATCGAGTTGGGACCCATTAGCTTTTCCTATTTATGACATAATCAATGCTCGTGCCAAATTTCACGTTTCTATGACACCGGAAAGTGAGAAAAATACATTCCGTACGTAAAATTTGGACACTAATTCTTTTGTGCATAGAATTAAATAATCAAGTTGGGACCCATTAATTTTCCTATTTATGACATATTCAATGCCCGTGCCAAATTTTAAGTTTCTTTGTGAAAAAATTACATTACGTACGTAAAATTTGGACGCTAATTCTTTTGCGCATAGAATTGAATAATAGAGTTGGGACGCATTAGCTTTTCCTATTTATGACATAATCAATGCTCATGCCAAATTTAACGTTTCTATGACACCGGAAAGTGAGAAAGTTACATTCCGTACGTAAAATTTGGACGCTAATTCTTTTGCGCATAGAATTGAATAATGGAGTTGGGACCCATTAGCTTTTCCTATTTATGACATAATCATTGCTCCTGCCAAATTTTTAGTTTCTATGTGAGAAAATTACATTCCGTACGTAAAATTAGGACGCTAATTCTTTTGCGCATAGAATTGAATAATCGAGTTGGCACCCATTAGCTTTTCCTATTTATGACATAATCAATGCTCCTGCCAAATTTTAAGCTTCTATGTGAGAAAATTACATTCCGTACGTAAAATTAGGACGCTAATTCTTTTGCGCATAGAATTGAATAATGGAGTTGGGACCCATTAGCTTTTCCTATTTATGACATAATCAATGCTCCTGCCAAATTTCGAGTTTCTATGACACCGGGAAGTGAGAAAATTAGATTCCGTACGTAAAATTTGGACGCTAATTCTTTTGCGCATAAAATTGAATAATCGAGTTGGGACCCATTAGCTTTTCCTACTCATGACATAATCAATGCTCGTGCCAAATTTAACGCTTCTATGACACCGGAAAGTGAGAAAGTTACATTCCGTACGTAAAATTTGGACGCTAATTCTTTTGCGCATAGAATTGAATAATCGAGTTGGGACTCATTAGCTTTTCCTACTCATGACATAATCAATGCTCGTGCCAAATTTCTCGTTTCTATGACACCGGAAAGTGAGAAAAATACATTCCCTACGTAAAATTTGGACGCTAATTCTTTTGCGAATAGAATTGAATTATGGAGTTGGGACCCATTAGCTTTTCCTATTTATGACATAATAAATGCTCGTGCCAAATTTGACGTTTCTATGACACCGGAAAGTGAGAAAGTTACATTCCGTACGTAAAATTGGACGCTAATTCTTTTGCGCATAGAATTGAATAATCGAGTTGGGACCCATTAGCTTTTCCTACTCATGACATAATCAATGCTCGTGCCAAATTTCACGTTTCTATGACACCGGAAAGTGAGAAAAATACATTCCGTACGTAAAATTTGGACGCTAATTCTTTTGTGCTTAGAATTAAATAATTGAGTTGGGACCCATCAACTTTTCCTATTTATGACATATTCAATGCCCGTGCCAAATTTTAAGTTTCTATGACACCGGGAAGTGAGAGAATTAGATTCCGTACGTAAAATTTGGACGCTAATTGTTTTGCGCTTAGAATTAAATAATTGAGTTGGGACCCATTAACTTTTCCTATTTATGACATATTCAATGCCCGTGCCAAAGTTTAATTTTCTATGTGAGAAAACTATGTTCCGTACGTAAAATTTGGACGCTAATTCTTTTGTGCATAAAATTGAATAATCGAGTTGGGACCCATTAGCTTTTCCTATTTATGACATAATCAATGCTCGTGCCAAATTTCACGTTTCTATGACACCGGAAAGTGAGAAAAATACATTCCGTACGTAAAATTTGGACACTAATTCTTTTGTGCATAGAATTAAATAATCAAGTTGGGACCCATTAATTTTCCTATTTATGACATATTCAATGCCCGTGCCAAATTTTAAGTTTCTTTGTGAAAAAATTACATTACGTACGTAAAATTTGGACGCTAATTCTTTTGCGCATAGAATTGAATAATAGAGTTGGGACGCATTAGCTTTTCCTATTTATGACATAATCAATGCTCATGCCAAATTTAACGTTTCTATGACACCGGAAAGTGAGAAAGTTACATTCCGTACGTAAAATTTGGACGCTAATTCTTTTGCGCATAGAATTGAATAATGGAGTTGGGACCCATTAGCTTTTCCTATTTATGACATAATCATTGCTCCTGCCAAATTTTTAGTTTCTATGTGAGAAAATTACATTCCGTACGTAAAATTAGGACGCTAATTCTTTTGCGCATAGAATTGAATAATCGAGTTGGCACCCATTAGCTTTTCCTATTTATGACATAATCAATGCTCCTGCCAAATTTTAAGCTTCTATGTGAGAAAATTACATTCCGTACGTAAAATTAGGACGCTAATTCTTTTGCGCATAGAATTGAATAATGGAGTTGGGACCCATTAGCTTTTCCTATTTATGACATAATCAATGCTCCTGCCAAATTTCGAGTTTCTATGACACCGGGAAGTGAGAAAATTAGATTCCGTACGTAAAATTTGGACGCTAATTCTTTTGCGCATAAAATTGAATAATCGAGTTGGGACCCATTAGCTTTTCCTACTCATGACATAATCAATGCTCGTGCCAAATTTAACGCTTCTATGACACCGGAAAGTGAGAAAGTTACATTCCGTACGTAAAATTTGGACGCTAATTCTTTTGCGCATAGAATTGAATAATCGAGTTGGGACTCATTAGCTTTTCCTACTCATGACATAATCAATGCTCGTGCCAAATTTCTCGTTTCTATGACACCGGAAAGTGAGAAAAATACATTCCCTACGTAAAATTTGGACGCTAATTCTTTTGCGAATAGAATTGAATTATGGAGTTGGGACCCATTAGCTTTTCCTATTTATGACATAATAAATGCTCGTGCCAAATTTGACGTTTCTATGACACCGGAAAGTGAGAAAGTTACATTCCGTACGTAAAATTGGACGCTAATTCTTTTGCGCATAGAATTGAATAATCGAGTTGGGACCCATTAGCTTTTCCTACTCATGACATAATCAATGCTCGTGCCAAATTTCACGTTTCTATGACACCGGAAAGTGAGAAAAATACATTCCGTACGTAAAATTTGGACGCTAATTCTTTTGTGCTTAGAATTAAATAATTGAGTTGGGACCCATCAACTTTTCCTATTTATGACATATTCAATGCCCGTGCCAAATTTTAAGTTTCTATGACACCGGGAAGTGAGAGAATTAGATTCCGTACGTAAAATTTGGACGCTAATTGTTTTGCGCTTAGAATTAAATAATTGAGTTGGGACCCATTAACTTTTCCTATTTATGACATATTCAATGCCCGTGCCAAAGTTTAATTTTCTATGTGAGAAAACTATGTTCCGTACGTAAAATTTGGACGCTAATTCTTTTGTGCATAAAATTGAATAATCGAGTTGGGACCCATTAGCTTTTCCTATTTATGACATAATCAATGCTCGTGCCAAATTTCACGTTTCTATGACACCGGAAAGTGAGAAAAATACATTCCGTACGTAAAATTTGGACACTAATTCTTTTGTGCATAGAATTAAATAATCAAGTTGGGACCCATTAATTTTCCTATTTATGACATATTCAATGCCCGTGCCAAATTTTAAGTTTCTTTGTGAAAAAATTACATTACGTACGTAAAATTTGGACGCTAATTCTTTTGCGCATAGAATTGAATAATAGAGTTGGGACGCATTAGCTTTTCCTATTTATGACATAATCAATGCTCATGCCAAATTTAACGTTTCTATGACACCGGAAAGTGAGAAAGTTACATTCCGTACGTAAAATTTGGACGCTAATTCTTTTGCGCATAGAATTGAATAATGGAGTTGGGACCCATTAGCTTTTCCTATTTATGACATAATCATTGCTCCTGCCAAATTTTTAGTTTCTATGTGAGAAAATTACATTCCGTACGTAAAATTAGGACGCTAATTCTTTTGCGCATAGAATTGAATAATCGAGTTGGCACCCATTAGCTTTTCCTATTTATGACATAATCAATGCTCCTGCCAAATTTTAAGCTTCTATGTGAGAAAATTACATTCCGTACGTAAAATTAGGACGCTAATTCTTTTGCGCATAGAATTGAATAATGGAGTTGGGACCCATTAGCTTTTCCTATTTATGACATAATCAATGCTCCTGCCAAATTTTTTAAGATTCTATGGAGAAAGATTACAAGAAGGTAAAAGCTCCGTAGGAAAGGAATAGGACCTATTTCTGTTGGGCGAAGGAATGAAGTTGGGAAGAAAGGGGAGTTGGGACCCTTAGCAGTTCTTATGACGAAAAGTCGAAGTGGCTCGTCTATTTCGGGAAAGTAAGTGAAAAAACGGAAGTGAGTTCTATGACACCGGGAAGTGAGAAAATTAGATTCCGTACGTAAAATTTGGACGCTAATTCTTTTGCGCATAAAATTGAATAATCGAGTTGGGACCCATTAGCTTTTCCTACTCATGACATAATCAATGCTCGTGCCAAATTTAACGCTTCTATGACACCGGAAAGTGAGAAAGTTACATTCCGTACGTAAAATTTGGACGCTAATTCTTTTGCGCATAGAATTGAATAATCGAGTTGGGACTCATTAGCTTTTCCTACTCATGACATAATCAATGCTCGTGCCAAATTTCTCGTTTCTATGACACCGGAAAGTGAGAAAAATACATTCCCTACGTAAAATTTGGACGCTAATTCTTTTGCGAATAGAATTGAATTATGGAGTTGGGACCCATTAGCTTTTCCTATTTATGACATAATAAATGCTCGTGCCAAATTTGACGCTTCTATGACACCGGAAAGTGAGAAAAATACATTCCGTACGTAAAATTTGGACGCTAATTCTTTTGCGCATAGAATTGAATAATAGAGTTGGGACGCATTAGCTTTTCCTATTTATGACATAATCAATGCTCATGCCAAATTTAACGTTTCTATGACACCGGAAAGTGAGAAAAATACATTCCGTACGTAAAATTTGGACGCTAATTCTTTTGCGCATAGAATTGAATAATCGAGTTGGGACTCATTAGCTTTTCCTACTCATGACATAATCAATGCTCGTGCCAAATTTCTCGTTTCTATGACACCGGAAAGTGAGAAAAATACATTCCGTACGTAAAATTTGGACGCTAATTCTTTTGCGCTTAGAATTAAATAATTGAGTTGGGACCCATTAACTTTTCCTATTTATGACATATTCAATGCCCGTGCCAAATTTTAAGTTTCTATGTGAGAAAATTATGTTCCGTACGTAAAATTTGGACGCTAATTCTTTTGTGCATAAAATTGAATAATCGAGTTGGGACCCATTAGCTTTTCCTATTTATGACATAATCAATGCTCGTGCCAAATTTCACGTTTCTATGACACTGGAAAGTGAGAAAAAAACATTCCGTACGTAAAATTTGGACGCTAATTCTTTTGCGAATAGAATTGAATTATGGAGTTGGGACCCATTAGCTTTTCCTATTTATGACATAATCAATGCTCGTGCCAAATTTGACGTTTCTATGACACCGGAAAGTGAGAAAAATACATTCCGTACGTAAAATTTGGACGCTAATTCTTTTGTGCATAGAATTGAATAATCGAGTTGGGACCCATTAATTTTCCTATTTATGACATATTCAATGCCCGTGCCAAATTTTAAGTTTCTTTGTGAGAAAATTACATTCCGTACGTAAAATTTGGACGCTAATTCTTTTGCGCATAGAATTGAATAATAGAGTTGGGACGCAAAAGCTTTTCCTATTTATGACATAATCAATGCTCATGCCAAATTTCACGTTTCTATGACACCGGAAAGTGAGAAAAATACATTCCGTACGTAAAATTTGGACGCTAATTCTTTTGCGCATAGAATTGAATAATAGAGTTGGGACCCATTAGCTTTTCCTATTTATGACATAATCAATGCTCCTGCCAAATTTCGAGTTTCTATGTGAGAAAATTACATTCCGTATGTAAAATTTGGACGCTAATTCTTTTGCGCATAGAATTGAATAATCGAGTTGGCACCCATTAGCTTTTCCTATTTATGACATGATCAATGCTTCTGGCAAATTTTAAGTTTCTATGTGAGAAAATTACATTCCGTACGTAAAATTAGGACGTTAATTCTTTTGCGCGTAGAATTGAATAATGGAGTTGGGACCCATTAGCTTTTCCTATTTATGACATAATCAATGCTTCTGCCAAATTTCGAGTTTCTATGACACCGGGAAGTGAGAAAAATACATTCCGTACGTAAAATTTGGACGCTAATTCTTTTGCGCATAGAATTGAATAATCGAGTTGGGACCCATTAGCTTTTCCTATTTATGACATAATCAATGCTCATACCAAATTTTACGTTTCTATGACACCGGAAAGTGAGAAAAATACATTCCGTACGTAAAATTTGGACGCTAATTCTTTTGCACTTAGAATTAAATAATTGAGTTGGGACTAGAGATGAGCGAACGCGTTCGTCCGAGCTTGATATTCGTGCGAATATTAGGGTGTTCGGGATGTTCGTTATTCGTAACGAACACCATGCGGTGTTCTGGTTACTTTCACTTACTTCCCTGAGACGTTTGCGCGCTTTTCTGGCCAATTGAAAGACAGGGAAGGCATTACAACTTCCCCCTGTGACGTTCAAGCCCTATACCACCCCCCTGCTGTGAGTGGCTGGGAAGATCAGGTGTTCGCCTAATATAAAAGTCGGCCCCTCCCGCGGCTCGCTTCAGATGCCTGGTGAGTTAGATGAGGGACAGTGCTGTTTGTACCGGAGCTGCTGTAGGGAAAGAATTGGTAGTTAGTGTAGGCTTCAAGACCCCCCAAAGGTCCTTATTAGGGCCACTGATAGCTGTGTGTTGGCTGCTGTTAGCAGTGGCATTTTTTTTCTTTCTCAAAATCGGCCTTGCAGAGCGTTGCACCTGGCATTAGGGACAGAAGTGCTGCATAGGCAGGGAGAGTGTTAGGAGTGAGTGTAGCCTTCAAGAACCTCAACGGTCCTTTCTAGGGCCATATTTATCCGTGTGCAGTTCTGTTCAGGCTGCTGTTAGCTGTGCTGCATTTTTTTTGGGCTTCTCAAAATCGCCTCTGCAGAGCATTCCACCCTCCATTGATACTGCAGGGAAAGAATTGTATAGGCAGGGCCACAACACAGTTATTATTCATTGAATATACGCAGTGCTGCCTTTTGCTTGTAAAACAAGTGAAAATAATTCTATTTGTCCAGCCTCTGTCCGTCCTAACGCCTGTGGACACGTGTGAGCTGCGTGAAAAACATTGCTAAATCATACGCACCCAGCTACGCTTTACTGCTGGCTTCGCCATTTGCTTTCCTTAATTGGGAAAAAAAATACCTGCTCTGCCAGAGTTATAATAACTCTGCTACCCTCACGTTCTGTGACACATAAGCAGGGACACAGCACAGTTATTAAACTTCTCATGTTCATTGAATATACGCAGTGCTGCCTTTTGGTGGGAAAAAACTGAAAACAAATCTATTTGTCCAGCCTCTGTCCGTCCTAACGCCTGTGGACACGTGTGAGCTGCGTGAAAAACATTGCTAAATCATACGCACCCAGCTACGCTTTACTGCTGGCTTCGCCATTTGCTTTCCTTAATTGGGAAAAAAAATACCTGCTCTGCCAGAGTTATAATAACTCTGCTACCCTCACGTTCTGTGACACATAAGCAGGGACACAGCACAGTTATTAAACTTCTCATGTTCATTGAATATACGCAGTGCTGCCTTTTGGTGGGAAAAAACTGAAAACAAATCTATTTGTCCAGCCTCTGTCCGTCCTAACGCCTGTGGACACGTGTGAGCTGCGTGAAAAACATTGCTAAATCATACGCACCCAGCTACGCTTTACTGCTGGCTTCGCCATTTGCTTTCCTTAATTGGGAAAAAAAATACCTGCTCTGCCAGAGTTATAATAACTCTGCTACCCTCACGTTCTGTGACACATTAGCAGGGACACAGCACAGTTATTAAACTTCGATTATTCATTCACTAAAGGCAGTGGGGCCGTTCGTTTTCCAAAAAGGGCAAAAATTATATTTGGCCTGCAGTCTTGCACCAATTTATTTCCTGCCTGTGAAATCAAATCACTGGTAATACAGCATGCTGAGGGGTAGGGGTAGGCCTAGAGGACGTGGACGCGGCCGAGGACGCGGAGGGCCAAGTCAGGGTGTGGGCACAGGCCGAGCTCCTGATCCCGGTGTGTCGCAGCCGACTGCTGCGCGATTAGGAGAGAGGCACGTTTCTGGCGTCCCCACATTCATCGCCCAATTAATGGGTCCACGCGGGAGACGGTTATTAGAAAATGAGCAGTGTGAGCAGGTCCTGTCCTGGATGGCAGAAAGTGCTTCGAGCAACCTATCGTCAACACGCAGTTCTGCGCCGTCCACTGCTGCAAATCCGAATCCTCTGTCTGCTGCTCCTCCTTCCTCCCAGCCTCCTCACTCCACTACAATGACACCTGCTCAGGAGCGGGAACACTCCCAGGAACTGTTCTCGGGCCCCTGCTCAGATTGGGCAGCAGTGGTTCCTCTCCCACCAGAGGAGTTTATAGTCACTGATGCCCAACCATTCAAAAGTTCCCGGGGTCCGGGGGATGAGGCTGGGGACTTCCGCCAACTGTCTCAACAACTTTCTGTGGGTGAGGAGGACGATGACGATCAGACACAGTTGTCTTGCAGTGAGGTAGTAGTAAGGGCAGTAAGTCCGAGGGAGCAGCGCACAGAGGATTAGGAGGAAGAGCAGCAGGACGATGAGGTGACTGACCCCACCTGGTGTGCAACGCTTACTCAGGAGGACAGGTCTTCAGAGGGGGAGTCAAGGGCATCAGCAGGGCAGGTTGCAAGAGGCAGTGCGGTGGCCAGGGCCAGGGGTAGAGGCAGGGCCAGACCGAATAATCCACCAAGTGTTTCCCAAAGCGCCCCCTCGCGCCATGCCACCCTGCAGAGGCCGAGGTGCTCTAAGGTCTGGCAGTTTTTCACCGAGACGCCTGACGACCGACGAACAGTGGTGTGCAACCTTTGTTGCGCAAAGCTCAGCCGGGGAGCCAACACCAACAGCCTCACCACCACCTCCATGCGCAGGCATATGATGGCCAAGCACCCCACAAGGTGGGACGAAGGCCGTTCAGCGCCTCCGGTTTGCACCCCTGCCTCTCCCCCTGTGCCCCAACCTGCCACTGAGATGCAACCCCCCCTCTCAGGACACAGGCACTACCGCCTCATGGCCTGCACCCACACCCTCATCTCCGCTGTCCTCGGCCCCATCCAGCAGTGTAGTTCAGCGCACCGTCCAGCCGTCGCTTGCGCAAGTGTTCGAGCGCAAGCGCAAGTACGCCGCCACGCACCCGCACGCTCAAACGTTAACAGTCCGCATCGCAAAATTCATCAGCCTTGAGATGCTGCCGTATAGGGTTGTGGAAACGGAGTCCTTCAAAAGTATCATGGAGGCGGCGGCCCCGCGCTACTCAGTTCCCAGTCGCCACTACTTTTCCCGATGTGCCGTCCCAGCCCTGCACGACCACGTCTCCCGCAACATTGTACGCGCCCTCACCAACGCGGTTACTGCCACGGTCCACTTAACTACGGACACGTGGACAAGCACAGGCGGGCAGGGCCACTACATCTCCCTGACGGCACATTGGGTGAATTTAGTGGAGGCTGGGACCGAGTCAGAGCCTGGGACCGCTCACGTCCTACCCACCCCCAGAATTGCGGGCCCCAGCTCGGTGCTGGTATCTGCGGAGGTGTATGCTTCCTCCACTAAAGCACCCTCCTCCTCCTCCTCCTCCTCCTCTGTCTCGCAATCAAGATGTGTTAGCAGCAGCATGTCGCCAGCAGTCGGTGTCGCGCGGTGTGGCAGCACAGCGGTGGGCAAGCGTCAGCAGGCCGTGCTGAAACTACTCAGCTTAGGCGATAAGAGGCACACGGCCCACGAACTGCTGCAGGGTCTGACACAGCAGACCGACCGCTGGCTTGCGCCGCTGAGCCTCCAACCGGGCATGGTCGTGTGTGACAACGGCCGTAACCTGGTGGCGGCTCTGCAGCTCGGCAGCCTCACGCACGTGCCATGCCTGGCCCACGTCTTTAATTTGGTGGTTCAGCGGTTTCTGAAAAGCTACCCACGCTTGTCAGACCTGCTCGTAAAGGCGCGCCGGCTCTGCGCACATTTCCGCAAGTCCCACACGGACGCTGCCACCCTGCGCACCCTGCAACATCACTTTAAGCTGCCAGTGCACCGACTGCTGTGCGACGTGCCCACACGGTGGAACTCTACGCTCCACATGTTGGCCAGGCTCTATGAACAACGTAGAGCTATAGTCGAATACCAACTCCAACATGGGCGGCGCAGTGGGAGTCAGCCTCCTCAATTCCTTTCAGAAGAGTGGGCCTGGTTGGCAGACATCTGCCATGTCCTTGGTAATTTTGAGGAGTCTACCCAGGTGGTGAGCGGCGATGCTACAATCATTAGCGTCACCATTCCTCTGCTATGCATCTTGAGAAATTCCCTGCAAACCATAAAGGCAGCTGCTTTGCGCTCGGAAACGGGGGCGGGGGAAGACAGTATGCCGCTGGATAGTCAGGGCACCCTCCTGTCTATTTCTCAGCGCGTACAGGAGGAGGAGGAGGAGCATGAGGAGGATGAGGAGGAGGGGGAAGAGACAGCTTGGGCCGCTGCTGACGGTACACCGGCTGATTGCCTGTCATCCTTTCAGCGTGTATGGCCTGAGGAGGAGGAGGAGGAGGAGGAGGAGGATCCTGAAAGTGATCTTCCTAGTGAGGACAGCCATGTGTTGCGTACTGGTACCCTGGCACACATGGCTGACTTCATGTTAGGATGCCTTTCTCGTGACCCTCGCGTTGCACGCATTCTGGCCACGACGGATTACTGGGTGTACACACTGCTCGATCCACGGTATAAGGAGAACCTGCCCACTCTGATTCCCGAAGAGGAAAGGGGTTCGAGAGTGTTGCTATACCACAGGACCCTTGCGGACAAGCTGATGGTAAAATTCCCAGCCGACAGCGCTAGTGGCAGAAGGCGCAGTACCGAGGGCAAGGTAGCAGGGGATGTGCGTAGATCGAGCAGCATGTACATCCCAGGCAGTGCAACAGTCTTTAAGGGCCTGGCCAGCTTTATGGCTCCCCACCAAGACTGTGTCACCGCTCCCCAGTCACGGCTGAGTCGGCGGGAGCACTGTAAAAGGATGGTGAGGGAGTACGTAGCGGATCGCACGACCATCCTTGGTGACGCCTCTGCCCCCTACAACTACTGGGTGTCGAAGCTGGACACGTGGCCTGAACTCACGCTGTATGCCCTGGAGGTGCTTGCTTGTCCTGCGGCTAGCGTCTTGTCGGAAAGGGTGTTTAGTGCGGCTGGGGGAATCATCACAGATAAGCGTAGCCGCTTGTCAACCGACAGTGCCGACAGGCTAACACTCATCAAGATGAACAAAGGCTGGATTTCCCCAGACTTCAGTTCTCCACCAGCGGACAGCAGCGATACGTAAGCAATACGTAGGCTGCACCCGCGGATGGAAGCTACGTTCTCTCTCACCATCCAAAACGGGGACATTTCTGCTTCATCAATCTGTGTCTAATATTCCTCCTCCTCCTCCTCCTGCTCCTCCTCCTGAAACCTCACGTAATCACGCTGAACGGGCAATTTTTCTTAGGGCCACAAGGCTCAGTCAAATAATTTTTCAGAACAATTTTTAAAAGTTTCAATGCGCTTAAAAGCATTGGAACTTTAACTTGAACCAATTTTTCGTTACACTGGGCTGCCTCCAGGCCTAGTTACCACTTAAGCCACATTAACCAAAGCGATTAATGTGTTTCACCTGCCCTCTTGGCTGGCCATGGCCAATTTTTGGGATGTACATTAGTACTGTTGATACAGCAATTTTTGTGGGCCCTCGCCTACAGTGTAATCAAATTAATTTTTAGCCCACCTGCATTACAGCTGACGTTACCTCAGCTGTGTTGGGCAATGCAATGGGATATTTTTATGTACCGCCGGTGGGTTCCAGGGAGCCACCCATGCTGTAGGTGCACACGGAGTTTTTAATACATCTGTACACTTCTAAAGAACCCCAGTCTGACTGGGGCATGCAGTGTGGGCCGAAGCCCACCTGTATTACGCACGACATTACTACCTCAGCTGTGTTGGGCAATGCAATGGGATATTTCTATGTACCGCCGGTGGCTTCCTGGCACCCACCCAGGCAGTGGGTCCACAGGGAGTTTAACCTACATGTGTCCACTTGTAAAGAACCCCAGTCTGACTGGGGCATGCAGTGTGGGCCGAAGCCCACCTGCATTAAGCACGACATTACTACCTCAGCTGTGTTGGGCAATGCAATGGGATATTTTTGTGTACCGCCGGTGGGTTCCAGGGAGCCACCCATGCTGTAGGTGCACACGGAGTTTTTAATACATCTGTACACTTCTAAAGAACCCCAGTCTGACTGGGGCATGCAGTGTGGGCCGAAGCCCACCTGTATTACGCACGACATTACTACCTCAGCTGTGTTGGGCAATGCAATGGGATATTTCTATGTACCGCCGGTGGCTTCCTGGCACCCACCCAGGCAGTGGGTCCACAGGGAATTATAAATGCATCTGTTTCCACTTATAAAGAAACCCAGTCTGACTGGGGCATGCAGTGTGGGCCGAAACCCACCTGCATTAACCCTTTCCAGTCCACTGTGTGACCTGTGAAGACATTAGGGTTTAAGGCTGTACAGCTCCGTTGTTGGTAGACGTCCGTCGGGGTTCTCTTACTGTATATTGCCAGCCTCTCTGCTGTCGGAGCCTATCCTACGTGTCAGCTCATGCAGTACTGGCTTTAGCCAGCATATAGCGCCGTTGTATAACGGCAGAAAAAGAGTAAGCCCCCTAGGAAAACCATATACAAATTGGATTGGAAAGGGTTAAGCACAACATTACTACCTCAGCTGTGTTGGGCAATGCAATGGGATATTTCTATGTACCGCCGGTGGCTTCCTGGCACCCACCCATGCTGTAGGTGCACACGGAGTTTTTACTACATCTGTCCACTTGTAAAGAACCCCAGTCTGACTGGGGCATGCAGTGTGGGCCGAAGCCCACCTGCATTAAGCACGACATTACTACCTCAGCTGTGTTGGGCAATGCAATGGGATATTTCTGTGTACCATCGGTGGGTTCCAGGGAGCCACCCATGCTGTGGGTCGACAGGGACTTCACAATAGGGAGTTGTACCTGCCTGTGTCTATGAATTAAAAAGCCCGGTCTGACTGGGGCATGCAGACACCTTGACAGAATGAATAGTGTGTGGCACATAGGTTCCCCATTGCTATGCCCACGTGTGCAGCTCCTGATGGCGGTGGCACAGGATTCTATTTCTCATTGCTTCTGTACAGCATTGTGGGCTATCGCTCCGCCACTTTTAAAGAGGGTCGCTGCCTAGCCGTGCCAACCTCTGCAGTGTGTGCCTGCGGTCCCTCGTCATGGCAGACGCAATTCTAAATAGACATGAGCGTGGTGTGGCATGAGGGCAGCTGAAGGCTGCCCAGGGACACTTTGGTGTGCGCTGTGGGGGGGAGGGGGGGCGGTTGGTCAGCATGTAACCCAGGAGAAGTGTCAGTGGAGTGTCATGCAGGCAGTGATTGTGTTTTGTTGGAGGTAGTGTGGTGCTTAGCAAAGGTATGCCATGCTAATGAGGGCTTTTCAGAAGTAAAAGTTGTTGGGAGGGGGGGGGGCCCACTCTTGCCGGTATTGTGGCTTAATAGTGGGACCTGTGAACTTGAGATGCAGCCCAACATGTAGCCCCTCGCCTGCCCTATCCGTCACTGTGTCATTCCCATCACTTTCTTGAATTGCCCAGATTTTCACACATGAAAACCTTAGCGAGCATTGGCGAAATACAAAAATGTTCTGGTCGCCCATTGACTTCAATGGGGTTCGTTGTTCGAAACGAACCCTCGAGCATCACGGGAAGTTCGTTCCGAATAACGAACACCCGAACATTTTGGTGTTCGCTCATCTCTAGTTGGGACCCATTAACTTTTCCTATTTATGACATATTCAATGCCCGTGCCAAATTTTAAGTTTCTATGTGAGAAAATTATGTTCCGTACGTAAAATTTGGACGCTAATTCTTTTGTGCATAGAATTGAATAATCGAGTTGGGACCCATTAATTTTCCTATTTATGACATATTCAATGCCCGTGCCAAATTTTACGTTTCTTTGTGAGAAAATTACATTCCGTACGTAAAATTTGGACGCTAATTCTTTTGCGCATAGAATTGAATAATCGAGTTGGGACTCATTAGCTTTTCCTACACATGACATAATCAATGCTCGTGCCAAATTTCTCGTTTCTATGACACCGGAAAGTGAGAAAAATACATTCCGTACGTAAAATTTGGACGCTAATTCTTTTGTGCTTAGAATTAAATAATTGAGTTGGGACCCATTAACTCTTCCTATTTATGACACATTCAATGCCCGTGCCAAATTTTAAGTTTCTATGTGAGAAAATTATGTTCCGTACGTAAAATTTGGATGCTAATTCTTTTGCGCATAGAATTGAATAATAGAGTTGGGACGCATTAGCTTTTCCTATTTATGACATAATCAATGCTCATGCCAAATTTAACGTTTCTATGACACCGGAAAGTGAGAAAGTTACATTCCGTACGTAAAATTTGGACGCTAATTCTTTTGCGCATAGAATTGAATAATAGAGTTGGGACCCATTAGCTTTTCCTATTTATGACATAATCAATGCTCCTGCCAAATTTCGAGTTTCTATGACACCGGGAAGTGAGAAAAATACATTCCGTACGTAAAATTTGGACGCTAATTCTTTTGCGCATAGAATTGAATAATCGAGTTGGGACCCATTAGCTTTTCCTATTTATGACATAATCAATGCTCGTGCCAAATTTGACGTTTCTATGACACCGGAAAGTGAGAAAAATACATTCCGTACGTAAAATTTGGACGCTAATTCTTTTGTGCATAGAATTGAATAATCGAGTTGGGACCCATTAATTTTCCTATTTATGACATATTCAATGCCCGTGCCAAATTTTAAGTTTCTTTGTGAGAAAATTACATTCCGTACGTAAAATTTGGACGCTAATTCTTTTGCGCATAGAATTGAATAATCGAGTTGGGACTCATTAGCTTTTCCTACTCATGACATAATCAATGCTCGTGCCAAATTTCTCGTTTCTATGACACCGGAAAGTGAGAAAAATACATTCCGTACGTAAAATTTGGACGCTAATTCTTTTGCGCTTAGAATTAAATAATTGAGTTGGGACCCATTAACTTTTCCTATTTATGACATATTCAATGCCCGTGCCAAATTTTAAGTTTCTATGTGAGAAAATTATGTTCCGTACGTAAAATTTGGACGCTAATTCTTTTGCGCATAGAATTCAATAATAGAGTTGGGACGCATTAGCTTTTCCTATTTATGACATAATCAATGCTCATGGCAAATTTAACGTTTCTATGACACCGGAAAGTGAGAAAGTTACATTCCGTACGTAAAATTTGGACGCTAATTATTTTGCGCATAGAATTGAATAATAGAGTTGGGACCCATTAGCTTTTCCTATTTATGACATAATCAATGCTCCTGCCAAATTTCGAGTTTCTATGACACCGGGAAGTGAGAAAAATACATTCCGTACGTAAAATTTGGACGCTAATTCTTTTGCGCATAGAATTGAATAATCGAGTTGGGACCCATTAGCTTTTCCTATTTATGACATAATCAATGCTCATGCCAAATTTTACGTTTCTATGACACCGGAAAGTGAGAAAGTTACATTCCGTACGTAAAATTTGGACGCTAATTCTTTTGCGCATAGAATTGAATAATCGAGTTGGGACTCATTAGCTTTTCCTACTCATGACATAATCAATGCTTGTGCCAAATTTCTCGTTTCTATGACACCGGAAAGTGAGAAAAATACATTCCGTACGTAAAATTTGGACGCTAATTCTTTTGCGTTTAGAATTAAATAATTGAGTTGGGACCCATTAACTTTTCCTATTTATGACATATTCAATGCCCGTGCCAAATTTTAAGTTTCTATGTGAGAAAATTATGTTCCGTACGTAAAATTTGGACGCTAATTCTTTTGTGCATAAAATTGAATAATCGAGTTGGGACCCATTAGCTTTTCCTATTTATGACATAATCAATGCTCGTGCCAAATTTCACGTTTCTATGACACTGGAAAGTAAGAAAAAAACATTCCCTACGTAAAATTTGGACGCTAATTCTTTTGCGAATAGAATTGAATTATGGAGTTGGGACCCATTAGCTTTTCCTATTTATGACATAATCAATGCTCGTGCCAAATTTGACGTTTCTATGACACCGGAAAGTGAGAAAAATACATTCCGTACGTAAAATTTGGACGCTAATTCTTTTGTGCATAGAATTGAATAATCGAGTTGGGACCTATTAATTTTCCTATTTATGACATATTCAATGCCCGTGCCAAATTTTAAGTTTCTTTGTGAGAAAATTACATTCCGTACGTAAAATTTGGACGCTAATTCTTTTGCGCATAGAATTGAATAATCGAGTTGGGACTCATTAGCTTTTCCTACTCATGACATAATCAATGCTCGTGCCAAATTTCTCGTTTCTATGACACCGGAAAGTGAGAAAAATACATTCCGTACGTAAAATTTGGACGCTAATTCTTTTGCGCTTAGAATTAAATAATTGAGTTGGGACCCATTAACTTTTCCTATTTATGACATATTCAATGCCCGTGCCAAATTTTAAGTTTCTATGTGAGAAAATTATGTTCCGTACGTAAAATTTGGACGCTAATTCTTTTGTGCATAAAATTGAATAATCGAGTTGGGACCCATTAGCTTTTCCTATTTATGACATAATCAATGCTCGTGCCAAATTTCACGTTTCTATGACACAGGAAAGTGAGAAAAAAACAATCCCTACGTAAAATTTGGACGCTAATTCTTTTGCGAATAGAATTGAATTATGGAGTTGGGACCCATTAGCTTTTCCTATTTATGACATAATCAATGCTCGTGCCAAATTTGACGTTTCTATGACACCGGAAAGTGAGAAAAATACATTCCGTACGTAAAATTTGGACGCTAATTCTTTTGTGCATAGAATTGAATAATCGAGTTGGGACCCATTAATTTTCCTATTTATGACATATTCAATGCCCGTGCCAAATTTTAAGTTTCTTTGTGAGAAAATTACATTCCGTACGTAAAATTTGGACGCTAATTCTTTTGCGCATAGAATTGAATAATAGAGTTGGGACGCAATAGCTTTTCCTATTTATGACATAATCAATGCTCATGCCAAATTTCACGTTTCTATGACACCGGAAAGTGAGAAAAATACATTCCGTACGTAAAATTTGGACGCTAATTCTTTTGCGCATAGAATTGAATAATAGAGTTGGGACCCATTAGCTTTTCCTATTTATGACATAATCAATGCTCCTGCCAAATTTCGAGTTTCTATGTGAGAAAATTACATTCCGTATGTAAAATTTGGACGCTAATTCTTTTGCGCATAGAATTGAATAATCGAGTTGGCACCCATTAGCTTTTCCTATTTATGACATAATCAATGCTTCTGGCAAATTTTAAGTTTCTATGTGAGAAAATTACATTCCGTACGTAAAATTAGGACGCTAATTCTTTTGCGCATAGAATTGAATAATGGAGTTGGGACCCATTAGCTTTTCCTATTTATGACATAATCAATGCTCCTGCCAAATTTCGAGTTTCTATGACACCGGAAAGTGAGAAAAATACATTCCGTACGTAAAATTTGGACGCTAATTCTTTTGCGCATAGAATTGAATAATCGAGTTGGGACTCATTAGCTTTTCCTATTTATGACATAATCAATGCTCATGCCAAATTTTACGTTTCTATGACACCGGAAAGTGAGAAAAATACATTCCGTACGTAAAATTTGGACGCTAATTCTTTTGCGCTTAGAATTAAATAATTGAGTTGGGACCCATTAACTTTTCCTATTTATGACATATTCAATGCCCGTGCCAAATTTTAAGTTTCTATGTGAGAAAATTATGTTCCGTACGTAAAATTTGGACGCTAATTCTTTTGTGCATAAAATTGAATAATCGAGTTGGGACCCATTAGCTTTTCCTATTTATGACATAATCAATGCTCGTGCCAAATTTCACGTTTCTATGACACTGGAAAGTGAGAAAAAAACAATCCCTACGTAAAATTTGGACGCTAATTCTTTTGCGAATAGAATTGAATTATGGAGTTGGGACCCATTAGCTTTTCCTATTTATGACATAATCAATGCTCGTGCCAAATTTGACGTTTCTATGACACCGGAAAGTGAGAAAAATACATTCCGTACGTAAAATTTGGACGCTAATTCTTTTGCGCATAGAATTGAATAATAGAGTTGGGACCCATTAGCTTTTCCTATTTATGACATAATCAATGCTTCTGCCAAATTTCGAGTTTCTATGTGAGAAAATTACATTCCGTACGTAAAATTAGGACGCTAATTCTTTTGCGCATAGAATTGAATAATGGAGTTGGGACCCATTAGCTTTTCCTATTTATGACATAATCAATGCTCCTGCCAAATTTCGAGTTTCTATGACACCGGAAAGTGAGAAAAATACATTCCGTACGTAAAATTTGGACGCTAATTCTTTTGCGCATAGAATTGAATAATCGAGTTGGGACTCATTAGCTTTTCCTATTTATGACATAATCAATGCTCATGCCAAATTTTATGTTTCTATGACACCGGAAAGTGAGAAAAATACATTCCGTACGTAAAATTTGGACGCTAATTCTTTTGCGCTTAGAATTAAATAATTGAGTTGGGACCCATTAACTTTTCCTATTTATGACATATTCAATGCCCGTGCCAAATTTTAAGTTTCTATGTGAGAAAATTATGTTCCGTACGTAAAATTTGGACGCTAATTCTTTTGCGCATAGAATTGAATAATCGAGTTGGGACTCATTAGCTTTTCCTACTCATGACATAATCAATGCTCGTGCCAAATTTCTCGTTTCTATGACACCGGAAAGTGAGAAAAATACATTCCGTACGTAAAATTTGGACGCTAATTCTTTTGCGCTTAGAATTAAATAATTGAGTTGGGACCCATTAACTCTTCCTATTTATGACATATTCAATGCCCGTGCCAAATTTTAAGTTTCTATGTGAGAAAATTATGTTCCGTACGTAAAATTTGGACGCTAATTCTTTTGCGCACAGAATTGAATAATAGAGTTGGGACGCATTAGCTTTTCCTATTTATGACATAATCAATGCTCATGCCAAATTTAACGTTTCTATGACACCGGAAAGTGAGAAAGTTACATTCCGTACGTAAAATTTGGACGCTAATTCTTTTGCGCATAGAATTGAATAATAGAGTTGGGACCCATTAGCTTTTCCTATTTATGACATAATCAATGCTCCTGCCAAATTTCGAGTTTCTATGACACCGGAAAGTGAGAAAAATACATTCCGTACGTAAAATTTGGACGCTAATTCTTTTGCGCATAAAATTGAATAATCGAGTTGGGAGCCATTAGCTTTTCCTATTTATGACATAATCAATGCTCATGCCAAATTTTACGTTTCTATGACACCGGAAAGTGAGAAAGTTACATTCCGTACGTAAAATTTGGACGCTAATTCTTTTGTGCATAGAATTGAATAATCGAGTTGGGACCTTTTAATTTTCCTATTTATGACATATTCAATGCCCGTGCCAAATTTTAAGTTTCTTTGTGAGAAAATTACATTCCGTACGTAAAATTTGGACGCTAATTCTTTTGCGCATAGAATTGAATAATCGAGTTGGGACTCATTAGCTTTTCCTACTCATGACATAATCAATGCTCGTGCCAAATTTCTCGTTTCTATGACACCGGAAAGTGAGAAAAATACATTCCGTACCTAAGATTTGGACGCTAATTCTTTTGCGCTTAGAATTAAATAATTGAGTTGGGACCCATTAACTTTTCCTATTTATGACATATTCAATGCCCGTGCCAAATTTTAAGTTTCTATGTGAGAAAATTATGTTCCGTACGTAAAATTTGGACGCTAATTCTTTTGTGCATAAAATTGAATAATCGAGTTGGGACCCATTAGCTTTTCCTATTTATGACATAATCAATGCTCGTGCCAAATTTCACGTTTCTATGACACTGGAAAGTGAGAAAAAAACAATCCCTACGTAAAATTTGGACGCTAATTCTTTTGCGAATAGAATTGAATTATGGAGTTGGGACCCATTAGCTTTTCCTATTTATGACATAATCAATGCTCATGCCAAATTTGACGTTTCTATGACACCGGAAAGTGAGAAAAATACATTCCGTACGTAAAATTTGGACGCTAATTCTTTTGTGCATAGAATTGAATAATCGAGTTGGGACCCATTAATTTTCCTATTTATGACATATTCAATGCCCGTGCCAAATTTTACGTTTCTTTGTGAGAAAATTACATTCCGTACGTAAAATTTGGACGCTAATTCTTTTGCGCATAGAATTGAATAATAGAGTTGGGACGCATTAGCTTTTCCTATTTATGACATAATCAATGCTCATGCCAAATTTCACGTTTCTATGACACCGGAAAGTGAGAAAAATACATTCTGTACGTAAAATTTGGACGCTAATTCTTTTGTGCTTAGAATTAAATAATTGAGTTGGGACTAGAGATGAGCGAGCACCAAAATGCTCGGGTGCTCGTTACTCGGGACGAACTTTTCGCGATGCTCGAGGGTTCGTTTCGAGTAACGAACCCCATTGAAGTCAATGGGCGACCCGAGCATTTTTGTATTTCGCCGATGCTCGCTAAGGTTTCCTTGTGTGAAAATCTGGGCAATTCAAGAAAGTGATGGGAACGACACAGCAACGGATAGGGCAGGCGAGGGGCTACATGTTTGGCTGCATCTCATGTTCACAGGTCCCACTATTAAGCCACAATAGCGGCAAGAGTGGGCCCCCCCCCCCTCCCAAAAACTTTTACTTCTGAAAAGCCCTCATTAGCATGGCATACCTTTGCTAAGCACCACACTACCTCCAACAAAGCACAATCACTGACTGCATGACACTCCACTGCCACTTCTCCTGGGTTACATGCTGCCCAACCGCCCCCCCTCTCCCCCACAGCGCACACCAAAGTGTCCCTGCGCAGCCTTCAGCTGCCCTCATGCCACACCACCCTCATGTCTATTTATAAGTGCGTCTGCCATGAGTAGGAACCGCAGGCACACACTGCAGAGGGTTGGCACGGCTAGGCAGCGACCCTCTTTAAAAGGGGCGTGGCGATAGCCCACAATGCTGTACAGAAGCAATGAGAAATCCAATCCTGTGCCACCTCCATCTGGAGCTGCACACGTGGGCATAGCAATGGGGAACCTATGTGCCACACACTATTCATTCTGTCAAGGTGTCTCTGCATGCCCCAGTCAGACCGGGCTTTTTAATTCATAGACACAGGCATGTCCAACTCCTAATTGTGAAGTCCCTGTCGACCGACAGCATGGGTGGCTCCCTGGAACCCACCGGCGATACACAAAAATATCCCATTGTATTGCCCAACACAGCTGAGGTAGTAATGTTGTGCTTAATGCAGGTGGGCTTCGGCCCACACTGCATGCCCCAGTCTGACTGGGGTTCTTTACAAGTGGACACATGTAGGTTAAACTCCGTGTGCACCTACAGCATGGGTGGCTCCCTGGAACCCACCGGCGATACACAAAAATATCCCATTGCATTGCCCAACACAGCTGAGGTAGTAATGTCGTGCTTAATGCAGGTGGGCTTCGGCCCACACTGCATGCCCCAGTCTGACTGGGGTTCTTTACAAGTGGAAACGGATGCATTTATAATTCCCTGTGGACCCACAGCATGGGTGGGTGCCAGGAAGCCACCGGCGGTACATAGAAATATCCCATTGCATTGCCCAACACAGCTGAGGTAGTAATGTCGTGCTTAATGCAGGTGGGCTTCGGCCCACACTGCATGCCCCAGTCAGACTGGGGTTCTTTACAAGTGGAAACAGATGCATTTATAATTCCCTGTGGACCCACAGCATGGGTTGGTGCCAGGAAGCCACCGGCGGTACATAGAAATATCCCATTGCATTGCCCAACACAGCTGAGGTAGTAATGTCATGCTTAATGCAGGTGGGCTCCGGCCAACACTGCATGCCCCAGTCAGACTGGTAATATGTACCTTAACAGTAACCGCGTTGGTGGTAATGTGGTGGTGACTGCGGACCTAGTAGCGCGGTTTTATTTTGTTGGTTTTCGGAATGTGGCCAGGATTAAGTGGGCCGTGGCGGGGGATGTTTTGGAGGCACTACGTGTCCTCTCCACGTGTCCGTGGTTATATGCACCTTAACAGTAACAGCGTTGGTGGGAAATGGCCTCGCCGCCATCATGTCTTTGGGAAGCCTCTGTTTCCACACCCCAGAGACATACCATTAGCAGCGGTATAGGCAGAGCCCAGAATTAGTAACATTTCAGCCGTAGCATTAGCGACAGGCCCCACTAACATATCACTAGCAGCATTATAGGGGGAGCACAGTCTTAGTTCCATTTCAGTAATAGTAGCAGCCTACACAGGCCCCAGGAACAATTCCGAAGCAGCAGTATAGGAGGAGCATAGTCTTAGTTCCATTTAAGTCATTGTAGCAGCCTACACAGGCCCCAGGAACAATTCCGAAGCAGCAGTATAGGAGGGGCATAGTCTTAGTTCCATTTAAGTCATTGTAGCAGCCTACACAGGCCCCAGGAACAATTCCGAAGCAGCAGTATAGTGGGAGCGCAGTCTTAGTTCCATTTCAGTAGCTGCAGTATAGCCAAGGCCCAAGTTACATTTATGTAGCTAAAGTGTAGGCCAACCCCACACACACTTCTGTACCATGAGTGCAGGCGAAGAACATACAAATTGCTATGATTACACTGTAGGTGAGGGCCCCAAAACATTGGTGTACCAACAGTACTAATGTACCTCCAAAAAATTGGCCATGCCCAACCAAGATGGCAGGTGAAACCCATTAATCGCTTTGGTTAATGTGGCTTAAGTGGTTACTAGGCCTGGAGGCAGCCCAGTTTAACTAAAAATTGGTTCAAGTTAAAGTTTCAACGCTTTTAAGAGCATTGAAACATATAAAAATTCTTTAGACAAATTAGATGAGTGAGCCTTGTGGCCCTAAGAAAAATTGCCCGTTCAGCGTGATTACGTGAGGTTTCAGGAGGAGGAGCAGGAGGAGGAGGAATATTATACACAGATTGATGAAGCAGAAATGTCCCTGTTTTGGATGGTGAGAGAGAACGTAGCTTCCATCCGCGGGTGCAGCCTACGTATTGCTTACGTATCGCTGCTGTCCGCTGGTGGAGAAGAGAAGTCTGGGGAAATCCAGGCTTTGTTCATCTTGATGAGTGTTAGCCTGTCGGCACTGTCGGTTGACAGGCGGGTACGCTTATCTGTGATGATTCCCCCAGCCGCACTAAACACCCTTTCCGACAAGACGCTAGCCGCAGGACAAGCAAGCACCTCCAGGGCATACAGCGCTAGTTCAGGCCACGTGTCCAGCTTCGACACCCAATAGTTGTAGGTGGCAGAGGCGTCACGGAGGACGGTCGTGCGATCGGCTACGTACTCCCTCACCATCCTTTTACAGTGCTCCCGCTGACTCAGCCTTGACTGGGGAGCGGTGACACAGTCTTGCTGGGGAGCCATAAAGCTGTCCCGGCCCTTAAAGACTGTTGCACTGCCTTGGCTGTACATGCTGCTCGATCTCCGCACCTCCCCTGCTACCTGGCCCTCGGAACTGCGCCTTCTGCCACTAGCGCTGTCGGATGGGAATTTTACCATCAGCTTGTCCGCCAGGGTCCTGTGGTATAGCAACACTCTCGAACCCCTTTCCTCTTCGGGAATGAGAGTGGGAAGGTTCTCCTTATAGCGTGGGTCGAGCAGTGTGTACACCCAGTAATCCGTAGTGGCCAGAATGCGTGTAACGCGAGGGTCACGAGAAAGGCATCCTAACATGAAGTCAGCCATGTGTGCCAGGGTACCTGTACGCAACACATGGCTGTCCGCACTAGGAAGATCACTTTCAGGATCCTCCTCCTCCTCCTCCTCCTCAGGCCATACACGCTGAAATGATGACAGGCAAGCAGCATGGGTACCGTCAGCAGTGGGCCAAGCTGTCTCTTCCCCCTCCTCCTCATCCTCCTCATGCTCCTCCTCCTCCTCCTGAACGCGCTGAGATATAGACAGGAGGGTGCTCTGACTATCCAGCAACATACTGTCTTCCCCCGGCTCTGTTTCCGAGCGCAAAGCGGCTGCCTTTATGGTTTGCAGGGAACTTCTCAAGATGCATAGCAGAGGAATGGTGACTCTAATGATTGCAGCATCGCCGCTCACCACCTGGGTAGACTGCTCAAAGTTTCGAAGGACCTGGCAGATGTCTGCCAACCAGGCCCACTCTTCTGAAAATAATTGAGGAGCCTGACTCCCACTGCGCCACCCATGTTGGAGTTGGTATTCCACTATAGCTCTACGCTGCTCATAGAGCCTAGCCAACATGTGGAGCGTAGAGTTCCACCGTGTGGGCACGTCGCACAGCAGTCGGTGCACTGGCAGATTAAACCGATGTTGCAGGGTGCGCAGGGTGGCAGCGTCCGTGTGGGACTTGCGGAAATGTGCGCAGATCCGGCGCACCTTTACGAGCAGGTCTGACAAGCGTGGGTAGCTTTTCAGAAAGCGCTGAACCACCAAATTAAAGACGTGGGCCAGGCATGGCACGTGCGTGAGGCTGCCGAGCTGCAGAGCCGCCACCAGGTTACGGCCGTTGTCACACACGACCATGCCCGGTTGGAGGCTCAGCGGCGCAAGCCAACGGTCGGTCTGCTCTGTCAGACCCTGCAGCAGTTCGTGGGCCGTGTGCCTCCTATCTCCTAAGCTGAGTAGTTTCAGCACGGCCTGCTGACGCTTGCCCACCGCTGTGCTGCCACGCCGCGCGACACCGACTGCTGGCGACGTCCTGCTGCTGCTGACACATCTAGATTGCGAGACAGAGGTTGAGGAGGAGGAGGAGGGTGCTTTAGTGGAGGAAGCATACACCGCCGAACATACCACCACTGAGCTGGGGCCCGCAATTCTGGGGGTGGGTAGGACGTGAGCGGTCCCAGGCTCTGACTCTGTCCCAGCCTCCACTAAATTCACCCAATGTGCCGTTAGGGAGATGTAGTGGCCCTGCCCGCCTGTGCTTGTCCACGTGTCCGTAGTTAAGTGGACCTTGCCACTAACCGCATTGGTGAGGGCGCGTACAATGTTGCGGGAGACGTGGTCGTGCAGGGCTGGGACGGCACATCGGGAAAAGTAGTGGCGACTGGGAACTGAGTAGCGCGGGGCCGCCGCCGCCATCATAGCTTTGAAAGCCTCCGTTTCCACAACCCTATACGGCAGCATCTCAAGGCTGATAAATTTGGCTATGTTGACGGTTAACGATTGAGCGTGCAGGTGCGTGGCGGCGTACTTGCGCTTGCGCTCCAACACTTGCGCTAGCGACGGCTGGACTGTGCGGTGCGAGACATTGGTGGATGGGGCCGAGGACAGCGGAGGTGAGGGTGTGGGTGCAGGCCAGGAGACGGTAGTGCCTGTGTCCTGAGAGGGGGGTTGGATCTCAGTGGCAGGTTGGGGCACAGGGGGAGAGGCAGCGGTGCAAACCGGAGGCGGTGAACGGCCTTCGTCCCACCTTGTGGGGTGCTTGGCCATCATATGTCTGCGCATGCTGTTGGTGGTGGCTCCCCGGCTGATCTTGGCACGACAAAGGTTGCACACCACTGTTCGTCGGTCGTCAGGCGTCTCTGTGAAAAACTGCCAGATCTTAGAGCACCTCGGCCTCTGCAGGGTGGCATGGCGCGAGGGTGCGCTTTGGGAAACAGTTGGTGGATTATTCGGTCTGGGCCTGCCTCTACCCCTGGACACTGCACTGCCTCTTGCAACCTGCCCTGCTGCTGCCCTTGCCTCCCCCTCTGAAGACCTGTCCTGAGTAGGCGTTGCACACCAGGTGGGGTCAGTCACCTCATCGTCCTGCTGCTCTTCCTCCGAATCCTCTGTGCGCTCCTCCCTCGCACTTACTGCCCTTACTACTACCTCACTGCAAGACAACTGTGTCTCATCGTCATCGTCCTCCTCACCCACTGAAAGGTCTTGAGACAGTTGCCGGAAGTCCCCAGCCTCATCCCCCGAACCCCGGGAACTTTCCAATGGTTGTGCATCAGTGACGATAAACTCCTCTGGTGGGAGAGGAACCACTGCTGCCCAATCTGAGCAGGGGCCCAAGAACAGTTCCTGGGAGTGTTCCCGCTCCTGAGCATGTGTCATTGTAGTGGAGTGAGGAGGCTGGGAGGAAGGAGGAGCAGCAGACAGAGGATTCGGATTTGCAGCACTGGACGGCGCAGAACTCTGGGTGGATGATAGCTTGCTCGAAGCACTTTCTGCCATCCACGACAGGACCTGCTCACACTGCTCATTTTCTAATAAAGGTCTCCCGCGTGGACCCATTAATTGGGCGATGAATGTGGGGACACCAGAAACGTGCCTCTCTCCTAATCGCGCAGCAGTCGGCTGCGACACACCTGGATCAGGAGCTCGGCCTGTGCCCACACCCTCACTTGGGCCTACGCGTCCTCGGCCGCGTCCACGTCCTCTAGGCCTACCCCTACCCCTCAGCATGCTGTATTACCAGTGATTTCCAAGCCAGGAAAGAAATTGGCGCAAGCCTGCAGCCAAAATAGAATTTTTTCCCTTGTTTTTCAAAGGACAAGCCACACTGCATGTATTCAATGAATACTACTAAGTTTAATAACAGTGTTGTGGCCCTGCAAATGTGTCAGAGAATTGCAGTGATGCAAAGTTATTCGCTCCAGCAGATCAGGGATTTCCCATGCAGGAAAAAAATTGGCGCAAGCCTGCAGTAAAACGTAGCTGGCTGCGTCTGATTTTTTTTAACGTTCTGCATGCAGCACACACGTACCCAGAGCCCTGAGGACTGTCAGAGGCAGGCGAAATAGAATTTTTTCCCTTGTTTTTCAAAGTACAAGCCACACTGCGTGTATTCAATGAATACTACTAAGTTTAATAACTGTGTTGTGGCCCTGCAAATGTGTCAGAGAACTGCAGTGATGCAAAGTTATTCGCTACAGCAGATCAGGGATTTCCTATGCAGGAAAAAAATTGGCGCAAGCCTGCAGTAAAACGTAGCTGGCTGCGTCTGATTTTTTTTAACGTTCTGCATGCAGCACACACGTACCCAGAGCCCTGAGGACTGTCAGAGGCAGGCGAAATAGAATTTTTTCCCTTGTTTTTCAAAGTACAAGCCACACTGCGTGTATTCAATGAATACTACTAAGTTTAATAACTGTGTTGTGGCCCTGCAAATGTGTCAGAGAACTGCAGTGATGCAAAGTTATTCGCTCCAGCAGATCAGGGATTTCCCATGCAGGAAAGAAATTGGCGCAAGCCTGCAGCCAAAATAGAATTTTTTCCCTTGTTTTTCAAAGGACAAGCCACACTGCGTGTATTCAATGAATACTACTAAGTTTAATAACTGTGTTGTGGCCCTGCAAATGTGTCAGAGAACTGCAGTGATGCAAAGTTATTCGCTCCAGCAGATCAGGGATTTCCCATGCAGGAAAGAAATTGGCGCAAGCCTGCAGCCAAAATAGAATTTTTTCCCTTGTTTTTCAAAGGACAAGCCACACTGCGTGTATTCAATGAATACTACTAAGTTTAATAACTGTGTTGTGGCCCTGCAAATGTGTCAGAGAACTGCAGTGATGCAAAGTTATTCGCTACAGCAGATCAGGGATTTCCCATGCAGGAAAAAAATTGGCGCAAGCCTGCAGTAAAACGTAGCTGGCTGCGTCTGATTTTTTTTAACGTTCTGCACGCAGCACACACGTACCCAGAGCCCTGAGGACTGTCAGATGCAGGCGAAATAGAATTTTTTCCCTTGTTTTTCAAAGGACAAGCCACACTGCGTGTATTCCATGAATACTACTAAGTTTAATAACTGTGTTGTGGCCCTGCAAATGTGTCAGAGAACTGCAGTGATGCAAAGTTATTCGCTCCAGCAGATCAGGGATTTCCCATGCAGGAAAGAAATTGGCGCAAGCCTGCAGCCAAAATAGAATTTTTTCCCTTGTTTTTCAAAGGACAAGCCACACTGTGTGTATTCAATGAATACTACTAAGTTTAATAACTGTGTTGTGGCCCTGCAAATGTGTCAGAGAACTGCAGTGATGCAAAGTTATTCGCTATAGCAGATCAGGGATTTCCCATGCAGGAAAAAAATTGGCGCAAGCCTGCAGTAAAACGTAGCTGTCTGCGTCTGATTTTTTTTAACGTTCTGCACGCAGCACACACGTACCCAGAGCCCTGAGGACTGTCAGAGGGAGGCGAAATAGAATTTTTTCCCTTGTTTTTCAAAGGAAAAGCCACACTGCGTCTATTCAATGAATAATGTATGTCTTCTGGCCCTGCCTACACAATTCTATCCCTGTAGTATTAATGCCGGGTGCAATGGTCTGCACAGCCGGTTTTGAGAAAAGAAAAAAAAAATGCAACACTGCTAACAGCAGCCTGGACAGTACTGCACACGGATAGATGTGGCCCTAGAAAGGACCGTTGGGGTTCTTGAAGCCTACACTCACTGCTAACACTCTCCCTGCCTAACCACCACTTCTGTCCCTATTGCAGGGTGCAATGCTCTGCAGATCCAATTTTGAAAAAAAAAAAAAAATACAGTGCTAACACAGTACTGCACACTATTAGATGTGGCCCTGAGAAGGACCGTTGGGGTTCTTGAAGCCTACACTAACTCCTAACGCTCTCCCTACAGCAGCTCCGGCACCAGCATCACTGTCCCTCAGCTAACTCACAAGGCATCTGAGCCGAGCCGCGGGAGGGGCCGATTTTTATACTCGGGTGACATCTGATCGCCCCAGCCACTCACAGCAGGGGGGTGGTATAGGGCTTGAACGTCACAGGGGGAAGTTGTAATGCCTTCCCTGTCTTTCAATTGGCCAGAAAAGCGCGCTAACGTCTCAGAGAGGAAACTGAAAGTAACCGGAACACCGCGTGGTACTCGTTACGAGTAACGAGCATCCCGAACACCCTAATATTCGCACGAATATCAAGCTCGGACGAGTACGTTCGCTCATCTCTAGTTGGGACCCATTAACTTTTCCTTTTTATGACATATTCAATGCCCGTGCCAAATTTTAAGTTTCTATGACACCGGGAAGTGAGAGAATAAGATTCCGTACGTAAAATTTGGACGCTAATTCTTTTGCGCATAGAATTGAATAATCGAGTTGGGACCCATTAGCTTTTCCTATTTTATGACATAATCAATGCTCTTGCCAAATTTCACGTTTCTATGACACCGTAAAGTGAGAAAAATACATTCCGTACGTAAAATTTGGACACTAATTCTTTTGCGCATAGAATTGAATAATTAGGTTGGGACCCATTAACTTTTCCTATTTATGACATATTCAATGCCCGTGTGAAATTTTAAGTTTCTATGTGAGAAAATTACATTCCGTATGTAAAATTTGGACGCTAATTCTTTTGCGCATAGTATTGAATAATCGAGTTGGGACTTATTAGCTTTTCCTATTTATGGCATAATCAATGCTCGTGCCAAATTTCTAGTTTCTATGTGAGAAAATTACATTCCGTACGTAAAATTTGGACGCTAATTCTTTTGCGCAAAGAATTGAATAATGGAGTTGGGACCCATTAGCTTTTCCCATTTATGACATAATCAATGCTCCTGCCAATTTTCGAGTTTCTATGACACCGGGAAGTGAGAAAATTAGATTCCGTACGTAAAATTTGGACGCTAATTCTTTTGCGCATAGAATTGAATAATCGAGTTGGGACCTATTAGCTTTTCCTATTTATGACATAATCAATGCTCATGCCAAATTTTACGTTTCTATGAAACCGGAAAGTGAGAAAGTTACATTCCGTACGTAAAATTTGGACGCTAATTCTTTTGTGCATAGAATTGAATAATCGAGTTGGGACTCATTAGCTTTTCCTAATCATGACATAATCAATGCTCGTGCCAAATTTTAAGTTTCTATGTGAGAAAATTACGTTCCGTACGTAAAATTTGGACGCTAATTCTTTTGTGCATAGAATTGAATAATCGAGTTGGGACCCATTAGCTTTTCCTATTTATGACATAATCAATGCTCGTGCCAAATTTCACGTTTCTAAGACACTGGAAAGTGAGAAAATTACATTCCCTACGTAAAATTTGGACGCTAATTCTTTTGCGAATAGAATTGAATTATGGAGTTGGGACCCATTAGCTTTTCCTATTTATGACATAATCAATGCTCGTGCCAAATTTCACGTTTCTATGACACCGGAAAGTGAGAAAAATACATTCCGTACGTAAAATTTGGACGCGAATTCTTTTGTGCATAGAATTGAATAATCGAGTTGGGACCCATTAATTTTCCTATTTATGACATATTCAATGCCCGTGCCAAATTTTAAGTTTCTATGTGAGAAAATTACATTCCGTACGTAAAATTTGGACGCTAATTCTTTTGCGCATAGAATCGAATAATAGAGTTGGGACGCATTAGCTTTTCCTATTTATGACATAATCAATGCTCGTGCCAAATTTCGAGTTTCTATGACACCGGGAAGTGAGAGAATTTGATTCCGTACGTAAAATTTGGATGCTAATTCTTTTGCGCTAACAATTGAATAATCGAGTTGGGACCCATTAGCTTTTCCTATTTATGACATAATCAATGCTCGTGCCAAATTTAACGTTTCTATGACACCGGAAAGTGAGAAAGTTACATTCCGTACGTAAAATTTGGACGCTAATTCTTTTGCGCATAGAATTGAATAATCGAGTTGGGACCCATTAGCTTTTCCTATTTATGACATAATCAATGCTCGTGCCAAATTTCGAGTTTCTATGACACCAGGAAGTGAGAGAATTAGATTCCGTACGTAAAATTTGGATGCTAATTCTTTTCCGTATAGAATTGAATAATCGAGTTTGGATCCATTAACTTTTCATATTTATGATATATTTTATGTCTGTGCCAAATTTTGAGTTTCTATGACATTGGGAAGTGAGAGATTTAGATTACGTACGTAAAATTTCGACGCTAATTCTTTTGCGCAAGAATTGAATAAGCGAGTTGGGACCCAATTACTTTTCCTATTTTGGAGATAATCTATGCTTCTGCCAAAATTCATGTTTCTACGACATCGGGAAGTTGGAGGACTTTTGGCGAATCAGTCAGTAAGTGAGTCAGTGAGGGCTTTCAGCTTTATATATATACTAGCTGATATACCCGGCTACGCCCGAGTTAATTTGGTACTGGTGTTTATCTGGTGTTCACAGGGAAAATCTTATGAAGTCGTGGTTACTTTAGAGATACTGAGGAAAAACATATGTTCCCCATTTTGCATAGTTCTCTGCGTTACCCAGGAAACCCCACGTGGAGGCAACCATGCGACGTTTCCTTTATATAAAATGACATCAGGAAGTGAGAGAATTAGATTACGTACATAAAATTTGAACACTAATTATTTTGCGCTTAGAATTGAATAACCGAGTTGGGTCCCATTAGCTTTTCCTATTTATGACATAATCAATGCTCCTGCCAAATTTCCCGTTTCTATGAGACCGGAAAGAGAGAAAATTACATTCCGCACGTAAAATTTGGACGCTAATTCTTTTGTGCATAGAATTGAATAATCGAGTTGGGATCCATTAGCTTTTCCTATTTATGACATAATCAATGCTCGTGCCAAATTTAACGTTTCTATGACACCGGAAAGTGAGAAAGTTACATTCCGTACGTAAAATTTGGACGCTAATTCTTTTGTGCATAGAATTGAATAATCGAGTTGGGACTCATTAGCTTTTCCTACTCATGACATAATCAATGCTCGTGCCAAATTTCTCGTTTCTATGACACCGGAAAGTGAGAAAAATACTTTCCGTACGTAAAATTTGGACGCTAATTCTTTTGCGCTTAGAATTAAATAATTGAGTTGGGACCCATTAACTTTTCCTATTTATGACATATTCAATGCCCGTGCCAAATTTTAAGTTTCTATGTGAGAAAATTACGTTCCGTACGTAAAATTTCGACGCTAATTCTTTTGTGCATAGAATTGAATAATCGAGTTGGGACCCATTAGCTTTTCCTATTTATGACATAATCAATGCTCGTACCAAATTTCACGTTTCTATGACACCGGAAAGTGAGAAAAATACATTCCGTACGTAAAATTTGGACGCTAATTCTTTTGTGCATAGAATTGAATAATCGAGTTGGGACCCATTAATTTTCCTATTTATGACATATTCAATGCCCGTGCCAAATTTTATGTTTCTATGTGAGAAAATTACATTCCGTACGTAAAATTTGGACGCTAATTCTTTTCGCATAGAATTGAATAATAGAGTTGGGACGCATTAGCTTTTCCTATTTATGACATAATCAATGCTCGTGCCAAATTTCGAGTTTCTATGACACCGGGAAGTGAGAGAATTTGATTCCGTACGTAAAATTTGGATGCTAATTCTTTTGCGCTAAGAATTGAATAATCGAGTTGGGACCCATTAGCTTTTCCTATTTATGACATAATCAATGCTCGTGCCAAATTTAACGTTTCTATGACACCGGAAAGTGAGAAAGTTACATTCCGTACGTAAAATTTGGATGCTAATTCTTTTGCGCATAGAATTGAATAATCGAGTTGGGACCCATTAGCTTTTCCTATTTATGACATAATCAATGCTCCTGACAAATTTCGAGTTTCTATGACACCAGGAAGTGAGAGAATTAGATTCCGTACGTAAAATTTGGATGCTAATTCTTTTCCGTATAGAATTGAATAATCGAGTTTGGATCCATTAACTTTTCATATTTATGATATATTCTATGTCTGTGCCAAATTTTAAGTTTCTATGACATTGGGAAGTGAGAGATTTAGATTACATACGTAAAATTTCAACGCTAATTCTTTTGCGCTAGAATTGAATAATCGAGTTGGGACCCAATTATTTTTCATATTTTGGAGATAATCTATGCTTCTGCCAAAATTCATGTTTCTACGACATCGGGAAGTTGGAGGACTTTTGGCGAATCAGTCAGTAAGTGAGTCAGTGAGGGCTTTCAGCTTTATATATATACTAGCTGATATACCCGGCTTCGCCCGAGTTAATTTGGTACTGGTGTTTATCTGGTGTTCACAGGGAAAATCTTATGAAGTCGTGGTTACTTTAGAGATACTGAGGAAAAACATATGTTCCCCATTTTGCATAGTTCTCTGCGTTACCCAGGAAACCCCACGTGGAGGCAACCATGCGACGTTTCCTTTATATAAAATGACATCAGGAAGTGAGAGAATTAGATTACGTACATAAAATTTGGACACTAATTATTTTGCGCTTAGAATTGAATAATCGAGTTGGGTCCCATTAGCTTTTCCTATTTATGACATAATCAATGCTCCTGCCAAATTTCCCGTTTCTATGAGACCGGAAAGAGAGAAAATTACATTCCGCACGTAAAATTTAGACGCTAATTCTTTTGCGCATAGAATTGAATAATGGAGTTGGGACCCATTCGCTTTTCCTATTTATGACATAATCAATGCTCGTGCCAAATTTCCCATTTCTATGACACCGGAAAGTGAGAAAATTACATTCCGTACGTAAAATTTCGACGCCAATTCTTTTGCGCATAGAAAAGAATAATCGAGTTGGGACCCATTAGCTTTTCCTATGTATGATATAATCAATGCTCGTGCCAAATTTCCTTTTTCTATGACACCGGAAAGTGAGAAAATTAGATTCCGTACGTAAAATTTGGACGCTAATTCTTTTGCGCATAGAATTGAATAATGGAGTTGGGACCTATTAGTTTTTCCTATTTATGACATAATCAATGCTTGTGCCAAATTTCCTGTTTCTATGACACCGGAAAGTAAAGCATAGATTATCTCCAAAATAGGAAAAGTAATTGGGTCCAAACTCGATTATTCAATTCTAGCGCAAAAGAATTGGCGTCAAAATTTTACGTACATAATCTAAATCTGTCACTTTCCAATGTCATAGAAACTTAAAATTTGGCACGGGCATTGATTATGTCATACATAGGAAAAGCTAATGGGTCCCAACTCCATTATTCAATTCTATGCGCAAAAGAATTAGCGTCCAAATTTTACGTACGGAATCTAATTTTCTCACTTTCCGGTTTCATAGAAACAGGAAATTTGGCACGAGCATTGACTATGTCATAAATAGGAAAAGTTCATGGGTCCCAACTCAATTATTCAATTCTATGCGCAAAAGAATTAGCGTCCAAATTTTACGTATGGAATGTAATTTCTTCATTTTCCGATGTAATAGAAACAGGAAATTTGGCACGAGCATTGATTATGTCATAAATAGGAAAAGCTAATGGCTCCCAACTCCATTATTTAATTCTATGCGCAAAAGAATTAGCATCCAAATTTTACGTACGGAATCTAATTTTCTCACTTTCCGATGTCATAGAAACGTTAAATTTGGCACGAGCATTGATTATGTCATAAATAGGAAAAGCGAATGGGTCCCAACTCGATTATTCAACTCTAGCGCAAAAGAATTAGCGTCCAAATTTTACGTGCAGAATTTAATTTTTTCACTTTCCGGTGTCATAGAAACAGGAAATTTGGCACGAGCATTGATTATGCCATAAATAGGAAAAGTTAATAGGTCCCAATTCCATTATTCAATTCTAGCGCAAAAGAATTGTCGTCGAAATTTTACGTGCGGAATGTAATATTTTCACTTTCCGGTGTCATAGAAACAGGAAATTTGGCACGAGCATTGATTATGTCTAGAGATGAGCGAACGTATTCGTCCGAGCTTGATATTCGTGCGAATATTAGGGTGTTCGGGATGTTCGTTATTCGTAACGAACACTATGCGGTGTTCTGGTTACTTTCACTTTCCTCTCTGAGACGTTAGCGCGCTTTTCTGGCCAATTGAAAGACAGGGAAGGCATTACAACTTTCTCCCTGCGACGTTCAAGCCCTATACCACCCCCCTGCTGTGAGTGGCTGGGAATATCAGATGTCACCCGAATATAAAAGTCGGCCCCTCCCGCGGCTCGCCTCAGATGCCTTGTGAGTTAGATGAGGGACAGTGCTGCTGGTACCGGAGCTGCTGTAGGGAGAGAAATCGCAGTTAGTGTAGGCTTCAAGAACCCCAAAGGTCCTTATTAGGGCCAGTAATACCTGTGTGTTGGCTGCTGTTAGCAGTGACTTTTTTTTTTTTCTTCTCAAAATCGCCTCTGCAGAGCGTTGCACCCGGCATTAGGGACAGAAGTGTTGGATAGGCAGGGAGAGTGTTAGGAGTGAGTGTAGCCTTCAAGAACCTCAACGGTCCTTTCTAGGGCCATATTTAAAGGGGTTCTGACATGAAGAAAAAAAAATTGTACTCACCTTGCCTGGCCTGGCCCGATCGCCAGGCATGTCCCCTCCAGCCGGCATCATCTTCTGTGCCTTTAAAGCAGAGCAGGAGCAGTCAAAAAGACCGCTTCCTGGCTCTGCTCCGTCCGTCAGGCACTTCCGAGGTCAACGGACGGACCGCTCACAGCAAGCACGTCACAAGCAGTGCTTGCTGTGGGCGGCCCGTCCGTCCGGCTGAACTCCGGAGTGCTGCGCATGCGCAGTGGAGACGCAGCCCGTCCTGACTCCTGTCAGAGGGCACCTCTCTACTGCGCATGCGCGCGATCCCGGAGCGGCGCGGCTGCTGCAGGAAGAAGCAGAAGAACAGCGCCTGCCGGGAGCTGACACCCCGATGTCAACAACAACAGAAGACAAGGTAAGTGTTATCTTTTTATGCTTTAGCAGCCATTAAACCATGGGTTCCCTGGGTCCATTAGGCACACCAGGGAACAATGGCTGCTAAAGCATAAAAAAATTATTCATGTCAGAACCCCTTTAACCGTGTGCAGTACTGTGCTGGCTGCTGTTAGCTGTGCTGCATTTTTTTTTTTCTTCTCAAAATCGCCTCTGCAGAGCATTGCACCATCCATTGATACTACAGGGAAAGAATTGTGTAGGCAGGGCCACAACACAGTTATTATTCATTGAATATACGCAGTGGGTCCTTTTGGTGTAAAAACAAGGGAAAACAAATCTATTTGTCCTGCCTCTGTCCGTCCTAAGGGCTGTGGACACGTGTGAGCTGCGTGTACAACGTTAAAAAATCAGACGCACCCAGCTACGCTTTACTGCTGGCTTCGCCATTTGCTTTCCTTAATTGGGAAAAAAATACCTGCTCTGCCAGAGTTAATAACTCTGCTACCCTCAAGTTCTGTGACACATTAGCAGGGCCACAGCACAGTTATTAAACTTCTCATGTTCATTGAATATACGCAGTGGGTCCTTTTGGTGTAAAAACAAGTGAAAACAAATCTATTTGTCCTGCCTCTGTCCGTCCTAAGGGCTGTGGACACGTGTGAGCTGCGTGTACAACGTTAAAAAATCAGACGCACCCAGCTACGCTTTACTGCTGGCTTCGCCATTTGCTTTCCTTAATTGGGAAAAAAATACCTGCTCTGCCAGAGTTCATAACTCTGCTACCCTCAAGTTCTGTGACACATTAGCAGGGCCACAGCACAGTTATTAAACTTCTCATGTTCATTGAATATACGCAGTGGGTCCTTTTGGTGTAAAAACAAGTGAAAACAAATCTATTTGTCCTGCCTCTGTCCGTCCTAAGGGCTGTGGACACGTGTGAGCTGCGTGTACAACGTTAAAAAATCAGACGCACCCAGCTACGCTTTACTGCTGGCTTCGCCATTTGCTTTCCTTAATTGGGAAAAAAATACCTGCTCTGCCAGAGTTCATAACTCTGCTACCCTCAAGTTCTGTGACACATTAGCAGGGACACAGCACAGTTATTAAACTTAGATTATTTATTCACTAGAGGCAGTGGAGCCTTTCGTTTTCAAAAAAGGGAAAAAATTATATTTGGCCTGCAGTCTTGCGCCAATTTATTTCCTGCCTGTGAAATCAAATCACTGGTAATACAGCATGCTGAGGGGTAGGGGTAGGCCTAGAGGACGTGGACGCGGCCGAGGACGCGGAGGGCCAAGTTAGGGTGTGGGCACAGGCCGAGCTCCTGATCCAGGTGTGTCGCAGCCGACTGCTGCGCGATTAGGAGAGAGGCACGTTTCTGGCATCCCCACATTCATCGCCCAATTAATGGGTCCACGCGGGAGACGGTTATTAGAAAATGAGCAGTGTGAGCAGGTCCTGTCCTGGATGGCAGAAAGTGCTTCGAGCAACCTATCGTCCACCCGCAGTTCTGCGCCGTCCACTGCTGCAAATCAGAATCCTCTGTCTGCTGCTCCTCCTTCCTCCCAGCCTCCTCACTCCACTCCAATGACACCGGCTCAGCTGCGTGAAGACTCCCAGGAACTGTTCTCGGGCCCCTGCTCAGATTGGGTAGCAGTGGTTCCTCTCCCACCAGAGGAGTTTATCGTCACTGATGCCCAACCATTGCAAAGTTACCGGGGTCCGGGGGATGAGGCTGGGGAATTCCGCCAACTGTCTCAAGAACTTTCTGTGGGTGAGGAGGACGATGACGATGAGACACAGTTGTCTTGCAGTCAGGTAGTAGTGAGGGCAGTAAGTGCGAGGGAGGAGCGCACAGAGGATTCTGAGGAAGAGCAGCAGGACGATGAGGTGACTGACCCCACCTGGTGTGCAACGCCTACACAGGACAGGTCTTCAGAGGGGGAGGCAGGGGCAGCAGCAGGGCAGGTTGCAGGAGGCAGTGCGGTGTCCAGGGGTAGAGGCAGGGCCAGACCGAATAATCCACCAACTGTTTCCCAAAGCGCACCCTCGCGCCATGCCACCCTGCAGAGGCCGAGGTGCTCTAAGGTCTGGCAGTTTTTCACAGAGACGCCTGACGACCGACGAACAGTGGTGTGCAACCTTTGTCGCGCAAAGCTCAGCCGGGGAGCCAACACCAACAGCCTCACCACCACCAGCATGCGCAGACATATGATGGCCAAGCACCCCACAAGGTGGGACGAAGGCCGTTCACCGCCTCCGGTTTGCACCCCTGCCTCTCCCCCTGTGCCCCAACCTGCCACTGAGATGCAACCCCCCTCTCAGGACACGGGCACTACCGCCTCATGGCCTGCACCCACACCCTCACCTCCGCTGTCCTCGGACCCATCCACCAGTGTAGTTCAGCGCACCGTCCAGCCGTCGCTTGCGCAAGTGTTGGAGCGCAAGCGCAAGTACGCCGCCACGCACCCGCACGCTCAAATGTTAACCGTCCGCATAGCAAAATTCATCAGCCTTGAGATGCTGCCGTATAGGTTTGTGGAAACGGAGTCCTTCAAAAGTATCATGGAGGCGGCGGCCCCGCGCTACTCAGTTCCCAGTCGCCACTACTTTTCCCGATGTGCCGTCCCAGCCCTGCACGACCACGTCTCCCGCAACATTGTACGCGCCCTCACCAACGCGGTTACTGCCACGGTCCACTTAACAACGGACACGTGGACAAGCACAGGCGGGCAGGGCCACTACATCTCCCTGACGGCACATTGGGTGAATTTAGTGGAGGCTGGGACAGAGTCAGAGCCTGGGACCGCTCACGTCCTACCCACCCCTAGAATTGCGGGCCCCAGCTCGGTGGTGGTATCTGCGGAGGTGTATGCTTCCTCCACTAAAGCACCCTCCTCCTCCTCCGCAACCTCTGTCTCGCAATCAAGATGTGTTAGCAGCAGCATGTCGCCAGCAGTCGGTGTCGCGCGGCGTGGCAGCACAGCGGTGGGCAAGCGTCAGCAGGCCGTGCTGAAACTACTCAGCTTAGGAGATAAGAGGCACACGGCCCACGAACTGCTGCAGGGTCTGACACAGCAGACCGACCGCTGGCTTGCGCCGCTGAGCCTCCAACCGGGCATGGTCGTGTGTGACAACGGCCGTAACCTGGTGGCGGCTCTGCAGCTCGGCAGCCTCACGCACGTGCCATGCCTGGCCCACGTCTTTAATTTGGTGGTTCAGCGCTTTCTGAAAAGCTACCCACGCTTGTCAGACCTGCTCGTAAAGGCGCGCCGGCTCTGCGCACATTTCCGCAAGTCCCACACGGACGCTGCCACCCAGCGCACCCTGCAACATCGGTTTAATCTGCCAGTGCACCGACTGCTGTGCGACGTGCCCACACGGTGGAACTCTACGCTCCACATGTTGGCCAGGCTCTATGAACAGCGTAGAGCTATAGTCGAATTCCAACTCCAACATGGGCGGCGCAGTGGGAGTCAGCCTCCTCAATTCTTTTCAGAAGAGTGGGCCTGGTTGGCAGACATCTGCCATGTCCTTGGTAATTTTGAGGAGTCTACCCAGGTGGTGAGCGGCGATGCTGCAATCATTAGCGTCACCATTTCTCTGCTATGCATCTTGAGAAATTCCCTGCAAAGCATAAAGGCAGCTGCTTTGCGCTCGGAAACGGGGGCGGTGGAAGACAGTATGCCGCTGGATAGTCAGGGCACCCTCCTGTCTATTTCTCAGCGCGTACAGGAGGAGGAGGAGGAGCATGAGGAGGATGAGGAGGAGGGGGAAGAGACAGCTTGGCCCGCTGCTGACGGTACACCGGCTGATTGCCTGTCATCCTTTCAGCGTGTATGGCCTGAGGAGGAGGAGGAGAAAGAGGAGGATGCTGAAAGTGATCTTCCTAGTGAAGACAGCCATGTGTTGCGTACAGGTACCCTAGCACACATGGCTGACTTCATGTTAGGATGCCTTTCTCGTGACCCTCGCGTTGCACGCATTCTGGCCACAACGGATTACTGGGTGTACACACTGCTCGACCCACGCTATAAGGAGAACCTTCCCACTCTCATTCCCGAAGAGGAAAGGGGTTCGAGAGTGTTGCTATACCACAGGACCCTTGCGGACAAGCTGATGGTAAAATTCCCAGCCGACAGCGCTAGTGGCAGAAGGCGCAGTACCGAGGGCAAGGTAGCAGAGGAGGTGCGGAGATCGAGCAGCATGTACATCCCAGGCAGTGCAACAGTCTTTAAGGGCCTGGACAGCTTTATGGCTCCCCACCAAGACTGTGTCACCGCTCCCCAGTCAAGGCTGAGTCGGTGGGAGCACTGTAAAAGGATGGTGAGGGAGTACGTAGCCGATCGCACGACCGTCCTCCGTGACGCCTCTGCCACCTACAACTACTAGGTGTCGAAGCTGGACACGTGGCCTGAACTAGCGCTGTATGCCCTGGAGGTGCTTGCTTGTCCTGCGGCTAGCGTCTTGTCGGAGAGGGTGTTTAGTGCGGCTGGGGGAATCATCACAGATAAGCGTACCCACCTGTCAACCGACAGTGCCGACAGGCTAACACTCAGCAAGATGAACAAAGCCTGGATTTCGCCAGACTTCTCTTCTCCACCAGCGGACAGCAGCGATACGTAAGCAATACGTAGGCTGCACCCGCGGATGGAAGCTACGTTCTCTCTCACCATCCAAAACGGGGACATTTCTGCTTCATCAATCTGTGTATAATATTCCTCCTCCTCCTCCTCCTGAAACCTCACGTAATCACGCTGAACGGGCAATTTTTCTTAGGGCCACAAGGCTCACTCAAATAATTTTTCTGAACAATTTTTAAAAGTTTCAATGCGCTTAAAAGCGTTGGAACTTTAACTTGAACCAATTTTTCGTTACACTGGGCTGCCTCCAGGCCTAGTTACCACTTAAGACACATTAACCAAAGCGATTAATGGGTTTCACCTGCCCTCTTGGCTGGCCATGGCCAATTTTTTGGATGTACATTAGTACTGTTGATACAGCAATTTTTGTGGGCCCTCGCCTACAGTGTAATCAAATTAATTTTTAGCCCACCTGCATTATAGCTGACGTTACCTCAGCTGTGTTGGGCAATGCAATGGGATATATTTATGTACCGCCGGTGGCTTCCTGGCACGCACCCAGGCAGTGGGTCCACAGGGAATTATAAATGCATCTGTTTCCACTTGTAAAGAACCCCAGTCTGACTGGGGCATGCAGTGTGGGCCGAAGCCCACCTGTATTACGCACGACATTACTACCTCAGCTGTGTTGGGCAATGCAATGGGATATTTTTGTGTACCGCCGGTGGGTTCCAGGGAGCCACCCATGCTGTAGGTGCACACGGAGTGTAACCTACATGTGTCCACTTGTAAAGAACCCCAGTCTGACTGGGGTATGCAGTGTGGGCCGAAGCCCACCTGTATTACGCACAACATTACTACCTCAGCTGTGTTGGGCAATGCAATGGGATATTTCTATGTACCGCCGGTGGCTTCCTGGCACCCACCCATGCTGTGGGTCCACAGGGAATTATAAATGCATGTGTTTCCACTTGTAAAGAACCCCAGTCTGACTGGGGCATGCAGTGTGGGCCGAAGCCCACCTGTATTACGCACGACATTACTACCTCAGCTGTGTTGGGCAATGCAATGGGATATTTTTGTGTACCGCCGGTGGGTTCCAGGGAGCCACCCATGCTGTAGGTGCACACGGAGTGTAACCTACATGTGTCCACTTGTAAAGAACCCCAGTCTGACTGGGGCATGCAGTGTGGGCCGAAGCCCACCTGTATTACGCACGACATTACTACCTCAGCTGTGTTGGGCAATGCAATGGGATATTTCTATGTACCGCCGGTGGCTTCCTGGCACCCACCCATGCTGTGGGTCCACAGGGAATTATAAAAGCATCTGTGTCCACTTGTAAAGAACCCCAGTCTGACTGGGGCATGCAGTGTGGGCCGAAGCCCACCTGCATTAAGCACGACATTACTACCTCAGCTGTGTTGGGCACTGCAATGGGATATTTTTGTGTACCGCCGGTGGGTTCCAGGGAGCCACCCATGCTGTGGGTCCACAGGGACTTCACAATAGGGAGTTGTTCCTGCCTGTGTCTATGAATTAAAAACCGCGGTCTGACTGGGGCATGCAGACACCTTGACAGAATGAATAGTGTGTGGCACATAGGCTCCCCATTGCTATGCCCACGTGTGCAGCTCCTGATGGCGGTGGCACAGGATTCTATTTCTCATTGCTTCTGTACAGCATTGTGGGCTATCGCCCCGCCACTTTTAAAGAGGGTCGCTGCCTAGCCGTGCCAACCTCTGCAGTGTGTGCCTGCGGTCCCTCGTCATGGCAGACGCACTTCTAAATAGACATGAGGGTGGTGTGGCATGAGGGCAGCTGAAGGCTGCGCAGGGACAGTTTGGTGTGCGCTGTGGGGGGGAGGGGGTGCGGTTGGACAGCATGTAACCCAGGAGAAGTGTCAGTGGAGTGTCATGCAGGCAGTGATTGTGCTTTGTTGGAGGTAGTGTGGTGCTTAGCAAAGGTATGCCATGCTAATGAGGGCTTTTCAGAAGTAAAAGTTGTTGGGAGGGGGGGCCCACTCTTGCCGGTATTGTAGCTTAATAGTGGGACCTGTGAACTTGAGATGCAGCCCAACATGTAGCCCCTCGCCTGCCCTATCCGTTGCTGTGACGTTCCCATCACTTTCTTGAATTGCCCAGATTTTCACACATGAAAACCTTAGCGAGCATCGGCGAAATACAAAAATGCTCCGGTCGCCCATTGACTTCAATGGGGTTCGTTACTCGAAACGAACCCTCGAACATCGCGGGAAGTTCGTTTCGAATAACGAACACCCGAGCATTTTGGTGTTCGCTCATCTCTAATTATGTCATAAATAGGAAAAGCTAATAGGTCCCAAATCAATTATTCAATTTTATGCGCAAAAGAATTAGCATCCAAATTTTACGTACGGAATGTAATTTCTTCCCTTTCCGGTGTCATAGAAACAGGAAATTTGTCACGAGCATTGATTATGTTATAAATAGGAAAAGCTAATGGGTCCCAACTCGATTATTCAATTCTAGCGCAAAAGAATTGGCGTCGAAATTTTACGTGCGGAATATAATTTTCTCACTTTCCGGTGTCATAGAAACGGGAAATTTGGCACGAACATTGATTATGTCATATATAGGAAAAGCTAATGGGTCCCAACTCGATTATACAATTGTATGCGCAAAAAAATTGGCGTCAAAATTTTACGTGCGGAATGTAATTTTTTTCACTTTCCGGTGTCATAGAAACGGGAAATTTGGCACGAGCATTAATTATGTCATAAATAGGAAAAGCGAATGGGTCCCAACTCGATTATTCAATTCTAGCGCAAAAGAATTGGCGTCGAAATTTTACGTGCGGAATGTAATTTTCTCACTTTCCGATGTCATAGAAACGTGAAATTTGGCACAAGCATTGATTATGTTATAAGTAGGAAAAGCTAATGGGTCCCAACTCCATTATTCAATTCTATGCGCAAAAGAATTAGCGTCCAAATTTTACGTGTGGAATGTAATTTTTTCACTTTCAGGTGTCATAGAAACAGGAAATTTGGCACGAGCATTGATTATGTTATAAATAGGAAAAGCTAATGGGTCCAAACTCCATTCAATTCTATGCGCAAAAGAATTGGCGTCCAAATTTTACGTGCGGAATGTAATTTTTTCACTTTCCGGTGTCATAGAAACAGGAAATTTGGCACGAGCATTGATTATGTCATAAATAGGAAAAGCTAAGGGGTCCCAACTCGATTATTTAATTCTATGCGCAAAAGAATTAGCGTCGAAATTTTACATGCGGAATTTAATTTTTTCACTTTCCGGTGTCATAGAAACAGGAAATTTGGCACGAGTATTGATTATGTCATAAATAGGAAAAGTTAATAGGTCCCAATTCCATTATTCAATTCTAGCGCAAAAGAATTGGCGTCGAAATTTACGTGCAGAATATAATTTTTTCACTTTCCGGTGTCATAGAAACAGGAAATTTGGCACGAGCATTGATTATGTCATAAATAGGATAAGTTAATAGGTCCCAACTCCATTATTCAATTTTATGCGCAAAAGAATTATCATCTAAATTTTACGTGCGGAATGTAATTTTTTCACTTTCCGGTGTCATAGAAACGGGAAATTTGGCACGAGCATTGATTATGTCATATATAGGAAAATCTAATGGGTCCCAACTCGATTATACAATTGTATGCGCAAAAAAATAGGCGTCAAAATTTTACGTGCGGAATGTGATTTTTTTCACTTTCCGGTGTCATAGAAACGGGAAATTTGGCACGAGCATTGATTATGTCATAAATAGGAAAAGTTAATAGGTCCCAATTCCATTATTCAATTCTAGCGCAAAAGAATTGGTGTCGAAATTTTACGTGCGGAATGTAATTTTTTCACTTTCCGGTGTCATAGAAACAGGAAATTTGGCACGAGCATTGATTATGTCATAAATAGGAAAAGCTAATGGGTCCCAACTCCATTATTCAATTCTATACGCAAAAGAATTAGCGTCCAAATTTTACGTGCGGAATGTAATTTTTTCACTTTCCGGTGTCATAGAAACGGGAAATTTGGCACGAGCATTGATTATGTCATATATAGGAAAATCTAATGGGTCCCAACTCGATTATACAATTGTATGAGCAAAAAAATTGGCGTCAAAATTTTACGTGCGGAATGTGATTTTTTCACTTTCCGGTGTCATAGAAACGGGAAATTTGGCACGAGCATTGATTATGTCATAAATAGGAAAAGCTAATGGGTCCCAACTCAATTATTTAATTCTATGCGCAAAATAACTAGAGTCCAAATTTTACGTACGGAATGTAATTTCTTCCCTTTCCGGTGTCATAGAAACAGGAAATTTGGCACGAGCATTGATTTTGTCATAAATAGGAAAAGCGAATGGGTCCCAACTCCATTATTCAATTCTAGCGGAAAAGAATTGGCGTCAAAATTTTACGTGCGGAATGTAATTTTCTCACTTTCCAGTGTCATAGAAATGTGAAATTTGGCACGAGCATTGATTATGTCATAAGTAGGAAAGCTAATGGGTCCCAACTCCATTATTCAATTCTATGCGCAAAAGAATTGGCGTCGAAATTTTACGTGCGGAATGTAATTTTTTCACTTTCAGGTGTCGTAGAAACAGGAAATTTGGCACGAGCATTGATTATGTCATAAATAGGAAAAGCTAAAGGGGCCCAACTGCATTATTCAATTCTATGCGCAAAAGAATTAGCGTCCAAATTTTACGTACGGAATCTAATTTTCTCACTTTCCGATGTCATAGAAACGTTAAATTTGGCACGAGCATTGATTATGTCGTAAATAGGAAAAGCTAATGGGTCCCAACTCCATTATTCAACTCTATGCGCAAAAGAATTAGCGTCCAAATTTTACGTGCGGAATTTAATTTTTTCACTTTCCGGTGTCATAGAAACAGCAAATTTGGCACGAGCATTGATTATGTCATATATAGGAAAAGCGAATGGGTCCCAACTCGATTATTAAATTCTATGCGCAAAAGAATTGGCGTCCAAATTTTATGTGCGGAATGTAATTTTTTCACTTTCCGGTGTCATAGAAACAGGAAATTTGGCACGAGCATTGATTATGTCATAAATAGGAAAAGCTAATGGGTCCCAACTCCATTATTCAATTCTATACGCAAAAGAATTAGCGTCCAAATTTTACGTACGGAATCTAATTTTCTCACTTTCCGATGTCATAGAAACGTTAATTTTGGCACGAGCATTGATTATGTCATAAATAGGATAAGGTAATGGGTCCCAACTCTATTATTCAACTCTATGCGCAAAAGAATTAGCGTCCAAGTTTTACGTGCGGAATTTAATTTTTTCACTTTCCGGTGTCATAAAAACAGGAAATTTGGCACGAGTATTGATTATGTCATAAATAGGAAAAGTTAATAGGTCCCAATTCCATTATTCAATTCTAGCGCAATAGAATTGGCGTCGAAATTTTACGTGCGGAATGTAATTTTTTCACTTTCTGGTGTCATAGAAACAGGAAATTTGGCACGAGCATTGATTATGTCATAAATAGGAAAAGCTAATAGGTCCCAACTCCATTATTCAATTTTATGCGCAAAAGAATTAGCATCCAAATTTTACGTGCGGAATGTAATTTTTTCACTTTCCGGTGTCATAGAAATGGGAAATTTGGCACGAGCATTGATTATGTCATATATAGGAAAATCTAATGGGTCCCAACTCGATTATACAATTGTATGAGCAAAAAAATTGGCGTCAAAATTTTACGTACGGAATGTGATTTTTTCACTTTCCGGTGTCATAGAAACGGGAAATTTGGCACGAGCATTGATTATGTCATAAATAGGAAAAGCTAATGGGTCCCAACTCAATTATTTAATTCTATGCGCAAAATAACTAGAGTCCAAATTTTACGTACGGAATGTAATTTCTTCCCTTTCCGGTGTCATAGAAACAGGAAATTTGGCACGAGCATTGATTTTGTCATAAATAGGAAAAGCGAATGGGTCCCAACTCGATTATTCAATTCTAGCGGAAAAGAATTGGCGTCAAAATTTTACGTGCGGAATGTAATTTTCTCACTTTCCAGTGTCATAGAAACGTGAAATTTGGCACGAGCATTGATTATGTCATAAGTAGGAAAGCTAATGGGTCCCAACTCCATTATTCAATTCTATGCGCAAAAGAATTGGCGTCGAAATTTTACGTGCGGAATGTAATTTTTTCACTTTCAGGTGTCGTAGAAACAGGAAATTTGGCACGAGCATTGATTATGTCATAAATAGGAAAAGCTAAAGGGGCCCAACTGCATTATTCAATTCTATGCGCAAAAGAATTAGCGTCCAAATTTTACGTACGGAATCTAATTTTCTCACTTTCCGATGTCATAGAAACGTTAAATTTGGCACGAGCATTGATTATGTCGTAAATAGGAAAAGCTAATGGGTCCCAACTCCATTATTCAACTCTATGCGCAAAAGAATTAGCGTCCAAATTTTACGTGCGGAATTTAATTTTTTCACTTTCCGGTGTCATAGAAACAGCAAATTTGGCACGAGCATTGATTATGTCATATATAGGAAAAGCGAATGGGTCCCAACTCGATTATTAAATTCTATGCGCAAAAGAATTGGCGTCCAAATTTTATGTGCGGAATGTAATTTTTTCACTTTCCGGTGTCATAGAAACAGGAAATTTGGCACGAGCATTGATTATGTCATAAATAGGAAAAGCTAATGGGTCCCAACTCCATTATTCAATTCTATACGCAAAAGAATTAGCGTCCAAATTTTACGTACGGAATCTAATTTTCTCACTTTCCGATGTCATAGAAACGTTAATTTTGGCACGAGCATTGATTATGTCATAAATAGGATAAGGTAATGGGTCCCAACTCTATTATTCAACTCTATGCGCAAAAGAATTAGCGTCCAAGTTTTACGTGCGGAATTTAATTTTTTCACTTTCCGGTGTCATAAAAACAGGAAATTTGGCACGAGTATTGATTATGTCATAAATAGGAAAAGTTAATAGGTCCCAATTCCATTATTCAATTCTAGCGCAATAGAATTGGCGTCGAAATTTTACGTGCGGAATGTAATTTTTTCACTTTCTGGTGTCATAGAAACAGGAAATTTGGCACGAGCATTGATTATGTCATAAATAGGAAAAGCTAATAGGTCCCAACTCCATTATTCAATTTTATGCGCAAAAGAATTAGCATCCAAATTTTACGTGCGGAATGTAATTTTTTCACTTTCCGGTGTCATAGAAACGGGAAATTTGGCACGAGCATTGATTATGTCATATATAGGAAAATCTAATGGGTCCCAACTCGATTATACAATTGTATGAGCAAAAAAATTGGCGTCAAAATTTTACGTACGGAATGTGATTTTTTCACTTTCCGGTGTCATAGAAACGGGAAATTTGGCACGAGCATTGATTATGTCATAAATAGGAAAAGCTAATGGGTCCCAACTCAATTATTTAATTCTATGCGCAAAATAACTAGAGTCCAAATTTTACGTACGGAATGTAATTTCTTCCCTTTCCGGTGTCATAGAAACAGGAAATTTGGCACGAGCATTGATTTTGTCATAAATAGGAAAAGCGAATGGGTCCCAACTCGATTATTCAATTCTAGCGGAAAAGAATTGGCGTCAAAATTTTACGTGCGGAATGTAATTTTCTCACTTTCCAGTGTCATAGAAACGTGAAATTTGGCACGAGCATTGATTATGTCATAAGTAGGAAAGCTAATGGGTCCCAACTCCATTATTCAATTCTATGCGCAAAAGAATTGGCGTCGAAATTTTACGTGCGGAATGTAATTTTTTCACTTTCAGGTGTCGTAGAAACAGGAAATTTGGCACGAGCATTGATTATGTCATAAATAGGAAAAGCTAAAGGGGCCCAACTGCATTATTCAATTCTATGCGCAAAAGAATTAGCGTCCAAATTTTACGTACGGAATCTAATTTTCTCACTTTCCGATGTCATAGAAACGTTAAATTTGGCACGAGCATTGATTATGTCGTAAATAGGAAAAGCTAATGGGTCCCAACTCCATTATTCAACTCTATGCGCAAAAGAATTAGCGTCCAAATTTTACGTGCGGAATTTAATTTTTTCACTTTCCGGTGTCATAGAAACAGCAAATTTGGCACGAGCATTGATTATGTCATATATAGGAAAAGCGAATGGGTCCCAACTCGATTATTAAATTCTATGCGCAAAAGAATTGGCGTCCAAATTTTATGTGCGGAATGTAATTTTTTCACTTTCCGGTGTCATAGAAACAGGAAATTTGGCACAAGCATTGACTATGTCATAAATAGGAAAAGCTAATGGGTCCCAACTCCATTATTCAATTCTATGCGCAAAAGAATTAGCGTCCAAATTTTACGTACATAATCCAAATCTCTCACTTCCCAATGTCATACAAACATGAAATTTGGCACAAGCATTGATTCTGTCATAAATATGAAAAGTTAATAGGTCCTAACTCGATTATTCAATTCTAAGCGCAAAAGAATTAGTGTCCAAATTTTATGTACGTCATCTAATTCTCTCACTTCCTGATGTCATTTTATATGAAGGAAACGTCGCATGATTACCTCCACGTGGTGTTTCCTGGGTAACGCAGAGAACTATGCAAAATGGTGAACATATGTTTTTCCTCAGTATCTCTAAAGTAACCACGTCTTCATAAGATTTTCCCTGTGAACACCAGATAAACACCAGTACCAAATTAACTCGGGTGAAGCCGGGTATATCAGCTAGTATATATATATATATAATAGCAGGGTGAGAGGAGAAGTCAGGAATGGAAGGTATGTGTCGCAGAGGTTACTCAACTCTGTGTTGTAGGCCTCGCATCTTCTCTTCAGTACAAGTTTTCACCTGAGCCAGGGAACCAGGTGGAGCTCTGGCGCCTGCTAGATATAAAACGAGTCAGTCTGCAGAGCAGGAGTGTGTGGCTCTCTGTCAGCTTCAGACACTTTGAAAGACTAAAACAGGAATGTGGCTTCCCAGGAGGCTGTTAAGATCCCTGTCCCTGCTACTACTGACTAGAGGAAGTCTACTAAGAGGTTGCTATCAAGGAGGCTCCACTTCAAGTTGGTAAAAGTTGCCTGAAACAGAACTACCACTGTTATATTGTTTATTGCTGTGGATAAAAAGGACATTCAGATGTTCATACTATTTACTGCATTGAACTTGAAGGACTTTTGATTTCTTCCCCTTTTACTGGGATACCAGCTGTTTGTTATAACCTCTCGTGTAAATAAACCACCATGAACAGACTTTTGTTGTTTGCCTGGTGTTTAAACCCCCTGGAGCGCCTATATATATATATATATATATAATATTATTCTGTAATTTTGTTTTGATCTATTTATGTTACTACTTTTTCGCCATCTTTTATCCCCATGACATCATATAAGACCTATGGGGGACATTCACAGGGCTTTTTTTAAGATTTTTTTTTTTTTTTCATACTTTTCCACTGTAGCTGGGGCATCCATAGGTGCAGCATACATAGGAGCCACAGTTACAGGGAAAAACACCCCCTGTAGTGACATCAGTCACTGGCAGAGCTGATCAGGGTCTGCCAGGACCCTGCACCTCTGCCGTGCCAGGGGATCCCAGCGGTCACGTGATCGCCGGGTCGCATAGTGGGAGAAACATTTCCACTTTTACTTCTTAGTACATGACGCTTATTGAGCACTATGTACCAAGGAAAGGAGAAGGCAGAAGCTGTTAAGAACTGCTTCTCTCTTCCCCTCCAGGTTCTCAGCTGAGGACCCAGCCTGCTCTTTCTTGATTGCAGGAGCAGAAGCTTTAATCTCATGTCATATTTTTCCTATTGGCAGGGATTAAAGCACTGGACCAAGCACCGTATTTACCATGCTTGGTCCTTAAGAGGTTATTAAGATGTATGTGTGGCTTTAAAGCCCATTAAAGAGGTCAGTAAAAAGAAGTATTGGTGGTCACCAAGGATTCAATAAACATCAGCTACTGTAAAGTTATGTATCTTTTGTTCTAAAATGATTTTACTGCAGTGCATATTTAAATAAACATTATGGGCAAAATTGATACACTGTGTTGTGCCTTTTGCAAAGTCTGATGGGATGGTGCAGAGCATATAGGGGATCAGGGAACAGCAATGAAAAAACCTATATGCCTCATTGTATAGTCAAGCGCTGCATTCGGCAAAACACAATGTATCAGTCTTGTCCCCATTTGCCTGCATCGGGTCCCAATGTATACATGCCGTAACAATTGTCTTCTGGTAGGTATACAGTCTCTGCCATTCAGTGTCAATGGATGACACCCTTATATCCAGAGTGTGCTTCACATGTAAAAACCAGGTGGTCAAAAACTGATGCATGTTGCCAAAAAATGTGTGCGGTTTTGCCATGTGGCTTTTGGTCATGCAACACACTAAATGTCTGTGTGAATACACCATAAAGGTTTCCCCATTTCTTAGGCCGCCTGTCCATGGCTGCAGTGGAATATCGCTAGCGATATTGCACCATGGGGGAGGAGTGGGGAGCACTAAAAGGTCTCTGCGATGAGCCTATATTAACGATAGGCTCACCGTAGCAATCGTGGCAAATCACAGCATGCTGTGATTTTAATCACGCAAGTGGAAAATCACTATGATTCTCCGCTCGTATGCGGTAGGCTGCGCTTTTCATAGTTATCCTATGGAAAGCGTGTCGTGCAACAATCGCTGAAGACCCTAGTAGAATGCAGTGGGCCATACGATAATTCGGAGGAGCTACTTGTTCATTGCAGACTAATAATGCAAGCCACTCACTCAACCCAGCCCAGATTGGGGAGGAGTGACTACAAACAAACATAGTCTGCACATGTGAATGGATACCAAAGACACCAACCACCGATAGGTGCGCCACATCATACAGGAGTGTGACCCCCCCCCCTACTGGCAAAGCAGTGGATTGCCCTGCATCTCCACAGTGGGTCACACTGGCCGACATCTTGGGCTCCCCCAAATGTATAGCAATTTGTAAGTCAATACAGGCTGTGAGATCATATGATGCTTGTGCTGTTGTGGTGCAAGGCAACCCGCTGGTTTCAAATCTGTCGACATTAATAGGTTACAATCCTGCATGGTGTACAGCCTTTTCCCTCAGAGCTTTAGTCAGGAGCTGCAGCTATCTTCTAAGGTCAAGGGTAAATTTGGATAGGTCTTGGTAAATTAAGTTATCTTATCAGCATATTCGATATTTTTAGCCAAACTGGCTTTGTAAAAAATCTCCTCCTTGACGTTAAAGTTTTGCAGACAGCATAATATATCTCTTGGTTTATTGTGTTGATTGGTCTGGGTTATGGTCACATGTTTTGTCCAAAAGCTCATCAAAAATGGCAGTTAGAACCACTGGTATCTCTTTATCCGAGACAGATTCAGGAACTCCTCTAATTCGTATGTTATTTCTCCTTGAGCGATTTCCAAGGTCATCAATTTGTAGTTTTTGGGAGTAGCATTTCCTTGTGTTTATCAACATCTGTCACTCTGAGTGGTTGCCTAGGTAGGATGGGATGAGAGACTTTGCTGGATCCAATCAAAAGGCAAACAGCCTATGCTTTAAGGGATGAAAAAGTACAGATGGCTTCCAAAAAAAGACCGTCTCAGGTGAGATTGTTAAATTAGAGGAGAGTTTCCGCAATGTTCCCCAACATCAAGCGAAAAAGGCGCCACTAATGGGCACTCCCACCAGATATGAAGAAAGGAGCCTATTCCGGCATTACACCTCCAACATCTGTTGTGGGAGGCTAGTTTGTAATCAAATAACCATTGAGGTATCTTGTACCACCTTACGAGAAGTTTTGTAGTAGCTTTCTTGTGACATAATGCAAGGAGAGTGCCTGAAGGAAGTCCTTAGAATCAGTTTAGTATCTTTCATTGAGAGGGAGATATGCAGCTCCTTTTCCCACAAAATGAGGAAAGCGGGTTTGAATTGTACCAGAGGCGAGATATAGGTTTTCCTAATGTGAAGTTTGCTGTTTCCCAGAATTCTCTCAAAGGGGGTTCGGGGTCTAGTTGATGTTTAAAGAAATCCCCAACGCTCTCGCTACATGAGCTTTCTGTTAAAAAGAGAAGGCTTGGTTGGGCAATAGAGTTTGTAAAATGGCATCTGGTTTTTTGTGTGCTAAGGCTTGAAGGTCTCTAATATTTAAACCTTCAGATTTCTTCCAGAGACTGGCTGTGCATGGGTCCCATGGAGTCTCGAGAAGTCTGCAGATTGCACATAACGGATGGCCGGAGAGGCCCTTGGGGCCAAGGTATCTTGCAGTGCGTCCCAGCTCTCGCAGGGATTCCTAATAAGGGGATTAAAATCTCTTGATCTGTATTTATTCTTCATTGGGAACCAAAGATCTTCTAAAAGAGTTTTACAATGTGAACCCATAGCCAGAGGATGAAGCAGTGGATCCCTTACTGTCACTACCAGCTCCATCCAGTAGCTTAATTAGGTGGCTAAGAAAAAGTCGTGGACACAGGGCAAATCAATTCCGCCCTTGGAGCCTCTCCAATCAGTAAGCTATAAGACAATCTCGGCCTCCTCTGTCTCCACACATAGCCAGAAAAACTGATCTGAGAGTTTTGAAAAAGCTCATAGGGAGATGAATGGGCAGCATGCAAATTTTCTAGTGGATTATTGGTAGTACATACGATTTCAAGATTTTTTTTTTTTACCAAACCATGAAAAAAGGGGTAAATCATACGACTGCAGAAGGTTCTTTACCTTCGTCAGTAGGGGAAGGAAATTGGTTGAGTATATGTCTCCTGTCTTTTTAGTTGATTTAATTCCCAAATATTCATGTGATGTCTCTGACCATAAGAATGGGGAGTTAGCTTTTAGGTTTTTACTGCTGGCTAAGGGAATGGAGACATTTAATACCACAGATTTTCTAAAATTGATTTTTTTAATTTATTCTTTATTTATTCAAGAAAGGCATGTATATGTTCAACAGTTAGAGGAAGCATATACAGTTATTCACTTAGTACAGTAGTTGAACAATAAGAAAATTGCAATACAGTTTTTCAAAGGTTTTTTCTTGGATTAGGCGGGGTGTGGTGGGGGTGGGGGGGGGAGATGAAAGGGGGAGGTAGAAGGGGGAAGGGGTACGGGCAACTAGAATTTTCCTGTAGTATAGAGTAGCTAATAACACGATACAACAATGTTAATATAAGGCATCCTTCGGGTAAAGGAATTTACAATTTTAGGTTTCAAGTGTATTGATGTGAGAAGGGGTCTGTGATCCTGTTTCATTGTGGGTATTCTAATGTGAAGTAAGGGGGTTGTTAGACCAGCTGTCCCATGTTTTCTTAAAGGGGTTGTCTCGAGGAAGCAGTGAATTTTTTTTTTTTGCCCAGTCCCCCTAATTAAGCATACATTACTAAGCCCCCCTGTAAATGACTTTTCTAGCTGGTTTGTACTTACAGTTCCAGCGTTTCAGCAACTTATAAAAACTTTCCCAAGATGGCCGCCGGCTTTTTTCCCGTCGCTTGCTGTAGCCCGACGTGCGCGCTCCCGAGACGCTACCAGCTGTGTCTCCCTGACAACCAGACGTCCCGCAGCCGCCGACCGGACCCACCGCAGCCGCCGACCACGGCACACAGTCACCCACCGCCAGGCAGCAGGTAACCAGCCCAGCGGCAGACCCCCCCCCGGCAGAGTGGCAGCCCCCCCCCGGCCCATCACTTACCTGGGCGGCAGGACGGCGGGACAGCTGGGCGGCTTCTCGGGACAGCTGGGCGGCTCAAGTTTCTGCACCTCCTCTAAGAGAGGATGGTACAGAATGGCCGCTCCAGCGCGCTCCCGAGAAGTGACAGCTCGTCTGCGCATGCGCAGAAGAGCTGTAGCGGCTAGCAGGCTGAAGCGGCTCGTGCTAAGAGCAGAAGACCAGACTGCGCAAGCGCGTCTAAAAAAGCAAGCCGCCAGCGAATTTAGACGGAACCATGGAGACGAGGACGCTAGCAACGGAGCAGGTAAGTGAATAACTTCTGTATGGCTCATATTTAATGCACGATGTATATTACAAAGTGCATTAATATGGCCATAAAGAAGTGTATAACCCCACTTGATTTCGCGAGACAACCCCTTTAAATTGCTCATGCGTCCTACAAGCCCAGCTCGTTAGTTCTTCAAAGTGGCGAATTTCATTTACTTTGGCTATCCATTGAGTGAAGGTGGGCGGCTGTGGTTGGAGCCATCCTAGGGGAATTAAAGCTTTTGCTGCCGATAGGAGGTGTGTGATCAAGTTTGCTTTTGACGGTCTATAGTCTGTGGACGGTTTTGCCAAAAATATGTGTTCTGGAAGAAGCTTGAATGATCTGCAGGCTACTTCTCTTATTTTAGTTTCAATCTGTCTCCAGAAGGGTCTAATTTGTGGACAGGACCACCAAATATGCTCCAGAGAGCCTATAGCTTTGTTGCATCGCCAGCACAGGTTGGAGTTTGCGAGTTTATAGGCAAATAACCACTCTGGTGTTTTGTACCAGTGAGTGATAAGTTTGTAGTGGTTCTCTTGTAATTTGATACATCTTGAATGTCAATGTGAGTTGCTCAGTATTGACTTCACCTCTTTATCTGATGTTTTATTTTGAGCTCCATTTCCCAGGATCTGATGTATGTTGGTCTAGTTATTTCTTGGTGGGCAACATATTTTTTTTTTGAGGAATGCTAATTTTCTGCTATGAGTGCTTCAAGCTGCGGCTACTCGCTCGAAGTCTGTGAGGGGGCGTGTTGATGTGTATGTTTTATAGAATTTTTCCAGGGTTTTAGTAAGGTGGAGAACTTGTAGATGGTTTAAGTGAGGGCATGATGTCAGAGTTAGTAATTTTTCTGTGAGCTGTGTGCCTTTGGTGGCTCTGTGGTTCTACATATCTGCTATGGAAAGTTTTTCGAGATTAAACCACAGCTGTTCGGTATGTTTGTCTAACTTTATTCCCAGGTATTCTGGAATGAGAGTCAGGGGCGCTATGGGGGATTGGTGGGGAGCTAGTTCTCTTTGTAGAGAGTTCCAAGTTTCGCATACTCCACTCAGGAGAAGATCATCAGAGGTTTTTTTGTGGGTTTTACGTGGGGGAGACCATACGTCTCTTAAGAGGTCTTTTCCATACGTTTCTTGCGTTAGTGCGCTTACGATCAGATTTTTTGAGGGTTTGACTAGTTCTAGCCATCCATTGAGTTGAATTGCTTTATAGTATTGTTCCATGTCTGGAAAATTAATGCCTCCGTTCTCCCTTCTTTGAACTAGGAGTCTATGTGACAGTCTAGGCCTTCTGCTATTCTATAGGAATCTAGAAAATATTGATTTAATTAATTTGAAGAAGGAGCTTGGTAAGCGGATCGGCAACATTTGTAGTTTATATAAGCTTTTCGAAACAATGTATGTTTGGATCAGATTTTTCCTTCCGAACCGTGTGAGGAAGGGCAGGTCATAGGTTCGTAGGAGTGTTGTTATTTCTTCTAGTAGGGGGGTGAAATTTTTATTATATAAGTGTTCTAGTTTTTTTGTAATGCGAACCCCTAAATATTCAATATGGGTTTCAACCCAGTTGAAAGGGGAGGTTGTTTGTAATTTTTTTGCAATTGATGGCTGGAGAGTAACGTTTAGTATAGTAGATTTCGAGGCATTTACTTTGAAGTTTGAAATTGAACTATATGTTTGTAGTATTGTATAGATTTTGTCAAGGCTCTTCTCTGGGTTTGTTAGAATAAAAAGCATATCGTCTGCGAAAGCTACTGTTTTGATCGAGTGGTGGTTTAATTCAAGTCCCTTGATATCATTGTTCTGTCTTACAATCTGTAAGAGGATTTCTAGTGTGAGAATGAAAAGGGTGGGAGACAGGGGGCAGCCCTGTCTATTGCCATTTGTGATTAGGAAGGACGGGGAAAGTATATCATTAACCTTGATTTTTGCATTCGGGTTAGAGTATATTGTGAATATTGCTTGGATTAATGTGGGTGGGTGTGCATAAAAGTCCCAGCCACTCAATCAAGGGCTTTTTCAGCATCGATACCAAGAAATATTAATGGGATTTTTTTTCTCTTGAGCGTATCTTATAATATGTAGAAGGCGAGCAGAGTTATCTTTTCCCTCTCGTCCTGCTACGAAGCCTGATTGTTCCTTATTAATTAAATTTGGGATAGTTTTTTTTATTATACTGGAGAGTAATTTTGCCCATAGTTTAATATCTAAGTTTAATAAGGATATGGGCCTATAACTGCCGCAAAGGAGGGGGTCTTTTCCTTCCTTGTGTATTAATGTGATAAACGCTTCCTGAGTTTGTTTAGGCAGTTGTGCTCCCTTTAGTAGGGCATTGAATGTAGACACTAGTTGTGGAAGCAATATTTTTATAAATTTTTTTATAGTATGTCAGTGGGAGGCCATCAGGTCCTAGGCTTTTGTGTAGTGGGAAGCTATTTAAGACTAGTGTCAATTCTTCAATAGATACTGGCTTCGTTAGTTCAGATGCCTCGTCACTGTTCAAAGAAGGGAGAGCTAATGTAGACAACAATTTCTCAATTTTTTCCTTTTTGTCGTCGCTTTTGCTATTGTCTGGTTTATTTAGGTTGTATAATTCTTCGTAGAATTTCTGAAAAACCTGTGCTATCTTGGTTGAGTTATGGTGTATATTTCCCAAGTGGTCTTTGATATTAGATATGCGCGTTTTATTTCTAGCTTTTTTGATTAATGAGGTCATGAGTCTTCCTCCTTTATTGCCGTGCGCGTAGAGTTTGTGCCTGAAATAGAGTAGGGATTTTGCGAATTTATTATTGAGTATGTCCTTCAGTTTTTCTCTAAGTGCTGTCAGTTTTATTTGGGCCTCTTGTGCTTTTTTTGTTTTGATATTTGTTGTAGGGAGGATATTTGTGAGAGTAGGTCATCCATTGCTTTTTGGTTGCGTTTCTTCTGAGCTGCACCTAGTGCTATAAATAAACCTCCAATGTATGCCTTGTAGGTCTCCCAAATTAGCGGTTGTTTTTCTGGAGACTGGATGTTTTCTTTGAAGAAAAATTCTAGGTTATTAGATATGGTTTCGACCGTTTCTTGGTTTTCTAAAAACGATTCATTCTCTCCAGCTCCAGTTCTTACGTGTGAAGCCCGTCAAGGTGAGAGATGCCGTTACTAGTGCATGGTCAGAGACTGTTATGTTTCCTATGCTTGGGTTTCTTGCTTGGTGTATTAGTGACGCGGAAAAAAAGAGATAACCTATTCTTTGGTGTGTTTTATGCACCTGCGAGTAGAAGGAATAGTCTTTGGTTGATGGGTGTAGGGTTCTCCAGATATCAATGAGCTGAAGCTCTTGCAATTTATTTAATAATTTTTTCCTCGCTTTTTGAGATATCTGGGATTTCCCCGAAGAGGAGTCGAGGATGGGGTTTAAGGTGAGATTGAGGTCGGTTCCCAAGATTATTCTACCTTCTGCAAACAATTTTAGTTTGTTTAATGCATCTAACAACCAAGGAATCTGATTTTTGTTAGGGGCGTACAGATTTGCTAAAGTGACTGTCTCAGAGTGTATTTTGCCCTTAAGGAAAATTAGTCTTCCTTCTGTGTCTGCAATTTTGTTTTCAAGAGTGAATGGGATAGAGGAGTGGAGTGCTATGGCGACCCCTTTGGATGCGCTTGAGGGGTGATTGTTGAAGTGCCATTTGTCAAAAGGTCTTTTTGGGAACTTTGGCGATTTCTTACCTTTGAGATGGGTCTCCTGGAGGAAAACCAGTGATGCTTTCAGCTTCTTTATTAGCCACATGACACAGCTTCTTTTTTGAGGCGAATTTAGTCCTTTCGTATTTAAGGTGGCTATGGTAAGTTCCTTATCCATTTGGATTTGTGTTAGGTGGTTTCGTGTTAGTTTTAGATTCGTTGAGTACTTTTAGGTGTTTTCTAGGGTTGGGTTGGGTGGGGTCTGGGTTTGAGTGGGGACGGTAGTTGGGATATGTCGGTAAACTTGTAATATACTCCCGGAGCGAAATTCGGGAATTAGTGTGATGTTTCTTAAACTGACAAGTGTTTGTCAGTGGTTTTGAGTGTAACGTGTTTTGAATAAAGTGTGCCCTACTTAAAGCAGTATGCAATAGCTTTTAACTCTATAAACTTATCTTAACACAATGGTTTTATATGTGGTTATATTTGTATTCTAAGACTTTCTAGTATAATATAACTGAAAAGCTTAACTAATAAACTTAAGAAGGTATGTATGGCGTGTGTCCCTCTATTGCTCCCCACACAGAGGGGGGGGGGGGGGAGGAGGGTGCCCAGGCGTGTCCCGACAATTGACTCGATACGTCGGCCACGCATCAAGGCCGTTCGTCCGCCACCAGCAGGCAAGGGGCGGTCAGACCCACCGCGGGGGGAATAAGAGACCCCCACGTGTGGGTCTGAGCCCCCCAGCCAGCCAGGGGGAGGGAGGGCTGGCCCAGTATCCGGAAGTAGCCTGTTCAACAATGACATTTAAACAAAGATATACATCAATACTCATCAGCTGTTGCTTAGGACCAATTTACGGCTGCGTCTCTTTTTCGAAAGAGGGGGGGGGGTGTCCAGTCCTATCACGGATGCCACCCGCGGGCTTCAGCTGAACTGACAGGTCCAGGGTAGGACGTATACGGATAGAATGAGGTGGCAAGTCCAAGATAGGGTATGTGGGTCTGTAAAGCAGGTCCCTGATGAGATGTTGATATAGCTGTTAGTCTGTGTCAAACTGGGTCAGCTCCTTCATTGAGAAATGTTCTTTCGTCATATCAGGCCTCACAGATCTTGTGAAGAGGGAGTTTCTGTGAGCTGTGGTTGTTGGAAGTCGAGTCTTGCTCTGGTTCTCCTGTTCTTGGGGGATCTACAACGTGATGCTTCCTTCCCAGGTGTTTGTTTCTCTGCTTTTCTGGTTTCTTCTTTTTCTCCAAGAGGTATCCATGAGGGGATCTGGACTGGTACTATATCAAGCGCCCTCCAAGCTCTCTCCAGGTCTGCTGGCGTGTGAATGGTGATGCATTTACCTTCTTTAAGTATCACCAGTCCAAATGGGAATAACCATGCGTATTTTAGATTTTTTGCTCTAAGCACCTCGAGAAGGGGCTTCATCTGCCTTCTTTTCGCAAGGGTGGAAGGTGCTAAGTCTTTGGTATATTTGAATGTTAGTGTCTTGATATTTTATTTGGTCACAGTCTCTGGAGGCCGTCAATATTGCCTGTGTATCATTGAAAGAGAGGAGACCGCCGTTATGTCTCTTGGGGGGTCACCTTCTCTTGGTTTGGGCTTAAGAGCTCTGTGTATTCTTCTGATAATGATCTGTTTGGCACGTTCTTCGCCCAGGAGGTCTGAGAATAGGGACGTTGTCATGCTTCTGAGGGATTCAGGTGTGACAGACTCAGGTAGTCCTTTGATTCTAACATTGCGTCCGCGACTCCTATTCTCCTGGTCCTCAATCAAGGTCAGAGCTCTGTCGATCTGTTCTCTCTGTGCCTCCATGTGGCCAGATAGGTCATTTGTTTGCGTGATGAGGTCCGTGCATGTATTTTCCAAATCCTCCACCCTGTTGCCAATTTGTAGTATTTCTGTTTTTATATCTGATAGTTCTTTTAGGACTGGATTAGAGATGAGCGAACGTACTCGTCCGAGCTTGATACTCGTTCGAGTATTAGCGTGTTCGAGATGCTCGTTACTCGTAACGAGTACCACGCGATGTTCGGGTTACTTTCACTTTCCTCTCTGAGACGTTAGCGCGCTTTTCTGGCCAATTGAAAGACAGGGAAGGCATTACAACTTCCCCCTGCGACGTTCAAGCCCTATACCACCCCCCTGCAGTGAGTGGCTGGGGAGATCAGGTGTCACCGGAGTATAAAAATCGGCCCCTCCCGCGGCTCGCCTGAGGCGTTGTGAGATAGCTGAGGGACAGTGGTATCGTGTTGGAGCTGCTGTAGGGAGAGTGTTAGGAGTTAGTGTAGGCTTCAAGAACCCCAATGGTCCTTCTTAGGGCCACATCTAACCGTGTGCAGTAGTGTGGAGGCTGCTTTTAGCAGTGTTGCACATTTTTTTTTTTTTGGTATATCGGCCGTGCAGAGCATTGCGCCCTGCAGTAATACTCCAGGGAGAGAATTGTGTAGGCAGGGCCAGAAGACATATATTATAGATTGAATATACGCAGTGATCCTTTGGAAAAAAATCTTTAAAAAAAATCTATTTGGCCTGCCTGTCACTCTGCTCAGTGTTCTGGGTCTGTGTCTGCTGGGTGTAGTAGTTCTACAGATAAATACGCAGCCAGCTAAGTGTTACAGCAGGCTTGCGGCAAATTATTTCCTGGCGTTCCGTAAGCGAACTCAGCCTCCAACCACAGGCCAATAAGCGGCACATTTAATTACAGTGTTGTGCTTCTGCATTCCTGGTAATACAGCATGCTGAGGGGTAGGGGTAGGCCTAGAGGACGTGGACGCGGCCGAGGACGCGTAGGCCCAAGTGAGGGTGTGGGCACAGGCCGAGCTCCTGATCCAGGTGTGTCGCAGCCGACTGCTGCGGGATTAGGAGAGAGGCACGTTTCTGGCGTCCCCACATTCATAGCACATTTAATGGGTCCACGCAGTAGACCTTTATTAGAAAATGAGCAGTGTGAGCAGGTCCTGTCATGGATGGCAGAAAGTGCTTCCGGCAACCTATCGTCCAGCCAGAGTTCTGCGCCGTCCACTGCTGCAACTCAGAATCCTCTGGCTGCTGCTCCTCCTTCCTCCCAGCCTCCTCACTCCATGAAAATGAGACATTCTGAGGAGCGGGCAGACTCCCAGGAACTGTTCTCGGGCCCCTGCTCTAATTGGGCAGCAGTGGTTCCTCTCCCACCAGAGGAGTTTATCGTCACTGATACCCAACCATTGGAAAGTTCCCGGGGTCCGGGGGATGAGGCTGGGGACTTCCGGCAACTGTCTCAAGACCTTTCAGTGGGTGAGGAGAACGATGACGATGAGACACAGTTGTCTATCAGTGAGGTAGTAGTAAGGGTATTAAGTCCGAGGGAGGAGCGCACCGAGGATTCTGAGGAAGAGCAGCAGGACAATGAGGTGACTGACCCCACCTGGTTTGCTATGCCTACTGAGTACAGGTCTTCAGAGGGGAAGGCAAGGGCAGCAGCAGGCCAGGTTGCAGGAGGCAGTGCGGTGGCCAGGGGTAGAGGCAGGGCCAGACCGAATAATCCACCAACTGTTTCCCAAAGCGTCCCCTCGTGCCATGCCACCCTGCAGAGGCCAAGGTGCTCAAAGGTCTGGCAGTTTTTCACTGAGAGTGCAGACGACTGACGAACAGTGGTGTGCAACCTTTGTCGCGCCAAGATCAGCCGGGGAGCCACCACCACCAGCCTCACCACCACCAGCATGCGCAGACATATGATGGCCAAGCACCCCACAAGGTGGGACGAAGGCCGTTCACCGCCTCCGGTTTGCACCGCTGCCTCTCCCCCTGTGCCCCAACCTGCCACTGAGATCCAACCCCGCTCTGAGGACACAGGCACTACCGTCTCCTGGCCTGCACCCACACCCTCACCTCCGCTGTCCTCGGCCCCATCCACCAATGTCTGTCAGCTCAGCGTCCAGCCGTCGCTAGCGCAAGTGTTGGAGCGCAAGCGCAAGTACGCCGCCATGCACCCGCACGCTCAAGCGTTAAACGTGCACATAGCCAAATTTATCAGCATGGAGATGCTGCCGTATAGGGTTGTGGAAACGGAGTCCTTCAAAAGTATGATGATGGCGGCGGCGGCGGCCCCGCGCTACTCAGTTCCCAGTCGCCACTACTTTTCCCGGTGTGCCGTCCCAGCCCTGCACGACCACGTCTCCCGCAACATTGTACGCGCCCTCACCAACGCGGTTACTGCCAAGGTCCACTTAACAATGGACACGTGGACAAGCACAGGCGGGCAGGGCCACTATATCTCCCTGACGGCACATTGGGTGAATTTAGTGGAGGCTGGGACAGAGTCAGAGCCTGGGACCGCTCATGTCCTACCCACCCCCAGAATTGTGGGCCACAGCTCGGTGGTGGTATCTGCGGCGGTGTATGCTTCCTCCGCTAAAGCACCCTCCTCCTCCTCCAACGCAGCCTCTGTCTCGCAATCAAGATGTGTCAGCAGCAGCAGCACGTCGCCAGCAGTCGGTGTCGCGCGTCGTGGCAGCACAGCGGTGGGCAAGCGTCAGCAGGCCGTGCTGAAACTACTCAGTTTAAGAGATAAGAGGCACACGGCCCATGAACTGCTGCAGGGTCTGACAGAGCAGACCGACCGCTGGCTTGGGCCGCTGAGCCTCCAACCGGGCATGGTCGTGTGTGACAACGGCCGTAACCTGGTGGCGGCTCTGCAGCTCGGCAGCCTCACGCACGTGCCATGCCTGGCCCACGTCTTTAATTTGGTGGTTCAGCGCTTTCTGAAAAGCTACCCACGCTTGTCAGACCTGCTCGGAAAGGTGCGCCGGCTCTGCGCACATTTCCGCAAGTCCCACACGGACGCTGCCACCCTGCGCACCCTGCAACATCGGTTTAATCTGCCAGTGCACCGACTGCTGTGCGACGTGCCCACACGGTGGAACTCTACGCTCCACATGTTGGCCAGGCTCTATGAGCAGCGTAGAGCTATAGTGGAATACCAACTCCAACATGGGCGGCGCAGTGGGAGTCAGCCTCCTCAATTATTTTCAGAAGAGTGGGCCTGGTTGGCAGACATCTGCCAGGTCCTTCGAAACTTTACCCAGGTGGTGAGCGGCGATGCTGCAATCATTAGCGTCACCATTCCTCTGCTTTGCCTCTTGAGAAGTTCCCTGCAAAGCATAAAGGCAGACGCTTTGCACTCGGAAACAGAGGCGGGGGAAGACAGTATGTCGCTGGATAGTCAGAGCACCCTCCTGTCTATATCTCAGCGCGGTGAGGAGGAGGAGGAGGAGGAAGATGAGGAGGAGGGGGAAGACACAGCTTGGCCCACTTGTGAGGGTACACATGCTGCTGGCCTGTCATCCTTTCAGCGTGTATGGCCTGAGGAGGAGGAGGAGGAGGATCCTGAAAGTGATCTTCCTAGTGAGGACAGCCATGTGTTGCGTACAGGTACCCTGGCACACATGGCTGACTTCATGTTAGGATGCCTTTCTCGTGACCCTCGCGTTACACGCATTCTGGCCACTACGGATTACTGGGTGTACACACTGCTCAACCCACGGTATAAGGAGAACCTTTCGACTCTCATACCCGAAGAGGAAAGGGGTTCGAGAGTATTGCTATACCACAGGACCCTGGCGGACAAACTGATGGTAAAATTCCCATACGACAGCGCTAGTGGCCGAAGGCGCAGTTCCGAGGGCCAGGTAGCAGGGGAGGCGCGGAGATCAGGCAGCATGTACAGCACAGGCAGGCCAACACTCTTTAAGGCCCTTGACAGCTTTATGGCTCCCCAGCAAGACCGTGTCACCGCTCTCCAGTCACGGCTGAGTCAACGGGAGCACTGTAAAAGGATGGTGAGGGAGTACGTAGCCGATCGCACGACCGTCCTCCGTGACGCCTCTGTCCCCTACAACTACTGGGTGTCGAAGCTGGACACGTGGCCTGAACTCGTGCTGTATGCCCTGGAGGTGCTTGCTTGTCCTGCGGCTAGCGTCTTGTCAGAGAGGGTGCTTAGTGCGGCTGGGGGAATCATCACAGAGAAGCGTACCCGCCTGTCAACCGTACAGTGCCGACAGGCTAACACTCATCAAGATGAACAAAGCCTGGATTTCCCCAGACTTCTCTTCTCCACCAGCGGACAGCAGCGATACCTAAGCAATACGTAGGCTGCACCCGCGGATGGAAGCATCGTTCTGTATCCCCATCAAAAACGGGGACCTTTTTGCTTCATCAATCTGTGTATAATATTCCTCCTCCTCCTCCTGCTCCTCCTCCTGAAACCTCACATAAGCACGCCGAACGGGCAATTTTTCTTAGGCCCACAAGGCTTAGTCATATAATTTTTCTAAACAATTTTTATACGTTTCAATGCTCATTAAAGCGTTGAAACTTGCACCTGAACCAATTTTTATTTTAACTGGGCTGCCTTCTGGCCTAGTTACCAATTAAGCCACATTAACCAAAGCGATTAATGGGTTTCACCTGCCCTCTTGGTTGGCCATGGCCAATTTTTCTGATGTACATTAGTACTGTTGATACAGCAATTTTTGTGGGCCCTCGCCTACAGTGTAATCAAATTAATTTTTAGCCCACCTGCATTACAGCTGACGTTACATCCGCTGTGTTGGGCAATGCAATGGGATATTTTTATGTACCGCCGGTGGGTTCCAGGGAGCCACCCATGCTGTGGGTCCACAGGGAGTTGTAAATGCATCTGTGTCCACTTCTAAAGAACCCCAGTCTGACTGGGGCATGCAGTGTGGGCCGAAGCCCACCTGCATTTCATCTGACGTTAGCTCTGCTCTCCAGGGCACTGCAGTGGGATACATTTGTGTACAGCGGGTGGGTTCCAGGGAGCCACCCATGCTATGGGTGCACACGGAATTCCCATTGCGGAGTTGCACATGCCTGTGACTATTTATTAAAAAACCGCGGTCTGACTGGGGCATGCAGACACCTTGACAGAATGAATAGTGTGTGGCACATAGGTTCCCCATTGCTATGCCCACGTGTGCAGCTCCAGATGGAGGTGGCACAGGATTGGATTTCTCATTGCTTCTGTACAGCATTGTGGACTACCGCCCCGCCCCTTTTAAAGAGGGTCGCTGCCTTGCCGTGCCAACCCTCTGCAGTGTGTGCCTGCGGTTCCTCTGGCAGACGCACTTATAAATAGACATGAGTGTGGCGTGGCATGAGGGCAGCTGAAGGCTGCGCAGGGACAGTTTGGTGTGCGCTGTGGACACTGGGTCATGCAGGGGGGGTTGGTCAGCATGTAACCCAGGAGAAGTGGCAGCGGAGTGTCATGCAGGCAGTGATTGTGCTTTGTTGGAGGTAGTGTGGTGCTTAGCTAAGGTATGCATTGCTAATGAGGGCTTTTCAGAAGTAAAAGTTGTTGGGGGGGGGGGGCACTCTTGCCGCTATTGTGGCTTAATAGTGGGACCTGTCAACTTGAGATGCAGCCCAACATGTAGCCCCTCGCCTTCCCTATCCGTTGCTGTGTCGTTCCCATCACTTTCTTGAATTGCCCCGATTTTCACAAATGAAAACCTTAGCGAGCATCGGCGATATACAAAAATGCTCGGGTCGCCCATTGACTTCAATGGGGTTCGTTATTTGAAACGAACCCTCGAGCATCGCGAAAAGTTCGTCTCGAGTAACGAGCACCCGAGCATTTTGGTGCTCGCTCATCTCTAGACTGGATGTATGGCTTGTGCTAGCGCCTTTTTAAGAAAGTTCTTGGATATACTTGATCTATGCGTGCTGTTTAATTCTGTTTCATTGTCACTTTCCATGTCCGAAGCTGAGGGATTTTCATCTTCTATTGGTGGGGGATTTTTTTTGGAAGAGCCTGCTGGTGAATGGGCGTTTCTTTTTTTTAGGTATCGTTGTAAGTCTGCTTGGCTTTTGGTTGATGATAGTTGTCCAGCTGCATATAGTACTTTTTTTTGCCGTCGTTACCATTTTGTTGTGTATTATGGGCTGTTGCTTTTGCGTAGGGCACCAATGTGGGTAGACTTTTAGAACATCACTGTTGAGCAACTTCTGTTGCTTCTAATAGTTTGAATTCAACTTGCAAGTGCTTGTTCTGATGCACTTAAGAGGGGGAGGGCTAGTGGGTGACTAGCTGCAGTGCAAGTGCTTACTGCAAGTGGGGGATATGGGGGACCACCACTAGGTAGAAGAGTCTGTATAGATTAGTTTACGAAGTTCTGTCCACGATGAAAGTTCGTGATGAGCTCTCTGAGGTTGTTTGCAGGCTGAATGCTTGTTCTGTCTTAGCAGGGCAGGCTGTTGTTTCTGAGTGTGTGAGACAGTCTCTTCTAAGGGAGGGCACACTGCTCCTATGTAGGAAAGAGGAGTCTTGTGTCTCTCCAACGGCTCCTCCTGCCTCTAGGGAGCCTTACTGTGGTGTAGAGAGCTTTTGGTTTGCAGGGGCTGTGTTAGAGGACACAGTTTTATGGTAGTCTCCGGCGAGCTCTCTCAATGTGCGTCTCTCCACTATGATGGTTAGGCCGCGCCTCCCTCTAAAATTGATTTTAAACTCCTCCAGGAGGAAAGTAAGCCTTGGCAGACCTTTTTCAGGATCTGTGATCAAGACCACAATGTCGTCAGCAAAAGCTGCTGTGGTGAGCGAACTCTCTCCAAGGCTTAGCCCCTGAATGTCAGGTTTACTCTCGGGAGAAGGGGTTCAAGGGTGAGAATAAAAAGGGTTGCGGAGATTGGTCATCCCTGTCGGATGCCGTTTTTTATATCAAAGGGTGGAGATAAAATGTCATTGACCTTAAGCCTAGCGTAGGGATTGGCGTACAGAAAGAAGATGGCGGAAACAAAATTAGAGGGGACACTGAACTGTAGCAAGACTGTTTTCATTTATTGCCAATCCACCCTGTCAAACACTTTTTCTGCATCTGTACCTATTAAAGCTAAAGGGATATTGTGAATTTGGGCGTAGCGCATTGCATGCAGTAATCAGAGACAGTTGTCCTTGCTCTCCCTTCCCTTTACAAACCCAATCTGTTCAGAGTTTATCAGATTGGGGATATAATCTTGGAGTCTTGTAGCTAAAAATTTGGCCCACAATTTAACATCAAAGTTGATAAGGGAAATGTGTCTATAGCTACTACAGCTCTATAGGTCTTTATTTTCTTTTGTGAATCAGTGTAATGTGGGCTTCATGGGATTGCTTCGCCCTGTAGTAGAACATTGAAATGTTCTGTTAGATGAGGTATTAAAATGGACTTAAAAGTTTTGTAATATATTAATGGTAGCCCATCTGGGGGACACGTGTCCAGCGGTCTCTTAACCTCTGTATCTAAAACTGGTATCATAAGGGTGTTTGCCTCGCTCTCGTTTAGTTTGGGCAGATTTAACCTTTTTAAAAAGGAGTCTAACTGACCCTTTGTTCTCTGTACTTCATCTGGGGGTGGGCATTCCGTAAGGTTATACAAATGGGAGTAAAATTGTTGAAATTCCCTTGAGATATTAAAAGTTGATGTCACGGAATTTACTGATTGGGTATTTAGAGATTTAATAAAGCTCTTGGAGTGGGCTTTCTTTATTAACGAGGACATGAATTTACTTCCTCAGTTCCCTTGTGCATAAACCACCTGTTTAAGAAACAGATGTTTCTTGTTACATCTGGATTCCAGGTATAGCCTTTAATATAGCCTTTATATAGCCTTTAATCCTTTCTCAGCACAACTAGATTAGCCAGGTTATCCATAGTTTGGGACAATTTAACTACTTGTTCAAGTTTGGCTATATGGGACAGTTTTTAATTGATATCTTTTTGTTACATTTTGGACCACAAGGCTATGATATGTCCCCTCACAAAAGGCGTATGGGCTTCCCAAACCATTGGAGTTCTGAGGTATCTAGGCGTATTTAGATGGAAGTATTTGTCTAAAAGTTTATTAAGGTGAGCTCTATCTTCTGCTGAGTCTAGTAGAGAAACATTAAAGGGGTTGTCCCGCGGCCAAAACGAAAAAAATTTCACACCCCAGTCCCCCATGTTAATCAAGCATCACAAACTACCCATGTAAATCGTTTTTTTAGAGTGTTTCTACTCACCATGAAGCTGTTTCATGAAGTTATAAAAATCTTCTTCCAAGATGGCCGCCGTCATTTCTCAAGGTGCACCGCTGGTCTTCTCCCATGGTGCACCGTGGATGTTCTTCTCCAGTCTGAGCTCCACTGCTGATTACAGCCACCTCATTGGCTGATCGGCACTACGTGACGGGGCGGAGCTACGTGATGACGCAGAGAAGAGGGAGGAGCCAGGATGCAGCTCATGAGCCCGGACCATCCAGAAGAGGAATCTTCAGTGCGCAAGCGCGACTGTTCGTGCGACTAGAGAAGAAGTTTGGTCGTCGCCATGGAGACGGGGATGCCAGCACCGGGGGAGGGGGGGGAGAAAGTGTATAACTTCTGTATGGCCAATATTTAATGCACGATGTATATTACAAAGTGCATTACTATGGCCATACAGAAGTGCATAACTGCACTTTCTTCTGCGGGACAACCCCTGTAAGTCTTCACTTCCACTCCCAAGGAGTTGTCTGAAGTGGACGTAAGTCTAAATGCAGCGGGACAAGGTCCGGTACTGTTATCGTATCTATACTAGAGGAGGTCAGAAGAGACAAATACGTAATCCAGTCTCTGATAGGGGAGTGTACGTGGGAAAAAATAGGTGTAATCTTTAACCGAAGGATATAACTATTGCCAGGCGTCCATAACCCACATATCATGCAAACGATTTAATTTTCTCAGTTTCACCTGCGAGGCCTGGGACCAGCCCACCGATGAATCCAGTAGGGGATTTAGGGTAACATTTAAGTGGCCCCCAAGTAAAATAAAACCAATAGCAAAGTGTTTGAGGATTTCGAGGGACCAGCCCACCGATGAATCCAGTAGGGGATTTAAGGTAACATTTAAGTGGCCCCCAGGTAAAATAAAACCAATAGCAAAGTGTTTGAGGATTTCGAGTTTTTAATTAGCCATGGAACATGGTCCTAATTGGGGGCGTAAAGATTGGCTATCGTCAATTTAACATTGTTGATCGACCCCCTCAGAAAAAGCACCCTACCCTCTCCATCTGCATATTGGGACTCGCAAATAAAGGTAATTGATCTATGGAAAAGAGTGGATACTCCCTTTGAGGCTGACATGTGGTGAGTGTTATGATATCCCTGCGGGAGTTGTTTTCCTGGCAATGACGTTCATCTCCCCTTTTTAAAATGTGTCTCCTGTAAGAGAAGGATCTTTTGCCATATCTTTTTAAAAGAAGACCAACGTTATGTCTTCTAGGTGGCAAATTGAGGCCCCTCATGTTGAACGAAGTGAGTCAAAGAAACTCCCCCATTTCCGGGCAGAAAGGTAATGACCGGCTTTCTGTCAGATATACCCCAGAAAACAAAGGCATTTGATAAATAGTAATGTACTGTGATGCTATAAGTAAGGGAAGGAAGAGCGGGAGAAGATAATAGGTGCAGAGAAAATATGAAAACTAAATTAAAAATAGCAATAAAACAGTTTATCTCAGTAATAGTCAGAGAAGGCTCCACTAATTCTTGTTGGACATCTTTTCTCAGCTACGATATTTTCTCCTTAATTGTCTGAATAAATTATTTGAATAAGTCTTGTATGCAATCTTTGGTTGGCAAGGCCTTAATAATGTCATTTTTCAGTTTAGAGACATCCTGCGTTTGTGCACCTCCTTCGAGTTCACTATTGCAATCTGAATCTGGGGGTGGAACTAGTGCAGATAAAGATTTGTTTACTGCTGTGATGTTCCTGGTTCTTATGCGTTTCAGATTTTCAGGTGTGAGTTTTTTTGAAGAATTTTTCATTTTTCAGGCATCTGTTAGGTGTTTTAGTATTTTTGCTTGCCTCAGGATTGGCAATTTTGGTATTTTTTCCCCATGGTGTCTGCTTTCGAATACCACTGTGCTTAGAGAGAGGTAGCTCTTACTTGTTCATATTAGTAAATTGTTATCTTGTGGTTACTTTTCGGAGTGCAGCAAGACTGTAGTAGAGCTATCTGTATTATAAAGTTAGCTGGACGTTTGTAACTTTAGCGCTATTAGTTGAAAATTTAACTTATTTGTAAGCGTGGGAGTTCCCTTTATGGTGGGTTATATTCAATCTGTAGAGATGCTCAATGGAGAATAAATATGAGGTGATTTGCTGCAAATTTCACTTTCAGACAGTAGGTGGTGCTGAAGTCCACCAGTTAGATGTCATAAATATGCAGTTTGTATGTAGCAGGGTTGGGTATGTTGTGGCCACAGGATAAATCAGGGTATATTCTGGAGTGGAGCTGAGAATTAAATTTCAGGTCCTATGGTCTAGCAGGTATCCTGTTTTATAAGATGTGGGGTGCTGACTCCCAAACACAACTGTGCTGCTGCTAAAGTGTGCTGTGTAAGCACAATAAAGAGGTCTTGGGCTGCTGATCCTGTGCCAGTCTCTCACCTTCTAATATGGTGGTTATGTTTTCCAAGAGCTCAAGTGGCATCTCCCAGACCCAGACCAGAGGGGGTTAACTTGCAGTGCCTCCAGCTCTCCTCACACCAGGCTGGATCCTACAACAGAGCAGCCCCTCAGTCTCTCACGGTCACCAGAGATGATCAAGATGGTGACTGCTGCAGCATCAGGCCCCCTGCTGAATCTTTGGGACAGCCCCAGTGGGCGTCAGAGTCCCATGCAGGTTGTGCTGACTCCCTGATGGCAGGTGGATCTGCCGCTAGTCCCCTGGATATGCTCGGGGACTGGAAGTGGAGCCTCGCCGGGATGGGTGTCTTAAGAAAAGCCTGCGGCCCCAGGTGGGTGTGTAGGCCACAATTCTCTGGAGCCAACTCGGAGCACCTGCAATCTCACTGCACATACCTCTCTAGGTACATTGGGCAGCTGATGGGAGTGGACAGAGGGCCACTTGGGTCTCATAAAGAGGAGTTAACGGCGGGTATGCGCAGGAGGTGATCCACCATGCATCCTTCCTCTTTGGGTGCCAGGCAACGCACCCTTTTATGGCTAATTTTATGTTAAAATGAGGAATTAATATGAAGGGAACCTGTCACCTCCTATAAGCACCATAAGCTGAGTTTGAGGGTGTAATTTATATACTTAACTTCCCAGGGTGACAGTATGGGAACAGGTAACGTTAAGTCAGTCAGTAGACTAAGGAGGAAATACGTGTTACCATTACGCACTAAATAGGAAACCACTGGGGAACACTGACATGGTAAAGGACTTGGGGGTTAACAATAACTTGGTATAGTTAACTGTAAGCTTAACTGGAGCAACCAGTGTCAGGCAGCGGCTGTCAAGGATAATAGGATTAGGTGGTGTATTAAAAGAGGTCTAGGGCCACATGGCAAGAACATTGTTTTTCTTCTCTACAAGTCACTAGTCAGACCACACATGGAATATTATGGACAGTTTTAGGCACCGGTACTCAAGAAGGACATATCAGAGCTTGAGCGGGTACAAAGGCGGGCAAATAAATAATAAATGGAATAGGGGGACTACCATTCCCAGAGAGGTTATCAAAATTGGGGTTATGTAGTTTAGAATTAAAGATGTCTCCATCATCTATTATACCCAGGACTGTAACAAGGGGGTGCTCTAATAACTATGTATAAATATACCAGGGGTCAGTACTAGAGATGAGCGAACGTACTCGTCCGAGCTTGATACTCGTTCAAGTATTAGCGTGTTCGAGATGCTCGTTACTAGAGGCGAGCACCACGCGATGTTCGAGTTACTTTCACTTTCATCTCTGAGACGTTAGCGCGCTTTTCTGGCCAATAGAAAGACAGGGAAGGCATTACAACTTCCCCCTGCGACGTTCAAGCCCTATACAACCCCCCTGCAGTGAGTGGCTGGCGAGATCAGGTGTCACCCGAGTATAAAAATCGGCCCCTCCCGCGGCTCGCCACAGATGAATTCTGACATAGTTCAGGGAAAGTGCTGCTGGTGCCGGAGCTGCTATAGGGAGAGCGTTAGGAGTGATTATAGGCTTCAAGAACCCCAACGGTCCTTCTTAGGGCCACATCTGACCGTGTGCAGTACTGTTGAGGCTGCTTTTAGCACTGTTGCACACTTTTTTTTGTATATCGCCCGTGCAGAGCATTGCGTCCGCAGTCTGCAGTCATTGTACAGAGTATAGGGCCAGTAGTGGTGAGGCAGGGAAAGAGATATTCAGGCTATATAGGCATTGGGCTTTTTCCAAAAAATTGGGGAAAAATACTATATTTGGGCTGCCTGTGACCGTCTTCAGTTTACTGCGTGTCTGCTGGGGGAAGTAGTCCTAATTAATACGCAGCTAAGCGTTACAGCAGGCTTGCGCAAAATTGTTTCCTGGGTCTGCTGTCTCTGTTACATCACCACCGTCATCCCGCCAGAGGGAAACAGTAAACATAATATACGCTGCATACAGTATCTGTCTGCTGTATCAGCTCAGCATTTTAAAAAAATAGAAGCAAAATACTTAAGGCCTACTACTGGCCTTTGGCCACTTGACTGCTTCTGCGCTGTGAATTCCACTAGCTCAGTCCTACGCACCTACGTCTCACTACAGGCGTGCGCATAATTGTTTCCTGCCTCTGCTGTGCGTTCCGTAAGGGAAGTCAGCCTCCAACCACAGGCCAATAAGCGGCACATTTAATTACAGCCTTCTGTTTCTGCACTACTGGTAATACAGCATGCTGAGGGGTAGGGGTAGGCCTAGAGGACGTGGACGCGGGCGAGGACGCGGAGGCCCAAGTCAGGGTGTGGGCACAGGCCGAGTTCCTGATCCAGGTGTATCGCAGCCGACTGCTGTGGGATTAGGAGAGAGGCACGTTTCTGGCGTCCCCACATTCATCTCACAATTAATGGGTCCACGCGGTAGACCTTTATTAGAAAATGAGCAGTGTGAGCAGGTCCTGTCGTGGATGGCAGAAAGTGCATCCAGCAATCTATCGACCACCCAGAATTCTGCGCCGTCCACTGCTGCAACTCTGAATCCTCTGGCTGCTGCTCCTTCTTCCTCCCAGCCTCCTCACTCCATTACAATGACACATTCTGAGGAGCAGGCAGACTCCCAGGAACTGTTCTCGGGCCCCTGCCCAGAATGGGCAGCAATGGTTCCGAATCCTCTCCCACTGGTGGAGTATGTCGTGACCGATGCCCAACCTTTGGAAAGTTCCCGGGGTCCGGGGGATGAGGCTGGGGACTTCAGGCAACTGTCTCAAGAGCTTTCAGTGGGTGAGGAGGACGATGAGACAGAGTTGTCTATCACTCAGGTAGTAGTAATTGGAGTAAGTCCGAGGGAGGAGCGCACAGAGGATTCGGAGGAAGAGCAGCAGGACGATGAGGTGACTGACCCCACCTGGTTTGCTATGCCTACTGAGGACAGGTCTTCAGAGGGGGAGGCAAGGGCAGCAGCAGGGCAGGTTCCAAGAGGCAGTGCGGTGTCCAGGGGTAGAGGCAGGGCCAGACCGAATAATCCACCAACTGTTCCCCAAAGTGCCCCCTCGCGCCATGCCACCCTGCAGAGGCCGAGGTGCTCAAAGGTCTGGCAGTTTTTCACTGAGAGTGCAGATGACCGACGAACAGTGGTGTGCAACCTTTGTCGCGCCAAGATCAGCCGGGGAGCCACCACCACCAGCCTCACCACCACCAGCATGCGCAGACATATGATGGCCAAGCACCCCACAAGGTGGGACGAAGGCCGTTCACCGCCTCCGGTTTGCACCGCTGCCTCTCCCCCTGTGCCCCAACCTGCCACTGAGATCCAACCCCCCTCTCAGGACACAGGCACTACCGTCTCCTGGCCTGCACCCACACCCTCACCTCCGCTGTGCTCGGCCCCATCCACCAATGTCTCTCAGCGCACCGTTCAGCCGTCGCTAGCGCAAGTGTTGGAGCGCATGCGCAAATACGCCACCACGCACCCGTACGCTCAAGCGTTAAACGTGCACATAGCCAAATTTATCAGCCTGGAGATGCTGCCGTATAGGATTGTGGAAACGGAGGCTTTCAAAGGTATGATGGCGGCGGTGGCCCCGCGCTACTCAGTTCCCAGTCGCCACTACTTTTCCCGATGTGCCGTCCCAGCCCTGCACGACCACGTCTCCCGCAACATTGTACGCGCCCTCACCAACGCGGTTACTGCCAAGGTCCACTTAACAACGGACACGTGGACAAGCAAAGGCGGGCAGACCCACTATATCTCCCTGACGGCACATTGGGTGAATTTAGTGGAGGCTGGGACCGAGTCAGAGCCTGGGACTGCTCACGTCCTACCCACCCCCAGAATTGCGGGCCCCAGCTCGGTGGTGGTATCTGCGGCGGTGTATGCTTCCTCCACTAAACCACCCTCCTCCTCCTCCTACGCAACCTCTGTCTCGCAATGAAGATTTGTCAGCAGCAGCACGTCGCCAGCAGTCGGTGTCGCGCGGCGTGGCAGCACAGCGGTGGCCAAGCGTTAGCAGGCCGTGCTGAAACTACTCAGCTTAGGAGAGAAGAGGCACACGGCCCACGAACTGCTGCAGGGTCTGACAGAGCAGACCGACCGCTGGGTTTCGCCGCTGAGCCTCCAACCGGGCATGGTCATGTGTGACAACGGCTGTAACCTGGTGGCGGCTCGGCAGCCTCACGCACGTGCCATGCCTGGCCCACGTCTTTAATTTGGTGGTTCAGCGCTTACTGAAAAGCTACCCACGCTTGTCAGACCTGCTCGGAAAGGTGCGCCGGCTCTGCGCACATTTCCGCAAGTCCCACAAGGACGCTGCCACCCTGTGCACCCTGCAACATCGGTTTAATCTGCCAGTGCACCGACTGCTGTGCGACGTGCCCACATGGTGGAACTCTATGCTCCACATGTTGGCCAGGCTCTATGAGCAGCGTAGAGCTATAGTGGAATACCAACTCCAACATGGGCGGCGCAGTGGGAGTCAGCCTCCTCAATTCTTTACAGAAGAGTGGGCCTGGTTGGCAGACATCTGCCAGGTCCTTGGAAACTTTGAGGAGTCTACCCAGATGGTGAGCGGCGATGCTGCAATCATTAGCATCACCATTCCTCTGCTATGCTTCTTGAGAAGTTCCCTGCAAAGCATAAAGGCCGACGCTTTGCGCTCGGAAACAGAGGCGGGGGAAGACAGTATGTCGCTGGATAGTCAGAGCACCCTCCTGTCTATATCTCAGCGCGGTAAGGAGGAGGAGGAGGAGGAGCATGAGGAGGATGAGGAGGAGGGGGAAGAGACAGCTTGGCCCACTGCTGAGGGTACCCATGCTGCTTGCCTGTCATCCTTTCAGCGTGTATGGCCTGAGGAGGAGGAGGAGGATCCTGAAAGTGATCTTCCTAGTGAGGACAGCCATGTGTTGCGTACAGGTACCTGGCACACATGGCTGACTTCATGTTAGGATGCCTTTCTCGTGACCCTCGCGTTACACGCATTCTGGCCACTACGGATTACTGGGTGTACACACTGCTCGACCCACGGTATAAGGAGAACCTTTCCACTCTCATACCCGAAGAGGAAAGGGGTTCGAGAGTGATGCTATACCACAGGACCCTGGCGGACAAACTGATGGTAAAATTCCCATCCGACAGCACTAGTGGCCGAAGGCGCAGTTCCGAGGGCCAGGTAGCAGGGGAGGCGCAGAGATCAGGCAGCATGTACAGCACAGGCAGGGGAACACTCTCTAAGGCCTTTGACAGCTTTCTGGCTCCCCAGCAAGACTGTGTCACCGCTCCCCAGTCAAGGCTGAGTCGGCGGGAGCACTGTAAAAGGATGGTGAGGGAGTACGTAGCCGATCGCATGACCGTCCTCCGTGACGCCTCTGCCCCCTACAACTACTGGGTGTCGAAGCTGGACACGTGGCCTGAACTCGCGCTGTATGCCCTGGAGGTGCTTGCTTGTCCTGCGGCTAGCGTCTTGTCAGAGAGTGTGTTTAGTGCGGCTGGGGGAATCGTCACAGATGAGCGTACCCGCCTCTCAACCGACATTGCCGACAGGCTTACACTCATCGAGATGAACAAAGCCTGGATTTCCCCAGACTTCTCTTCTCCACCAGCGGACAGCAGCGATACCTAAACAATACGTAGGCTGCACCCGCAGATGGAAGCATTGTTCTCTATCACCATCAAAAACGTGGACCTTTTAGCTTCATCCATCTGTGTATAATATTCATCCTCCTCCTGCTCCTCCTCCTGAAACCTGACGTAATCACGCCGAACATGCAATTTTTCTTGGGCCCACAAGGCTCAGTCAAAATTTTTGTAAACAATTTTTATACGTTTCAATGCTACTTAAAGCGTTGAACCAATTTTTATTTTAACTGGGCTGCCTCCAGACCTAGGTACAAATTAAGCCACATTAACCAAAGCGATTAATGGGTTTCACCTGCCCTCTTGGTTGGGCATGGGCAATTTTTCTGAGGTACATTAGTACTGTTGGTACACCAATTTTTTGGGGCCCTCGCCTACAGTGTCGCCATCCAAATAATTTTTTGCCCACCTGCATTAAAGCTGACGTTACATCAGCTGTGATGGGCACTGCAATGGGATACATTTATGTACAGCCGGTGGGTTCCAGGGAGCCACCCATGCTGTCAGTCTACACGGAGTTGTAACTGCATATGTCCACTTCTAAAGAACCCCAGTCTGACTGGGGCATGCAGTGTGGGCCGAAGCCCACCTGCATTAAACATGACATTACCTCAGCTATGCTGGGCAATGCAATGGGATATATTTATGTACCGCTGGTGGCTTCCTGGCACCCACCCATGCTGTCGGTCCACACGGAGTTGTAACTGCATGTGTCCACTTCTAAAGAACCCCAGTCTGACTGGGGCATGCAGTGTGGGCCGAAGCCCACCTGCATTAAACATGACATTACCTCAGCTGTGCTGGGCACTGCAATGGGATATATTTATGTACCGTCGGTGGGTTCCAGGGAGCCACCCATGCTGTCGGTCCACACGGAGTTGTAACTGCACGTGTCCACTTCTAAAGAACCCCAGTCTGACTGGGGCATGCAGTGTGGGCCGAAGCCCACCTGCATTAAACATGACATTACCTCAGCTGTGATGGGCATAGCAATGGGATATATTTATGTACCGCCGGTGGCTTCCTGGCACCCACCCATGCTGTCGGTCCACACGGAGTTTTTAACTGCATGTGTCCACTTCTAAAGAACCCCAGTCTGACTGGGGCATGCAGTGTGGGCCGAAGCCCACCTGCATTAAACTTGACATTACCTCAGCTGTGCTGGGCACTGCAATGGGATATATTTATGTACCGTCGGTGGGTTCCAGGGAGCCACCCATGCTGTCGGTCCACACGGAGTTGTAACTGCATGTGTCCACTTCTAAAGAACCCCAGTCTAACTGGGGCATGCAGTGTGGGCCGAAGCCCAACTGCATTAAACATGACATTACCTCAGCTGTGATGGGCAATGCAATGGCATATATTTATGTACCGCCAGTGTCTTCCTGGCACCCACCCATGCTGTCGGTCCACAGGGACTTCACAATAGGGAGTTTTACCTGCCTGTGTCTATGAATTAAAAACCCCGGTCAGGTTGGGGCATGCAGTGTGGGCCTAAGCCGGAGCCATCCATGCTGTGGGTGCACACGGAATTCCCATTGCGGAGTTGTACCTGCCTGTGACTATTTATAAAAAAACGCGGTCTGACTGGGGCATGCAGACACCTTGACAGAATGAATAGTGTGTGGCACATAGGTTCCCCATTGCTATGCCCACGTGTGCAGCTCATGATGGCGGTGGCACCGGATTATATTTCTCATTGCTTCCGTACAGCATTGTGGGCTATCGCCCGCCCCTTTTAAAGAGGGTCGCTGCCTAGCCGTGCCAACCCTCTGCAGTGTGTGACGCACTTATAAATAGACATGAGGGTGGTGTGGCATGAGTGCAGCTGAAGGCTGCGCAGGGACACTTTGGTGTGCGCTGTGGACACTGTGTCGTGCGGGGGGGGGGGGGGGGTTGGGCAGCATGTAACCCAGGAGAAGTGGCAGCGAAGTGTCAAGCAGGCAGTGATTGTGCTTTGTTGGAGGTAGTGTGGTGCTTAGCTAAGGTATGCATTGCTAATGAGGGCTTTTCAGAAGTAAAAGTTGTTGGGAGGGGGGGGCACTCTTGCCGCTATTGTGGCTTAATAGTGGGACCTGGGAACTTGAGATGCAGCCCAACATGTAGCCCCTCACCTGCCCTATCCGTTGCTGTGTCGTTCCCATCACTTTCTTGAATTGCCCAGATTTTCACAAATGGAAACCTTCGTGAGCATCGGCGATATACAAAAATGCTTGAGTCGCCCATTGACTTCAATGGGGTTTGTTACTCGAAACGAACCCTCGAGCATCGTGAAAATTTCGTCCCGAGTAACGAGCACCCGAGCATTTTGGTGCTCGCTCATCTCTAGTCAGTACAGAGATCTTGCCCGTCATCCATTATACCCAGGACTGTAACAAAGGGGCACTCTAATAACTATGTATAGATATATCAGGGGACGATTCAGAGATCTCTCCCTTCATATAATATACCCAGCACTGTGACTGTAACATGGGGGCGCTCTAATAACTATGTATAGATATATCAGGGGTCAGTACAGAGACCTCTCTCAACATCTATTATACCCAAGACTGTAACAATAGGGCCTATGTAATAACTATGTATAATATATCAGGGATCAGTACAGAGATCTATCCCATCATCTATTATACCCAGGACTGTAACAAGGGGGCGCTCTAATAACTATGTATAGTTATATCAGGGGACAATATAGAGATTTCTCCCATTATCTATTTATACCCAGGACTGTAACAATGGGGCACTCTAATAACTATGTTTAGATATATCAGGGGTCAGTACAGAATAACGAGACTATGGAACTCTATCCTGAGGATATGGTGATGGGGAACTCACTAAAAGAGTATAAGATGGGCATGGATGCCTTTCTCGAGTGATACAATATTACACATTATATCACTGATTACTTAGAAGGGTTGGTGATCCAGGGATTATTCCGATTGGTGGGATGGGGGGGAGCTCTGCCCTTGAACTTAGCTCTGCCCCATCCACCCCTCCCATTGCAAATAGTGGTGAGGGGCGGAGAGGGGGTGGAGAGGAGGCGGGAACTCAGTGCACTGCTCCCAGCTCTTCCAGCTTCCTCCCCCTGCAGAGAGGGAAACCATATATCGGCTGGGCGTGAAAACCCAGCCGATATACGGTCGTCTGAATGCACCCTTAGTCTGTAGCTCTAAAAGCCCATTTATACATAACTATTATCGCTCCATATTCGTTCAAATAAATCAATTTGAGTGATAATTGTTCAGTCTGAATGCGAAAAATCGTTCACTTGTCATTTGTGGTTGCTTAGGTTGACTTTTCAGTCAGCTTAAAAAACCCTGTTGGCTCGCTGGGTTCTTGTCCTGTGTATATGCCCCAGATACAGGGCTTCCCATATGATGAGAAGCCCATGATCCAGCGGCAAGTCTTTCTGTGTAAACACTACATGAGCGCTGATATCCTTAGTTGTGACATCAGCATTCATGTGGTTGTTTAAAAAACTGTTGCCCTGTGTAAAAGGGCCATTGAGAGGGTGGTATATTTTTTTTAATGGAAATTGTAATTGGTCACATATGCTGTTCATACAGGCAGACAATTAAGGCCCTTTTACACGGAACATTTATCGATCAGTTTATAACTGGATCATGTGAAACTGAATTGTAATTGTTCATTGTAAACACTGCCAACAACTCAATGATAAACAGTAATTTATTTGCTTAGTGTTTGTAGTTCAGTTAATGCAGGCATAAAAATCAAACAACCTGTTAATGATTGCCTGTTTACTGTGAATGGAGGTGGGCAGCCTGAAGGGATTTCCAGCCCACTCTACCTCCATTCACCGAAGAAATACTGCTCCTATGTGAAGCGCAGGAGCGATAATTGTTTGAATGATTGTCCTCTATACAAAGGTCCATTATCTTCAGACCTCATGAATTGCTATATTAATGGAGGATATTGATAATTATATACAACTAGCTTACCCGTCGCGCGTTGCTGCGAAGACAAACAGACAGGCATACATTCGTTTTTATGTATATAGATAACAACCGATCACAGCACAGCTTTTATGTTACCTCAGCGGTATGATATAAAACAACCAATCACAGCGCATGCTTTAATTTTACCTCAGCAGTATAATATATAACAACCAATCATAGCGCAACTTTCATGTTACCTCAGCAGTATAGGAAATAGCAAAAAAATCACAGCGCAGCTTTTATTCTGCCTCAGCAATATAAGAAATAGCAACCAATCAAAGCGCAGCATTCATTTTACCTCAGCGGTATAATATATAGCAACTAGAGATGAGCGAACGTACTCGTCCGAGCTTGATACTCGTTCGAGTATTAGCGTGTTCGAGATGCTCGTTACTCATAACGAGTACCACGCGATGTTCGGGTTACTTTCACTTTCATCTCTGAGACGTTAGCGCGCTTTTCTGGCCAATTGAAAGACAGGGAAGGCATTACAACTTCCCCCTGCGACGTTCAAGCCCTATACCAACCCCCTGCAGTGAGTGGCTGGCGAGATCAGGTGTCACCCGAGTATAAAAATCGGCCCCTCCCGCGGCTCGCCACAGATGCGTTCTGACATAGCTGAGGGAAAGTGCTATCGTGTTGGAGCTGCTATAGGGAGAGTGTTAGGAGTTATTGTAGGCTTCAAAAACCCCAACGGTCCTTCTTAGGGCCACATCTAACCGTGTGCAGTACTGTGGAGGCTGCTTTTTGCAGTGTTGCACTTTTTTTTTTGTATATCGGCCGTGCAGAGCATTGCGCCCTGCAGTAATACTCCAGGGACAGAAGTGCTTAGGCAGGGAGAGCGTTAGGAGTATTTTAGGCTTCAAGAACCCCAACGGTCCTACTTAGGGCCACATCTAACCATGTGCAGTACTGTGGAGGCTGCTTTTTGCAGTGTTGCACTTTTTTTTTTTTTGGTATATCGGCCGTGCAGAGCATTGCGCCCTGCAGTAATACTCCAGGGACAGAAGTGCGTAGGCAGGGACCGAAGACATATTAATATTATTGATTGAATATAGGCAGTGGGCCTTTGCTAAAAAAATTTGGGCAAAAAATCTATTTGGCCTGCCTGTGACTGTGCTCAGTGTTCTGGGTCTATCTGTGCTGGGTGTAGTAGTTCTACAAAATCATACGCAGCCAGCTAAGTGTTACAGCAGGCTTGCACCAAATTATTTCCTGGCTCTGTCTGGGCTCTGAAATCACCGCTGTGTTGCAGTTGACAGTGCAACACTCTGCAGTTCTGTGACATACTCCAGGGACAGAAGTGTGGAGGCAAGGACAGAAGACATATTCATTGAATATAGGCAGTGTGCCTTTTCTAAAAAATATTGGGCAAAAAATCTATTTGGCCTGCCTGTGACTGTGCTCAGTGTTCTGGGTCTGTCTGTGCTGGGTGTAGTAGTTCTACAAAATCATACGCAGCCAGCTAAGTGTTACAGCAGGCTTGCGCCAAATTATTTCCTGGCTCTGTCTGGGCTCTGAAATCACCGCTGTGTTGCAGTTGACAGTGCAACACTCTGCAGTTCTGTGACATACTCCAGGGACAGAAGTGTGGAGGCAAGGACAGAAGACATATTCATTGAATATAGGCAGTGTGCCTTTTCTAAAAAATATTGGGCAAAAAATCTATTTGGCCTGCCTGTGACTGTGCTCAGTGTTCTGGGTCTGTCTGTGCTGGGTGTAGTAGTTCTACAAAATCATACGCAGCCAGCTAAGTGTTACAGCAGGCTTGCGCCAAATTATTTCCTGGCTCTGTCTGGGCTCTGAAATCACCGCTGTGTTGCAGTTAACAGTGCAACACTCTGCAGTTCTGTGACATACTCCAGGGACAGAAGTGTGGAGGCAGGGACAGAAGACATATTCATTGAATATAGGCAGTGTGCCTTTTCTAAAAAATATTGGGCAAAAAATCAATTTGGCCTGCCTGTGACTGTGCTCAGTGTTCTGGGTCTGTCTGTGCTGGGTGTAGTAGTTCTACAAAATCATATGCAGCCAGCTAAGTGTTACAGCAGGCTTGCGCCAAATTATTTCCTGGCGTTCCGTAAACGAAGTCAGCCTCCAACCACAGGCCAATAAGCGGCACATTTAATTACAGCGTTCTGTTTCTGCACTCCTGGTAATACAGCATGCTGAGGGGAAGGCCTAGAGGATGTGGACGCGGGCGAGGACGCCGAGGCCCAAGTCAGGGTGTGGGCACAGGCCGAGCCAGTGCATTGGCCAGGGGTAGAGGCAGGGCCAGACCGAATAATCCACCAACTGTTTCCCAAACCGCCCCCTCGCGCCATGCCACCCTGCAGAGGTCAAGGTGCTCTACGGTGTGGCAGTTTTTCACAGAGATGCCTGACGACCGACGAACAGTGGTGTGCAACCTTTCTCGCGCCAAGATCAGCTGGGGAGGCACCACCACCAGCATGCGCAGGCATATGATGGCCAAGCACCCCACAAGGTGGGACGATGCCCGTTCACCGCCTCCAGTTTGCACCACTGCCTCTCCCCCTGTGCCCCAACCTGCCACTGAGATCCAACCCCCCTCTCAGGACACAGGCACTACCGTCTCCTGGCCTGCACCCACACCCTCACCTCCGCTGTCCTCGGCCCCATCCAGCAATGTCTCTCAGCGCAGCGTCCAGACGTCGCTAGCGCCACTGTTTGAGTGCGAGCGGAAGTACGCCGCCATGCACCCGCACGCTCAAGCGTTAAACGTGCACATTGCCAAATTGATCAGCCTGGAGATGCTGCCGTATAGGCTTGTGGAAACGGAGGCTTTCAAAAGCATGATGGCGGCGGCGGTCCCGCGCTACTCGGTTCCCAGTCGCCACTACTTTTCCTGATGTGCCGTCCCAGGCCTGCACGACCACGTCTCCCGCAACATTGTACGCGCCCTCACCAACGCAGTTACTGCCAAGGTCCACTTAACAACAGACACGTGGACAAGCACAGGCGGGCAGGGCCACTATATCTCCCTGACGGCACATTGGGTGAATTTAGTGGAGGCTGGGACAGAGTCAGAGCCTGGGACCGCTCACGTCCTACCCACCCCCCGAATTGCGTGCCCCAGCTCGGTGGTGGTATCTGCGGCGGTGTATGCTTCCTCCACTAAACCACCGTCCTCCTCCTCCTCCTACGCAACCTCTGTCTCGCAATCAAGATGTGTCAGCAGCACGTCGCCAGCAGTCGGTGTCACGCGGCGTGGCAGCACAGCGGTGGGCAAGCGTCAGCAGGCCGTGCTGAAACTACTCAGCTTAGGAGAGAAGAGGCACACGGCCCACGAACTGCTGCAGGGTCTGACAGAGCAGACCGACCGCTGGCTTGCGCCGCGGAGCCTCCAACCGGGCATGGTCGTGTGTGACAACGGCCGTAACCTGGTGGCGGCTCTGCAGCTCAGCAGCCTCACGCACGTGCCATGCCTGGCCCATTTCTTTAATTTGGTGGTTCAGCGCTTTCTGAAAAGCTACCCACACTTGTCATACCTGCTCGGAAATGTGCGCCAGCTCTGTGTACATTTCCGCAAGTCCCACACGAACGCTGCCACCCTGCGGACACTGCAACATCGGTTTCATCTGCCAGTGCACCGATTGCTGTGCGACGTGCCCACACAGTGGAACTCTACGCTCCACATGTTGGCCAGGCTCTATGAGCAGCGTAGAGCTATAGTGGAATACCAACTCCAACATGGGCAGCGTAGTGGGAGTCAGCCTCCTCAATTATTTACAGAAGAGTGGGCCTGGTTGGCAGCCATCTGCCAGGTCCTTGGAAACTTTGAGGAGTCTACCCAGATGCTGAGCGGGGATGCTGCAATCATTAGCGTCACCATTCCTCTGCTATGCCTCTTGAGAAGTTCCCTGCAAAGCATAAAGGCAGACGCTTTGGAATCGGAAACGGAGGCGGGGGAAGACAGTATGTCGCTGGATAGTCAGAGCAACCTCATGTCTATATCTCAGCGCGTTGAGGAGGAGGGGGAGGAGCATGAGGAGGAGGGGGAAGAGACAGCTTCGCCCACTGCTGAGGGGACAGATGCTGCTTGCCTGTCATCCTTTCAGCGTGTATGGCCAGAGGAGGAGGAGGAGGAGGGGGAGGAGCATGAGGAGGAGGGGGAAGAGACAGCTTGGCCCACTGCTGAGGGAACAGATGCAGCTTGCCTGTCATCCTTTCAGCGTGTATGGCCAGAGGAGGAGGAGGAGGATCCTGAAAGTGATCTTCCGAGTGAGGACAGCCATGTGTTGCGTACAGGTACCCTGGCACACATGGCTGACTTCATGTTAGGATGCCTTTCTCGTGACCCTCGCGTTACACGCATTCTGGCAACTACGGATTACTGGGTGTACACACTGCTCGACCCACGGTATAAGGAGAGCCTTTCCACTCTCATTCCCGAAGAGGAAAGGGGTTCGAGAATGATGCTATACCACAGGGCGCTGGTGGACAAACTGATGGTAAGCTTCCCATCCGACAGCGCTAGTGGCCGAAGGCGCATTTCCGCGGCCCAGGTAGCAGGGGAGGCGCAGAGATCAGGCAGCATGTACAGCGCAGGCAGGGGAACATTATCCAAGGCCTTTGCCAGCTTTATGGCTCCCCAGCAAGACTGTGTCACCGGTCCCCAGTCAAGGCTGACTTGGCGGGAGCACTGTAAAAGGATGGTGAGGGAGAACGTAGCTGATCGCACGACCGTCCTCGGTGACGCCTCTGCCCCCTACAACTACTGGGTGTCGAAGCTGTACACGGGGCCTGAACTCGCGCTGTATGCCCTGGAGGTGCTTGCTTGTCCTGCGGGTAGCGTCTTGTCAGAGAGTGTGTTTAGTGTGGCTGGGGGAATCATCACGGATAAGCGTACCCACCTGTCAACCGACAGTGCCGACAGGCTTACACTCATCAAGATGAACAAAGCCTGGATTTCCCCAGACTTCTCTTCTCCACCAGCGGACAGCAGCGATACCTAAACAATACGTAGGCTGCACCCGCGGATGGAAGCATCGTTCTCTATCACCATCCAAAACGGGGACCTTTTTGCTTCATCTATCTGTGTATAATATTCCTCCTCCTCCGCCTGCTCCTCCTCCTGAAACCTCACATAATCACGCCGAACGGGCAATTTTTCTTAGGCCCACAAGACTCAGTCATATAATTTTTCTAAACAATTTTTATACATTTCAATGCTTATTAAAGCGTTGAAACTTTCACCTCAACCAATTTTTATTTTTACTGGGCTGCCTCCAGGCCTAGTTACCAATTAAACCACATTAACCAAAGCGATTAATGGGTTTCACCTGCCCTCTTGGTTGGGCATGGGCAATTTTTCTCAGGTACATTAGTACTGTTGGTACACCAATTTTTGGGGGCCCTCGCCTACAGTGTAATCCAATTAATTTTTTGCCCACCTGCATTACAGCTGACGTAACATCAGCTGTGTTGGGCACTGCAATGGGATATATTTATGTACCGCCGGTGGGTTCCAGGGAGCCACCCATGCTGTGGGTCCACAGGGAGTTGTAACTGCATGTGTCCACTTCTAAAGAACCCCGGTCTGACTGGGGCATGCAGTGTGGGCCGAAGCCCACCTGCATTAAGCACGACATTACCTCAGCTGTGATGGGCAATGCAATGGGATATATTTATGTACCGCCGGTGGCTTCCAGGGAGCCACCCATGCTGTGGGTCCACACGGAGTTGTAAATGCATCTGTCCACTTCTAAAGAACCCCGGTCTGACTGGGGCATGCAGTGTGGGCCGAAGCCCACCTGCGTTAAACATGACATTATTACCTCAGCTGTGATGGGCAATGCAATGGGATATATTTATGTACAGCCGGTGCACACGGAATTCCCATTGCGGAGTTGTACCTGCCTGTGACTATTTATAAAAAAAAACGTGGTCTGACTGGGGCATGCAGACACCTTGACAGAATGAATAGTGTGTGGCACATGGGTTCCCCATTGCTATGCCCACATGTGCAGCTCCAGATGGAGGTGGCACAGGATTGCATTTCTCATTGCTTCTGTACAGCATTATGGACTATCGCCCCGCCCCTTTTAAAGAGGGTTGCTGCCTAGCTGTGCCAACCCTCTGCAGTGTGTGCCTGCTTTTCCTCTGGCAGACGCACTTATAAATAGACATGAGGGTGGCGTGGCATGAGGGCAGCTGAAGGCTGCGCAGGGACAGTTTGGTGTGCGCTGTGGACACTGGGTCATGCGGGGGGGGGGGGGGGGAGGGTTGTTCAGCCTGTTACCCAGGAGAAGTGGCAGCGGAGTGTCATGCAGGCAGTGATTGTGCTTTGTTGGAGGTAGTGTGGTGCTTAGCTAAGGTATGCCTTGGTAATGAGGGCTTTTCAGAAGTAAAAGTTGTTGGGGGGGGGACCACTCTTGCCGCTATTGTGGCTTAATAGTGGGACCTGTGAACTTGAGATGCAGCCCAACATGTAGCCCCTCGCCTGCCCTATCCGTTGCTGTGTCGTTTCCATCACTTTCTTGGGTTTTGCAGATTTTCACAAATGAAAACCTTAGCGAGCATCGGCGATATACAAAAATGCTCGGGTCGCCCATTGACTTCAATGGGGTTCGTTATTCGAAACGAACCCTCGAGCATCGCGAAAAGTTTGTCTCGAGTAACGAGCACCCGAGCATTTTGGTGCTCGCTCATCTCTAATAGCAACCAATCACAGCACAGCTTTCATGTTACCTCAGCAGTATAAGAAATAGCAACCAATCACAGCACAGCTTTCATGTAACCTCAGTAGTGTAAGAAGTAGCAACCAATCACAGCATAGCTTCCATCTTACTGCTGCAGTATAAGTAATAGCAACCAATCACAATGAAGCTTTCATGTTACCTCAGCACTATAGGAAATAGCAATGAATCAAAGCACAAGTTTCAGTATACCTCCGCAGTATAAGAAATAGCAACCAATCACATCGCAGTTTTCATGTTACCTCAGCAGTATAAGGAATAGCAACCAATCACAGCACAGCTTTCATGTTACCTCAGCAGTATAAGAAATAGCAACTAATCACAGCATAGCTTTCATGTGACCTCAGCGGTATATGAAATAGCAACCAATCACAGTGCAGCTTTTATTTTACCTCAGTGGTATAAGAAATAACAACTAAGTTGCTGCACAACTTTCATGTTACCGCAGCAGTATAAGTAATAGCAACCAATCACAGCACAGCTTTTATGTTCCCTCTGCAGTATGAGGAATAGCAACCAATTCCAGCGCAGCTTTCATTTTCCCTCAGCAGTAAAAAAAAGCAACTAATCACAGCGCAGCTTTCATGTTACCTCAGCAGTATAGATATAAAAAAAAAGCAAAAATCACGGCGCAGCTTTCATGTTATCTCAGCAGTATAAGAAAGAGCAACCAATCACAGCACAGCTTTTATGTTCCCTCAGCAGTATAATATATAACAACCAATCACAGCGCAGCTTTCATGTTAACTTAGCAGTATAAGAAATAGCAGCAACCAATCAAAGCACAGTTTTCATGTAACCTCATTAGTAGAAGTAGCAACCAATCACAGCGCAGCTTTCATGTTACCTCTGCAGTATAAAAAAGAATAACCAATCACAGCTCAGCTTACATTATACCTCAGCCATATAAGAAATAACAACCAATCAAAGTGCTGCTTTCATGTTATCTCAGCAGTATAAGGAATTTCAACCCATCACAGCGCAGCTTTCATGTTACCTCAGCAGTATAAGAAATAACAACCAATCACAGCGCAGCTTTCATGTTACCTCAGCAGTATAAGGAAGAGCAACCAATCACAGTGCAGCTTTCATGTTACCTCAGCAGTATAATATATACCAACCAATCAGAGGGCAGCTTTCATGTTACTTCAGCAGTGTAAGGAATAGCAACCAATCACAGCGCAGCTTTGATGTTAGGTCAGCAGTAAAAGAAATAGCAACCAATCACAGCGCAGCTTTCATGTGACCTGAGCAGTATAAGAAATAGCAACCAATCACAGCGCAGCTTTCATGTTACCTCAGCATTCCCAATATCCAACAATTGCTTTGTGAAACGTTCGGTGGATGTATCATTTTGTAGTTGAACACGCACCCTGTTGCTCGTAATGCCTTTCTCTTTCTTGCTAGAGATGGAAATCGAATGATCTACATCTGGGGGGCATGCATGTTGACGATGCTCGCAGGATAGATGTACTATGCCAGTAATCTTCGCAGGAGTGTACTCACCAACATCCCAAAGTTTCATGGCAATCCGATGAATGGTGTAGTAATGCATAAAGGACAAACAGACAGACATTCATTTATATATATATAGACTAGCTGATATACCGGCTTCACCCGAGTTAATTTGGTACTTGTGTTTATCTGGTGTTCACACGGAAAATCTTATGAAGTTGTGGTTACTTTAGAGATACTGAGGAAAAAAAAATGTTCACCATTTAGCATGCTTCTTTGCGTTACCAAGGAAACACCACATGGAGGTAACCATGCGACTTTTCCTTTATATAAAATGACATCAGGAAGTGAGAGAATTAGATCACGTAGGTACAATTTTGACGCTTATTCTTTTGCGCTTAGAATTGAATAATCGAGTTGGGACCCATTAGCTTTTCTTATTTATGATATAATCAATGCTCGTGCCAAAATCAAGTTTCTATGACATCGGGAAGTGAGAGAATTAGATTCCGTACTTAAAATTTGGATGCTAATTATTTTGTGCTAGAATGGAATAATTGAGTTGGGACCCATTACCTTTTCCTATTTATGACATAATCAGTGCTTGTGCTGAATTTCAAGTTTCTATGACATCAGGAAGTGAGAGAATTAGATTATGTACGTTAAATTTGGACGCTAATTCTTTTGCGCTAGAATTGAATAATCGAGTTGAGACCCATTAACTTTTCCTATTTATGAAATAATCAATGCTCGTGTCAAATGTTACATTTCTATGACATCGGGAAGTGAGAGAATTAGATTACGTATATAAAATTTGGACGCTAATTCTTTTGCGCTTAGAATTGAATAATCGAGTTGGGACCCATTACATTTTCCTATTTATTTATTTTTTTAAATCATTGTTTATTGAGGTTTTATATTACAAAACACATAACATATAAACATTATCCAGTGAATTTAGTTATGAAGGCATCTAGGAAAGACAGATTACTTAAGGCATTGCATTGACAGAGTCAGTATGGAAAATAGACTTGTTGTAATGCTTGCAACATCACTGGACGTAAAATTGATCTCAGAGGCTTGGATTGGATCTAACCATGGGAATAGTCCGTAATAAGCCTACAATGAGATACTAACAAACAAAAAACCTGGGGGAACTTGGCATACTTTGACAAGGAGGGGGGTGGCAAGGGAGGAGAGATTAAGAAGGGGGGGGGGGGGGGTGAAAGGAGAAAGTGCCTTACCAGATGCTCTCGGCAAGACGTTTACGTGTTCCTGTCCTAGGTTAGTGCCTGTGGAGGGGTGAGTCACGACGATGGAGATAGTACAGGAGTGGCTTAAATTGGGTAACAGGTTAATTGTCACCCAATCTAATTTTATAGATTAAATGTCTGCTCAGCCAACTGTGGACAGCCGGCATGGGACATCTCCGGGTTGATCTCGCCTCTAATCGACCGCCATGGGCTCCATATTTTCAGGAAGTTTTCGTGGGTGCCCTTTGACCAGCTGGACAACTCCTCAAGATTCACAAGAAGGTCCACTTTATCCCTCCAGAGGGTTAGAGAGGGGGGGGGGGGGTCTTGTTGCTTCCATAATAGTGGGATAAGGGCTTTAGCAGTGTCCTGCAAGAAGGCTATTAATTTGTGCTTTAATGGATGCGGAGGGTTTCCACAGGAGAACCATCTCAGGAGAAAGGGTTAGATTTGGGGACAGCTTTTTTAGAATACATCCAACGTCTCTACAAAAGAGAAGTAGGAGCGGGCATTCCCACCAAATATGCAGGAATGAGCCCGTGGAAGCTTCGCATCTCCAGCACTAATCATGTGAGGCCAATTTATGAACGAACAGCCATTGTGGAGTTCTGTACCACCTTACTAGAAGCTTATAGTGAAACTCCTGGGAGGTGACACAAGGGGAGAGGCCAAAAGCTGTTTTCAGAATAACTTTGGTGTCGCTCTGAGAGAGGGAAACGCGTAGCTCCCTTTCCCATGAGGTGAGGAAGGTGGGCTTAACGGTCGTGGGGGGGGGGGGGGGGGATATAAAATGTTTGCGGATGAATGCCACTCTCCTAGAGGTTGGATTATTTCTTTCCAATGCAGTTTCGAACAGAGTCCGAGGTCTAGTTGATTTGTATGTGTTAAGAAAGTCATTTAACATCCTTGTCACATGTGTGGTCACTAAAAAGGGGAGAGATTGATTGGGAGGAAGCTCTTTTAGTATGTCTGCGGGGGTTTTTTGCGGGCCAGAGACTGTAAGTCGTGGATGTTCTTACCCCGAAAACTCCCCATATGCTTACTGAGCATGGGTCTAGGGGGCGATTGAGAAGTTTATGTAATGCGCATAAAGGTGTGAAAGGGGAGGGCTTAGGTGCCAAAGTCTCCCTCAGGCCGTCCCATGTCTCGAACGGACCTCTCAGAAGGGGGTTCACTCTCACCCTTTTTCAGTTTTCTTTGTTAGGGAACCAGAGGTCTTCAAGGAGCGTGGGGCCATGGGCTCCTCTGGCTAATTTTAGAATGAGATGGTCTCTATTAGGGTGGGTCAGTTCCATCCAATAATTCAGTTGGTTGGCAAGATAGAATTCCTGAGGGCAGGGCAGGTCCACTCCTCCTTCACTGCCTCTCCTCACCAATAGACAGTGGGCTAATCTCGGTCTTCTCCCTCTCCACAAATATCTTGAGAATGACGTTCGGAGGGCTTTGAAGAAGCTTATAGGGATAAATATCAGGAGAAGTCTATTTATCTTATAAAGAATGATGGGAAGGACATAAGCTTTTAATATGTTCTTTCTGCCTAACCAAGATATGAATGGGAGGTCATATGAGCGTAATAAATTTTTGATATTAGTTAGCAGAGGTGTGAAGTTTGCAGAGAACAGATCTTCCGCTTTTTTGGTGAGCTTGATACCTAGAAAATCTATGTCGGATTCGGGCCAAGAGAAAGGAGAATTTGTTTTAAGAGCTCTACATCGAGCAGTAGGTATGGAAATATTAAGTACCGTAGATTTGGCGTAGTTTATTTTAAAGTTAGAGAGGGCTCCGAATTCGTCCAGGAGTTGAGTGAGTCTGGGGAGACCCTCATCCGGGTTAGTTATCAGAAAGCTGCCGCAGACAGAGTCTCTCTGTCAATTTTTAAACCATGGATCAGAGGGTCCAACCTTATTTTCTGCAGAAAAGGTTCTAGTGCGAGGATAAAAAGGGCAGGGGAGAGAGGGCAGCCCTGCCTGGTTCCATTGTTTATTAGAGATGAGCGAACGTACTCGTCCGAGCTTGATGCTCGGGCGAATATTAGCGTGTTCGGGATGCTCGTTACTCGTAACGAGTACCACGCGATGTTCCGGTTACTTTCAGTTTCCTCTCTGAGACGTTAGCGCGCTTTTCTGGCCAATTGAAAGACAGGGAAGGCATTACAACTTCCCCCTGTGACGTTCAAGCCCTATACCACCCCCTGCTGTGAGTGGCTGGGGCGATCAGATGTCACCCAAATATAAAAGTCGGCCCCTCCCGCGGCTCGCCTCAGATGCCTTGTGACAGAGTTAGCTGAGGGAAAGTGCTGCTGCTGGTGCTGCTGTAGGGAGAGTGTTAGGAGTGAGTGTAGGCTTCAAGAACCCCAACGGTCCTTCTCAGGGCCACATCTATCCGTGTGCAGTACTTTGGAGGCTGCTGTTAGCAGTGTTGCACAATTTTTTTTTTTCAAAATCGGCTGTCTGCAGAGCATTGCGCCCTGCAGTAATAGTCCAGGGACAGAAGTGGTGGTTAGGCAGGGAGAGTGTTAGGAGTGAGTGTAGGCTTCAAGAACCCCAACGGTCCTTCTTAGGGCCACATTTAACCGTGTGCAGTACTGTGCAGGCTGCTGTTAGCAGTGTTGCATTTTTTTTTTTTTTCAAAATCGGCTGTGCAGAGCATTGCGCCCGGCAGTAATACTACAGGGACAGCATTGTGTAGGCAGGGCCAGAAGACATATATTATTGATTGAATATAGTCAGTGGGCCTTTTCTTGTAAAAAAAAGGGAAAAATTCTATGTGCCCTGCCTCTGTCAGTCCTCAGCGTTCTGTGTACGTGTGTGGTGGGTGGAGATAGTAAACAAATCATACGCAGCCAGCTACGTTTAACAGCAGGCTTGCGCCACTTTCTTTCCTGCCTGTGAAATTCCTTGCTCAGCTGTAGTTAATAACTCTGCAACACTAAAGTTCTGTGACACATTTGCAGGGGCACAACACAGTTATTAAACTTATTATTCATTGAATAGACGCAGTGGGCCTTTCCTTTTAAAAAAAAAAGGGAAAAAAGTATATTTGGCCTGCAGGCTTGCGCCAATTTATTTCCTGCCTGGGAAATCAAATCACTGGTAATACAGCATGCTGAGGGGTAGGGGTAGGCCTAGAGGACGTGGACGCGGCCGAGGACGCGGAGGGCCAAGTGAGGGTGTGGGCACAGGCCGAACTCCTGATCCAGGTGTATCGCAGCCAACTGCTGCGCGATTAGGAGAGAGGCACGTTTCTGGCGTCCCCACATTCATCGCCCAATTAATGGGTCCACGCGGGAGACCGTTATTAGAAAATGATCAGTGTGAGCAGGTCCTGTCGTGGATGGCAGAAAGTGCTTCGAGCAACCTATCGTCCACCCACAGTTCTGCGCCGTCCACTGCTGCAAATCCGAATCCTCTGTCTGCTGCTCCTCCTTCCTCTCAGTCTCCTCACTCCACTACAATGACACATGCTCAGGAGCGGGAACACTCCCAGGAACTGTTCTCGGGCCCCTGCTCAGATTGGGCAGCAGTGGTTCCTCTCCCACCAGAGGAGTTTATCGTCACTGATACCCAACCATTGGAAAGTTCCCGGGGTTCGGGGGATGAGGCTGGGGACTTCCGGCAACTGTCTCAAGACTTTTCAGTGGGTGAGGAGGACGATGACGATGAGACACAGTTGTCTATCGGTGAGGTAGTAGTAAGGGCAGTAAGTCCGAGGGAGGAGCGCACAGAGGATTCTGAGGAAGAGCAGCAGGACGATGAGGTGACTTCAGAGGGGGAGGCAAGGGCAGCAGCAGGGCAGGTTGCAAGAGGCAGTGCGGTGGCCAGGGGTAGAGGCAGGGCCAGACCGAATACTCCACCAACTGTTTCCCAAAGCGCCCCCTCGCGCCATGCCACCCTGCAGAGGCCGAGGTGCTCAAAGGTGTGGCAGTTTTTCACTGAGAGTGCAGACGACCGACGAACAGTGGTGTGCAACCTTTGTCGCGCCAAGATCAGCCGGGGAGCCACCACCAACAGCCTCACCACCACCAGCATGCGCAGACATATGATGGCCAAGCACCCCACAAGGTGGGACGAAGGCCGTTCACCGCCTCCGGTTTGCACCGCTGCCTCTCCCCCTGTGCCCCAACCTGCCACTGAGATCCAACCCCCCTCTGAGGACACAGGCACTACCGTCTCCTGGCCTGCACCCACACCCTCACCTCCGCTGTCCTCGGCCCAATCCAGCAATGTCTCGCACCACACCGTCCAGCCGTCGCTAGCGCAAGTGTTTGAGCGCAAGCGCAAGTACGCCGCCACGCACCCGCACGCTCAAGCGTTAACCGTCCACATAGCCAAATTTATCAGCCTTGAGATGCTGCCGTATAGGGTTGTGGAAACGGAGTCCTTCAAAAGTATGATGCCTCCACTAAAGCACCCTCCTCCTCCTCCTCCTCCTCCAACGCAACCTCTGTCTCGCAATCAAGATGTGTCAGCAGCAGCAGCGCGTCGCCAGCAGTCGGTGTCGCGCGTCGTGGCAGCACAGCGGTGGGCAAGCGTCAGCAGGCCGTACTGAAACTACTCAGCTTAGGAGATAAGAGGCACACGGCCCACGAACTGCTGCAGGGTCTGACAGAGCAGACCGACCGCTGGCTTGCGCCGCTGAGCCTCCAACCGGGCATGGTCGTGTGTGACAACGGCCGTAACCTGGTGGCGGCTCTGCAGCTCGGCAGCCTCACGCAAGTGCCATGCCTGGCCCACGTCTTTAATTTGGTGGTTCAGCGCTTTCTGAAAAGCTACCCACGCTTGTCAGACCTGCTCGTAAAGGTGCGCCGGCTCTGCGCACATTTCCGCAAGTCCAACACGGACGCTGCCACCCTGCGGACACTGCAACATCGGTTTAATCTGCCAGTGCACCGACTGCTGTGCGACGTGCCCACACGGTGGAACTCTACGCTCCACATGTTGGCCAGGCTCTATGAGCAGCGTAGAGCTATAGTGGAATACCAACTCCAACATGGGCGGCGCAGTGGGAGTCAGCCTCCTCAATTCTTTTCAGAAGAGTGGGCCTGGTTGGCAGACATCTGCCAGGTCCTTCGAAACTTTGAGCAGTCTACCCAGGTGGTGAGCGGCGATGCTGCAATCATTAGCGTCACCATTCCTCTGCTATGCATCTTGAGAAGTTCCCTGCAAACCATAAAGGCAGCCGCTTTGCGCTCGGAAACAGAGCCGGGGGAAGACAGTATGTCGCTGGATAGTCAGAGCACCCTCCTGTCTATATCTCAGCGCGTTCAGGAGGAGGAGGAGGAGCATGAGGAGGATGAGGAGGAGGGGGAAGAGACAGCTTGGCCCACTGCTGACGGTACCCATGCTGCTTGCCTGTCATCATTTCAGCGTGTATGGCCTGAGGAGGAGGAGGAGGAGGATCCTGAAAGTGATCTTCCTAGTGCGGACAGCCATGTGTTGCGTACAGGTACCCTGGCACACATGGCTGACTTCATGTTAAGATGCCTTTCTCGTGACCCTCGCGTTACACGCATTCTGGCCACTACGGATTACTGGGTGTACACACTGCTCGACCCACGCTATAAGGAGAACCTTCCCACTCTCATTCCCGAAGAGGAAAGGGGTTCGAGAGTGTTGCTATACCACAGGACCCTTGCGGACAAGCTGATGGTAAAATTCCCACCCGACAGCGCTAGTGGCAGAAGGCGCAGTTCCGAGGGCCAGGTAGCAGGGGAGGTGCGGAGATCGAGCAGCATGTACAGCACAGGCAGTGCAACAGTCTTTAAGGGCCTGGACAGCTTTATGGCTCCCCAGCAAGACTGTGTCACCGCTTCCCAGTCAAGGCTGAGTCGGCGGGAGCACTGTAAAAGGATGGTGAGGGAGTACGTAGCCGATCGCACGACCGTCCTCCCTGACGCCTCTGCCACCTACAACTACTGGGTGTCGAAGCTGGACACGTGGCCTGAACTAGCGCTGTATGCCCTGGAGGTGCTTGCTTGTCCTGCGGCTAGCGTCTTGTCGGAGAGGGTGTTTAGTGCGGCTGGGGGAATCATCACAGATAAGCGTACCCGCCTGTCAACCGACAGTGCCGACAGGCTAACACTCATCAAGATGAACAAAGCCTGGATTTCCACAGACTTCTCTTCTCCACCAGCGGACAGCAGCGATACCTAAGCAATACGTAGGCTGCACCCGCGGATGGAAGCATCGTTCTCTCTCACCATCCAAAACGGGGACATTTCTGCTTCATCAATCTGTGTATAATATTCCTCCTCCTCCTCCTGCTCCTCCTCCTGAAACCTCACGTAATCTCGCTGAACGTGCAATTTTTCTTAGGGCCACAAGGCTCACTCATATAATTTTTCTAAAAATTTTTTATACGTTTCAATGCTCTTAAAAGCGTTGGAACTTTAACTAGAACCAATTTTTAGTTAAACTGGGCTGCCTCCAGGCCTAGTTACCACTTAAGCCACATTAACCAAAGCGATTAATGGGTTTCACCTGCCATCTTGGCTGGGCATGGCCAATTTTTACTGAGGTACATTAGTACTGTTGGTACACCAATTTTTTTGGGCACTCACCTACAGTGTAATCATAGCAATTTCTATGTTCTTCGCCTGCACTCATGGTATAGAAAGGTGTGTGGGGTTGGCCCACACTTTAGCTACATAAATGTAACTTGGGCCTTGTCTATACTGCAGCTACTGACATGGAACGAAGACTGCGCTCCCACTATACTGCTGCTTCGGAATTGTTACTGGGGCCTGTCTTGAGTGCTACTATTACTGAAATGGAACGAATACTGTGCTCCCCGTATAATGCTGCTAGTGATATGTTAGTGGGGCCTGTCCTAATGCTACGGCTGAAATGTTACTAATTATGGGCTCTGCCTATACCGCTGCTAATGGTATGTCTCTGGGGTGTGGAAACAGAGGCTTCCCAAAGACATGATGGCGGCGAGGCCATTTCCCACCAACGCTGCTACTGTTAAGGTGCATATAACCACGGACACGTCGAGAGGACACGTAGTGCCTCAAAAACATCCCCCGTCACAGCCCACTTAATCCTGGCCACATTCCGAAAACCAACAAAACCGCGCTACTAGGTCCGCAGTCACCACCACATTACCACCAACGCGGTTACTGTTAAGGTACATATTACCAGTCTGACTGGGGCATGCAGTGTGGGCCGAAGCCCACCTGCATTAAGCACGACATTACTACCTCAGCTGTGTTGGGCAATGCAATGGGATATTTTTATGTACCGCCGGTGGCTTCCTGGCACCCACCCATGCTGTGGGTCCACAGAGAATTATAAATGCATCTGTTTCCACTTCTAAAGAACCCCAGTCTGACTGGGGCATGCAGTGTGGGCCGAAGCCCACCTGCATTAAGCACAACATTACTACCTCAGCTGTGTTGGGCAATGCAATGGGATATTTTTATGTACCGCCGGTGGGTTCCAGGGAGCCACCCATGCTGTAGGTGCACACGGAGTTTAACCTACATGTGTCCACTTGTAAAGAACCCCAGTCTGACTGGGGCATGCAGTGTGGGCCGAAGCCCACCTGCATTAAGCACGACATTACTACCTCAGCTGTGTTGGGCAATGCAATGGGATATTTTTATGTACCGCCGGTGGCTTCCTGGCACCCATCCATGCTGTGGGTCCACAGAGAATTATAAATGCATCTGTTTCCACTTCTAAAGAACCCCAGTCTGACTGGGGCATGCAGTGTGGGCCGAAGCCCACCTGCATTAAGCACAACATTACTACCTCAGCTGTGTTGGGCAATGCAATGGGATATTTTTATGTACCGCCGGTGGGTTCCAGGGAGCCACCCATGCTGTAGGTGCACACGGAGTTTAACCTACATGTGTCCACTTGTAAAGAACCCCAGTCTGACTGGGGCATGCAGTGTGGGCCGAAGCCCACCTGCATTAAGCACGACATTACTACCTCAGCTGTGTTGGGCAATGCAATGGGATATTTTTATGTACCGCTGGTGGCTTCCTGGCACCCACCCATGCTGTGGGTCCACAGGGACTTCACAATAGGGAGTTGTACCTGCCTGTGTCTATGAATTAAAAAGCCAGGTCTGACTGGGGCATGCAGACACCTTGACAGAATGAATAGTGTGTGGCACATAGGTTCCCCATTGCTATGCCCACGTGTGCAGCTCCTGATGGCGGTGGCACAGGATTATATTCCTCATTGCTTCTGTACAGCATTGTGGGCTATCGCCCCACCCCTTTTAAAGAGGGTCGCTGCCTAGCCGTGCCAACCCTCTGCAGTGTGTGCCTGCTTTTCCTCTGGCAGACGCACTTATAAATAGACATGAGGGTGGCGTGGCATGAGGGCAGCTGAAGGCTGCGCAGGGACAGTTTGGTGTGCGCTGTGGACACTGCGTCGTGCAGGGGGGGGGGGGGGGTTGGGCAGCATGTAACCCAGGAGAAGTGGCAGCAGAGTGTCATGCAGGCAGTGATTGTGCTTTGTTGTAGGTAGTGTGGTGCTTAGCTAAGGTATCCATTGCTAATGAGGGCTTTTCAGAAGTAAAAGTTGTTGGGAGGGGGTGGGGGCACTCTTGCCGGTATTGTGGCTTAATAGTGGGACCTGTGAACTTGAGATGCAGCCCAACATGTAGCCCCTCGCCTGCCCTATCCGTTGCTGTGTCGTTCCCATCACTAACTTGAATTGCCCCGATTTTCACACATGGAAACCTTAGCGAGCATCGGCGAAATACAAAAATGCTCGGGTCGCCCATTGACTTCAATGGGGTTCGTTACTCGAAACGAACCCTCGAGCATCGCGATAATTTCGTCCCGAGTAACGAGCACCCGAGCATTTTGGTGCTCGCTCATCTCTATTGTTTATGTTAAACGGTGGAGAGAGGGAATTATTAATTTTGAGCCATGCATAAGGCATAGTGTATAGGGAAAAAATTGCTGAGACAAACGCCGGTGGAATATTGAAATGTAGGAGGACTGACTCTATGTAAAGCCAGTTAACCCAGTCGAAAGCTTTTTCGGCATCAGAGCCTACTAGAGCCATGGGGATATGGGTTTGGGCGAATCTTGCTGCATGGAGTAGTCTGAGGCAATCGTCCTTGCCCTCTCTCCCCTTCACAAAACCAGTCTGCTCGGAGTTGATCAGAGTGGGAATGTGTTTTTCTAGTCTTTTGGCTAACAGTTTAGCCCAGAGCTTCATATCAAAATTTATTAAGGAAATGGGCCTATAGCTCCCACATAATTTGGGGTCCTTATTCTCTTTGTGCACTAAGGTTATATGGGCCTCTTGTGCCTGTTTGTGGAGGGGGGCTCCATGGAGGAGAGAATTAAAGAGTTCCGTAAGATATGGGACTACAGTAGATTTAAACGTTTTGTAGTAAATTAGGGGGAGGCCGTCGGGACCGGGACTTTTACCTGATGGGAAGGAATTTAGAAGGTCTTCTACTTCTCGGGAAGTGACCGGGGTCATAAAAGCTCTAACCTCCTCTTCGTCTATTTTAGGAAGGCTCAATCTCTCCAAGAAGGAATCAATCTAGGTTTTTGCACTTGTGCTAGACTCAGGGGTGAGGGGATCCTGAAGATTATAGAGACCAGAATAGAATGTTTGAAATTCTTTGGCTATGTCAAGAGAGGAGGTAACTAGGGAGCCGGAATTGGTTTTAATAGAGTTTATGTGGTTTCTGGTGCGAGCTTTTTTAATGAGGGCAGGCGTAAATTTGTTTCCCTTGTTGCCCTGGGCATACACTATATGTTTAAGATATAGTTGCTTTTTGTTGTATTTGGTTTCAAGGAGAAGCTTTAGTTCCTTTCTAAGGGAAATCAGTTTATCTAATGTGGACTTGCTTTGGGAGTATTTAGCAACTTGTTCAAGTTTGGCAATTTGGCAGAGTTTATTGTCAATCTCCATGTGTTCTCTTTTCTTGGCTCTAGTGCCTAAGGCAATCAAGAGACCTCTGGAGAAGGCTTTGTGGGCCTCCCAAACAAGAGGCATTGGGAGGTCCTTTGTTATGCTGAGTTGAAAGTATTCTTCTATGAGAGTGTTTAATTGCAATCTGTCGCCTTCCAAGTCTAGAAGTGAGGGATTTAGTCTCCATCGCCATTCTCGGGGGGGAGGGGTTAAGCAATTTGAGGTTTATGTTTACCGGGGCGTGATCTGAGATCACAATAGGATCAATAGAAACCCTGGACACCAACTCCAAGAGACCGTAAGAGATAAATATATAGTTGAGGCGTTGGAAGGAGTAGTGGACTGAAGAGAGAAAGGTATAATCCTTGGTGGAGGGGTTAAGGTGGTGCCAGGCGTCTAGAACTCCAATCTCTGAAAGGCTGCGGATAAGTCTCCTCAGTTTTTTCTGTGAGATATGGGATCTTCCCACAGAGGAATCTAGTAGAGGGGATAGAGTAAGGTTAAGGTTACCTCCCAGGAGTATCGGGCCAGTGGCGAAATGCTTCAGTGCTTCCAGTTGTTTGATCAGCCAGGGAACCTGGTCGGTATTAGGTGCGTAGAGGTTAGCAAGGGTTAATTTGGTATTGTTCAGGGAGCCTCTTAAAAACAGAAGCCTGCCCTCCTCGTCGGAATATTGGGCCTCACAAGAAAAGACAATAGTTTTATGTATCAAGATCAAGACTCTCTTAGAGGCAGACGTCGGATGGGAGCTGTAGAATCCCTGAGGGAATTGTTTCCCGGGAAGGGATAAGCATCTGTTTCCCCTGAAATGGGTCTCCTGCAGAAAAGCAATTTTAGTTCCATACCTTTGTAGCAGAAGCGCTATGTGGTGTTGCTTAGCGGGGGAGTTCAGGCCTCTTACATTAAACGAGGTGAAGCAGAGAGAGTCGTCCATGTCAATGGCGCAGAGCAGGCAGGCGGTTTATTTTCAGTTGCATGAAGACAAGGAAAAATATATATTTAATATTAATGGAGAGCGTGAGGCAATATACAATTCCTAATGTTTTTGGCAGGAGGGATGAGGGGAAAGGGTTTGGAAACAAGAGGAAGAGGAGAAACTATAGGAGGAGAGAAGGGGGAGGTTAGGAAGACGGGGGGGGGGGGGGGGATAGACAAAGACACTTGCAAAAGGAAAAAAGGAGAAAAAACACTCCTATGAGGAAAAATAGGTGACCTCTAATTTCAGGGATCGTCTATGTGTGGTTGGGGGCGAATTGACTGGGCTCCAAAAAGTTAGGACGTAGTCAACTATAGATTCAGCCTGGTCTGTCAGGCGCCCACCGGGACCCTAGGTATATAAAATATTTTAATATTTTAAGCAGCGTAAGTCTAAACCTGCTAAAAAAAAAGAGAAAGAAAACCAAAGGTCGTAAGATATAAAGAGAAAAACTGTTCTGGATGGAAGAATGCCCCACCGGGGGCTGCAATCAAGTCCAGCAAACCAAGAAACAGTGAGTCTCGAACAGGGAGGCCGTGAGGTCTCAAAGTCTCTCCACAAGGTGGCGGGGGGGGGGATCCAAGTCCCAGAGTGGAGAGTCATAAGGAGTCAAACAAAGAATAAATTAGGAGACTCTCCATTCAGGTGCCGGGGTTACTCGTTGATTCCTTGGATTTTTGTTTTTTGCTTTTAGGTGACTTCAGGTTGCCATGCCTCCGGGGATGGTGGGCGGAGGGGGGGGGGGGGTCAGCCTCGGTGGTTTGGGAAACTCTGGGAGAGGGAGCCAACAGGGAAGATCAATTGGGTCCAGGTCTAGATGGGTCCAGCAGTTTCTGAGGTCTTCAAGAGAGCGAATGGTTAGCCTGTGGCCGGTATGCGAGATGCCTAGGCCAAAAGGAAAGAGATGCATATTTTATATCCTTGGCTCTTAGGGCTTTTAGGAGAGGACGTAGGAGACGGCGCTTTGTGAGGGTGGAAGGGGCCAGGTCCTGAAAGATTTGAATGTAGGAATCTTCGTATCTTAAATCTTTGCGTGTTCTTGCAGCTTTTAGTATAGCAAAAGCGTCTTTAAAGAACAACAGTTTACAGATGATGTCTCTTGGGGGTTCAGTGGGGGAGGGGGGAGGTCTGAGCGCTCTGTCAATGCGCTCGATGCAGATTGAGGATGCCCTGTGAGCCCCCAGTAGGAGTTCGAAAATTTCTGCACCCACTTTATATAGTGTCTCTGAGGCCCAGGTTTCGGGGAGCCCCTTTATGCGAATATTGCAACGTCTGTTGTGGTTCTCTAGGTCCTCTTGCATGAGCAGGACATGGTTGAGGTGGTCGTGCTGGTCCTTAAGGGTTTGAGCAATGGTAAGGGCATGGGAGGTAATAGAGGCAGAGGATGTCTCCAAATCTTCTATTCTTCGCCCCATGTGTTTTATATCCTCCTTAATTTCTGTCAAGTCCATCATTATAGGGTGAAGGGCGCTCATAATGAGCTCTTTCATGAACCCCTTTGAAATAGTCTCCCCATCCTCTCCATCAGAGGAGCTCTCCTCCTCCCCCTGCTTACTGTGTACAGATGCAGCCTCTAGGGCAGGCACCATCTTGGTGGAAGGATGGGGTGAGCGGGCACTGCGTTCTTTTAGATATCTCTGCATTCCTACTTGATTTTTAAGTGAGCGGGGGGTGCCCAGCTGCTCACTAATCCTCTCCTGGCTGTTTTTTTTCATGTGCGCTGCAATTAGCTGCTGTGAGGGTCTCCTGTGGGTACCGCAGTGACGGAGCTCCAGGGTTTAGGCAGCCATTAAGCTCCGCGGTCAGGTTCCGCCCTCCAACTTTTCCTATTTATGAAACAATCAATGCTCGTGCCAAATTTCAAGTTTCTATGACATCGAGAAGTGAGAAAATTAGATTACGTACGTAAAATTTGGATGCTAATTATTTTGCGCTAGAATTGAATAATCGAGTTGTGACCCATTAACTTTTACTATTTATGACATAATAATCAATGCTCGTGCCAAATTTCAAGTGAGAGAATTAGATAACGTAGTTGGGACCCATTAGCTTTTCCTATTTTGGACATAATCAATGCTTGTGCTAAATTTCAAGTTTCTATGACATCAGGAAGTGAGAGAATTAAATTATGTACATAAAATTTGGACGCTAATTCTTTTGCGCTAGAATTGAATAATCGAGTTGGGACCTGTTAACTTTTCCTATTTATTACATATTCAATGCTCATGCCAAATTTCAAGTTTCTATGAGATCGGGAAGGGAGAGAATTATATTACGTGCATAAAATTTGGACGATAATTCTTTTGTGCTTAAAATTAAAGAATCGAGTTGGGACCAGTTAACTTTTCCTATTTATGACATAAGCAATGCTCCTGCCAAATTTCAAGTTTCTATGACCTCGGGAAGTAAGAAAATTAGATTGCGTACATAAAATTTGGATGCTAATTATTTTGACCTAGAATTGAATAATCGAGTTGGGACCAATTAACTTTTCCTATTTATGACATAATCAATACTCCTGCCAAATTTCAAATTTCTATGACATCGGGAAGTGAGAGAATTATATTATGTACGTAAAATTTGGACGCTAATTCTTTTGCGCTAGAATTGAATAATCGAGTTGTGACCCATTAACTTTTACTATTTATGACATAATAATCAATGCTCGTGCCAAATTTCAAGTGAGAGAATTAGATAACGTATGTCAAATTTGGACGCTAATTCTTTTGTGCTTAGAACTAAATAATCGATTTGGGATCGATTAGCTTTTCTTATTCATGACATAATCAATGCTCGTGCCAAATTTCAAGTTTCTATGACATCAGGAAGTGAGAGAATTAGATTATGTACGTAAAATTTGGACGCTAATTCTTTTGCGCTAGAAATGAATAATCGAGTTGGGACCCATTAACTTTTCCTATTTATGACATAATCAATGCTCGTGCCAAATTTTAAATTTCTATGATATTGGGATGTGAGAGAATTAGATTATGTATGTAAAATTTGGACGCTAATTCTTTTGCACTTAGAATTGAATAAACGATTTGGGACCAATTAGCTTTTCCTATTTATGACATAATCAATGCACGTGCTAAATTTCAAATTTTTATGACATCAGGAAGTGAGAAAATTAGATTACGTATGTAAAATTTGGACGCTAATTCTTTTGCGCTTAGAATTAAATAATCGAGTTGGAACCCATTAACTTATCCCATTTATGACATAATCAATGCTCACGCCAAATTTCAAGTTTCTATGACATTGGCAAGTGAGAGAATTAGATTAAGTACATAAAATTTGGATGCTAATTCTTTTGCACTTAGAATTGAATAATCGAGTTGGGACCCATTAGCTTTTCCTATTTATGACATAATCAATGCTTGTGCCAAATCTCAAATTGCTATGACATCGGGAAGTAAGAGAATTAGATTACGCACGTAAAATTTGGACGCTAATTCTTTTGCACTTAGAATTGAATAATCGAGTTAGGACCCATTAGCTTTTCATATTTATGACATAATCAATGCTCGTGCCAAATTTCAAGTTTCTATGACATCGGAAAGTGAGAGAATTAGATTACGTACATCAAATTGGACACTAGTTCTTTTGCGCTTAGAACCGAATTATCCTGTTGGGACCCATTAACTTTTCCTATTTATGACATAATCAATGCTTGTGCCAAATCTCAAATTTCTAGGATATCGGGAAGTGAGGGAATTAGATTACGTATGTAAAATTTGGACGCTAATTCTTATGCGCTTAAAAATTGAATAATTGAGTTAGGACGCATTAGCTTTTGCTATTTATGACATAATGCCTGTGCCAAATCTCAAATTGCTATGACATCGGGAAGTGAGAGAATTAGATTACAGGGTCTGACAGAGCAGACCGACCGCTGGCTTTCGCCGCTGAGCCTCCAACCGGGCATGGTCGTGTGTGACAACGGCCGTAACCTGGTGGCGGCTCTGCAGCTCGGCAGCCTCACGCACGTGCCATGCCTGGCCCACGTCTTTAATTTGGTGGTTCAGCGATTTCTGAAAAGCTAACCACGCTTGTCAGACCTGCTTGGAAAGGTGCGTCGGCTCAGCGCACATTTCCGCAAGTCCAACACGGACGCTGCCACCCTGCGCACCCTGCAACATCGGTTTAATCTGCCAGTGCACCGCCTGCTGTGCGACGTGCCCACACGGTGGAACTCTATGCTCCACATGTTGGCCAGGCTCTATGAAAAGCGTAGAGCTATAGTGGAATACCAACTCCAACATGGGCAGCATAGTGGGAGTCAGCCTCCTCAATTCTTTACAGAAGAGTGGGCCTGGTTGGCAGACATCTGCCAGGTCCTTGGAAACTTTGAGGAGTCTACCCAGATGCTGAGCGGGGATGCTGCAATCATTAGCGTCACCATTCCTCTGCTATGCCTCTTGAGAAGTTCCCTGCAAAGCATAAAGGCAGACGCTTTGCGCTCGGAAATGGAGGCGAGGGAAGACAGTATGTCGCTGGATGGTCAGAGCACCCTCCTGTCTATATCTCAGCGCGTTAAGGAGGAGGAGGAGGAGCATGAGGAGGATGAGGAGGAGGGGGAAGAGAAAGCTTGGCCCACTGCTGAGGGTACCCATACTGCTTGCCTGTCATCCTTTCAGCGTGTATGGCCTGAGGAGGAGGAGGAGGATCCTGAAAGTCATCTTCCTAGTGAGGACAGCCATGTGTTGCGTACAGGTACCCTGGCACACATGGCTGACTTCATGTTAGGATGCCTTTCTCGTGACCCTCGCGTTACACGCATTCTGGCCACTAAGGATTACTGGGTGTACACACTGCTCGACCCACGGTATAAGGAGAACCTTTCCACTCTCATTCCCGAAGAGGAAAGGGGTTCGAGAGTGATGCTATACCACAGGACCCTGGTGGACAAACTGATGGTAAAATTCCCATCTGACAGCGCTAGTGGCAGAAGACGCAGTTCTAAGGGCCAGGTAGCAGGGGAGGCGCGGAGATCAGGCAGCATGTACAGCACAGACAGGGGAGCACTCTCCAAGGCCTTTGACAGCTTTATGGCTCCCCAGCAAGACTGTGTCACCGCTCCCCAGTCAAGGCTGAGTCGGCGGGAGCACTGTAAAAGGATGGTGAGGGAGTACGTAGCCGATTGCACGACCGTCCTCCGTGACGCCTCTGCCCCCTACAACTACTGGGTGTCGAAGCTGGACACGTGGCCTGAACTCGTGCTGTATGCCCTGGAGGTGCTTGCTTGTCCTGCGGCTAGCGTCTTGTCAGAGAGGGTGTTTAGTGCGGCTGGGGAAATCATCACGGATAAGCGTACCCGCCTGTCAACCGACAGTGCCGACAGGCTTACAATCATAAAGATGAACAAAGCCTGGATTTCCCCAGACTTCTCTTCTCCACCAGCGGACAGCAGCGATACCTAAACAATACGTAGGCTGAACCCGTGGATGGAAGCATCTTTCTCTATCACCATAAAAAACGGGGACCTTTTAGCTTCATCAATCTGTGTATTATATTCATCCTCCTCCTCCTGCTCCTCCTCCTCCTGAAACCTCACGTAATCACGCCGAACGGGCAATTTTTCTTAGGCCCACAAGGCTCAGTCATATAACTTTTGTAAACAATGTTTATACGTTTCAATTCTCAATTCAATAAAGCGTTGAAACTTTCACCTGAACCAATTTTTATTTTAACTGGGCCGCCTACAGGCCTAGTTACAAATTAAGCCACATTAACCAAAGCGATTAATGGGTTTCACCTGCCCTCTTGGTTGGGCATGGGCAATTTTTCTGAAGTACATTTGTACTGTTGGTACACCAATTTTTTTGGGCCCTCGCCTACATTGTAATCCTAGTAATTTTTAGCCCATCTGCATTAAAGCTGACGTTACCTCAGCTGTGCTGGGCACTGCAATGGGATATATTTATATACCGCTGGTGGGTTCCAGGGAGCCACCCATGCTGTCGGTCCACACGGAGTTGTAACTGCATGTGTCCACTTCTAAAGAACCCCAGTCTGACTGGGGCATGCAGTGTGGGCCGAAGCCCACCTGCATTTAACATGGCATTACCTCAGCTGTGATGGGCACTGCAATGTGATTTATTTATGTACCGCCGGTGGGTTCCAGGGAGCCACCCATGCTGTCGGTCGACACAGAGTTGTAACTGCATGTGTCCACTTTTAAAGAACCCCAGTCTGACTGGGGCATGCAGTGTGGGCCAAAGCCCACCTGCATTAAACCTGACGTTACCTCAGCTGTGATGGGCACTGCAATGGGATTTATTTATGTACCGCCGGTGGCTTCCTGGGACCCCCCCATGCTGTCGGTCCACATGGAGTTGTAACTGCATGTGTCCACTTCTAAAGAACCCCAGTCTGACTGGGGCATGCAGTGTGGGCCGAAGCCCACCTCCATTAAACCTGACGTTACCTCAGCTGTGATGGGCAATGCAATGGGATTTATTTATGTACAGCCGGTGGGTTCCAGGGAGCCACCCATGCTGTGAGTGCACACGGAATTCCCATTGCGGAGTTGTACCTGCCTGTGACTATTTATAAAAAACCCAGGTCTGACTGGGGCATGCAGACACCTTGACAGAATGAATAGTGTGTGGCACATGGGTTCCCTATTGCTATGCCCACGTGTGCAGCTCCTGATGGAGGTGGCACAGGATTGGATTTCTTATTGCTTCTGTACAGCATTATGGGCTATCGCCCCACCCCTTTTAAAGAGGATCGCTGCCTAGCCGTGCCAAAACTCTGCAGTGTGTGCCTGCGGTTCCTCCTCATGGCAGACGCGCTTATAAATAGATATGAGGGTGGTGTGGCATGAGGGCAGCTGAAGGCTGCGCAGGGACACTTTGGTGTGCGCTGTGGACACTGGGTCGTGCGGGGGGGGGAGGGGGTTGGGCAGCATGTAACCCAGGAGAAGTGGCAGCGGAGTGTCATGTAGGCAGTGATTGTGCTTTGTTGGAGGTAGTGTGGTGCTTAGATAAGGTATGCATTGCTAATGAGGGTTTTTCAGAAGTAAAAATTGTTGCGAGGGGGGGCACTCTTGCCGCTATTGTGGCTTAATAGTGGGACCTGTGAACTTGAGATGCAGCCCAACATGTAGCCCCTCGGCTGCCCTATCCGTTGCTGTGTCGTTCCCATCACTTTCTTGAATTGCCCAGATTTTCACAAATGGAAACCTTAGCGAGCATCGGCGATATACAAAAATGCTCGAGTCGCCCGTTAACTTCAATGGGGTTCGTTACTTGAAACAAACCCTCGAGCATCGCGAAAATTTCGTCTTGATTAACGAGCACCCGAGCATTTTGGTGCTCGCTCATCTCTAGTTGGGACCCATTAGCTTTTCCTATTTATGACATAATCAATGCTCCTGCCAAATTTCAAGTTTCTATGACATCAGGAAGTGAGAAAATTAGATTACATATGTAAAATTTAGACGCTTATTCTTTTGCGCTTAGAATTGAATAATCGAGTGGGGACCCATTAGATGTTCCTATTTATGACATAATCAATGCTCATGCCAAATTTCAAGTTTCTATGACATCGGAAAGTGAGAGAATTAGATTACGTACATCAAATTTGGACACTAGTTCTTTTGCGCTTAGAATCTAATTATCCTCTTGGGACCCATTAACTTTTCCTATTTATGACATAATCAATGCTCGTGCCAAATTTTAAGTTTCTATGAAATCAGGAAGTGAGAGAATTTGATTCTGTACATAAAATTTGAACGCTAATTCTTCTGCGCTAGAATTGAATCATTGATTTGGGATCTATTAGCTTTTCCAATTTATGACATAATCAATGCTCGTGCCAAATTTCATGTTTCTATGACACCGGGAAGTGAGAGAACTAAATTACGTACCCAAAATTTGGATGCTAATTCTTTTGTGGTTAGAATTAATAATCGAGTTGGGACCCACTAGCTTTTCCTATTTATGACATAATCAATGCACGTGCTAAATTTCATGTTTCTATGACACCAGGAAGTGAGAGAACTAAATTACGCATGAAAAATTTGGACGCTAATTCTTTTGCGCTTAGAGTTAGGACCAATTAACTTTTCCTATTTATGACATAATAATTAATGGTCGTGCCAAATTTCAAGTGAGAGAATTAGATTACGTACGTAAAATGTGGACGCTAATTCTTTTGCGCTAGAATCGAATAATCGAGTTGGGACTCATTAGCTTTTCCTATTCATGACATAATCAATGCCAATTTTCATGTTTCTATGACATCAGGAAGTGAGAGAATTGTATTACGTACGTAAAATTTGGACGCTAATTATTTTGCGCTAGAATTGAATAATCGAGTTGGGACCCATTAACGTTTCCTTTTTGGGTCATAATTTATGCTTGTGCCAAATTTCATGTTTCTACGACATCGGTAAGTTGGAGAATTAGTGGCGAGTCAGTTAGTGAATCAGTCAGTCAGTGAGTGAGTCAGTCAGTCAGTGAATCAGTCAGTCAGTGAATCAGTCAGTCAGTGAGGGCTTTCGTTTTTATATATATAGATAACAGCTGACAGACTAATCCCAGAAATACATGTCAATTTTTTTTCTTTTATATCAATGTTTTTTATTAAAGACTAGCTTACCCGTCGCGCGTTGCTGCGAAGACAGACATACATGCATACATTCGTTTTTATATATCTAGATAACAATCAATCACAGCGCAGCTTTCAAGTTACCTCAGCGGTACAATATATAACAACCAATCACAGCGCAGCTTTCATGTTACCTCAGCAGTATAATATATAGCAACCAATCACGGCACAGCTTTCATATTACCTCAGCAGTATAAGAAATAGCAACCAATCACAGCACAGCTTTCATTTTACCTCAGCATTCTCAATATCCAGCAATTGTCTTGCGAAACGTTTTGGCGGATGCATCATTTTGTAGTTGAACATGCTTGCTCGTAATGCCTTTTGCTTTCGTGCTTGAGATGGAAATCAAACGATCTTTGTCTGGGGGGCATAACTGTCGATGATGCTCGCACGCGCGCCACCTATCGTAGAATAGTTGTACTTCCCAGGAGTGTACTCAACAACTTCCCAAAGTTTCATGGTGATTGGATGAATGGTGTAGTAATGCATAAGGGAAAAACAGACAGACTGACAGACAGACATTCATGTTTATGTATATAGATGACATCAGGAAGTGAGAGAATTAGATTCCATACATAAAATTTGGACGATAATTCTTTTGCGTTTAGAATTGAACAATCGAGTTGGAACCCATTAGCTTTTCCTATTTATGACATAATCAATGCTCGTGCCAAATTTTATGTTTCTATGACATCGGGAAGTGAGAAAATTACATTCCGTACGTAAAATTTGGACGCTAATTCTTTGGCGCTTAGAATTGAATAATCGAGTTGGGACCCATTAGCTTTTCCTATTTAGGCATAATGAATGCTCGTGCCAAATTACATCGGGAAGTGAGAGAATTAGATTCCATACGTAAAATTTGGACGCTAATTCTTTTGCGCTTAGAATTGAATAATCGAGTTGGGACCCATTAACGTTCCCTATTTATGACATAATCAATGCTCGTGCCAAGTTTCAAGTTTCTATGACATTGGGAAGTGAGAAAATTAGATTCCGTACGTAAAATTTGGACGCTAATTGTTTGGTGCTTAGAATTGAATAATCGAGTTGGGACTTATTAGCTTTTCCTATTTATGACATAATCAATGCTCGTGCCAAATTACATCGGGAAGTGAGAGAATTAGATTCCATACGTAAAATTTGGACGCTAATTCTTTTGCGCTTAAAATTGAATAATCGAGTTGGGACCCATTAACTTTTCCTATTTATGACATAATCAATGCCCGTGCCAAGTTTCAAGTTTCTATGACATTGGGAAGTGAGAAAATTAGATTCCGTACGTAAAATTTGGACGCTAATTCTTTTGCGCTTAGAATTAAATAATCGATTTGGGACCCATTAACTTTTCCTATTTATGACATAATCAATGCTCATGCCAAATTTCAAGTTTCTATGACATTGGGAAGCGTGAAAATTAGATTCTGTACGTAAAATTGGATGCTAATTCTTTGGCGCTTAGAATTCAATAATCGAGTTGGGACCCATTAACTTTTCCTATTTATGACATAATCAATGCTCATGCCAAATTTCAAGTTTATATGATATTGGGAAGCGAGAAAATTAGATTCCGTACGTAAAATTGGACGCTAATTCTTTGGTGCTTAGAATTGAATAATCGAGTTGGGACCCATTAACTTTTCCTATTTATGACATAATTAGAGATGAGCGAGCACCAAAATGCTCGGGTGCTCGTTACTCTGGAGGAACTTTTCGCGATGCTCTAGGGTTCGTTTCGAGTAACGAACCCCATTGAAGTCAATGGGCGACCCGAGCATTTTTGTATTTCGCCGATGCTCGCTAAGGTTTCCTTGTGTGAAAATCTGGGCAATTCAAGAAAGTGATGGGAACGACACAGCAACGGATAGGGCAGCCGAGGGGCTACATGTTGGGCTGCATCTCAAGTTCACAGGTCCCACTATTAAGCCACAATAGCGGCAAGAGTGGGCCCCCCCCCTCCCAAAAACTTTTACTTCTGAAAAGCCCTCATTAGCATGGCATACCTTTGCTAAGCACCACACTACCTCCAACAAAGCCCAATCACTGCCTGCATGACACTCCACTGCCACTTCTCCTGGGTTACATGCTGCCCAACCGCCTCCCCCTCCCCCCCACAGCGCACACCAAAGTGTCCCTGCGCAGCCTTCAGCTGCCCTCATGCCACACCACCCTCATGTCTATTTAGAAGTGCGTCTGCCATGAGGAGGAACCGCAGGCACACACTGCAGAGGGTTGGCACGGCTAGGCAGCGACCCTCTTTAAAAGGGGCGGGGCGATAGCCCACAATGCTGTACAGAAGCAATGAGAAATCCAATCCTGTGCCACCTCCATCTGGAGCTGCACACGTGGGCATATCAATGGGGAACCTATGTGCCACACACTATTCATTCTGTCAAGGTGTCTCTGCATGCCCCAGTCAGACCGGGCTTTTTAATTCATAGACACAGGCATGTCCAACTCCCTATTGTGAAGTCCCTGTCGACCGACAGCATGGGTGGCTCCCTGGAACCCACCGGCGATACACAAAAATATCCCATTGCATTGCCCAACACAGCTGAGGTAGTAATGTCGTGCTTAATGTAGGTGGGCTTCGGCCCACACTGCATGCCCCAGTCAGACTGGGGTTCTTTACAAGTGGACACATGTAGGTTAAACTCCGTGTGCACCTACAGCATGGGTGGCTCCCTGGAACCCACCGGCGATACACAAAAATATTCCATTGCATTGCCCAACACAGCTGAGGTAGTAATGTCGTGCTTAATGCAGGTGGGCTTCGGCCCACACTGCATGCCCCAGTCAGACTGGGGTTCTTTACAAGTGGAAACAGATGCATTTATAATTCCCTGTGGACCCACAGCATGGGTGGGTGCCAGGAAGCCACCGGCGGTACATAGAAATATCCCATTGCATTGCCCAACACAGCTGAGGTAGTAATGTCGTGCTTAATGCTGGTGGGCTTCGGCCCACACTGCATGCCCCAGTCAGACTGGGGTTCTTTACAAGTGGAAACAGATGCATTTATAATTCCCTGTGGACCCACAGCATGGGTGGGTGCCAGGAAGCCACCGGCGGTACATAGAAATATCCCATTGCATTGCCCAACACAGCTGAGGTAGTAATGTCATGCTTAATGCAGGTGGGCTCCGGCCAACACTGCATGCCCCAGTCAGACTGGTAATATGTACCTTAACAGTAACCGCGTTGGTGGTAATGTGGTGGTGACTGCGGACCTAGTAGCACGGTTTTATTTTGTTGGTTTTCGGAATGTGGCCAGGATTAAGTGGGCCGTGGCGGGGGATGTTTTGGAGGCACTACGTGTCCTCTCCACGTGTCCGTGGTTATATGCACCTTAACAGTAACAGCGTTGGTGGGAAATGGCCTCGCCGCCATCATGTCTTTGGGAAGCCTCTGTTTCCACACCCCAGAGACATACCATTAGCAGCGGTATAGGCAGAGCCCAGAATTAGTAACATTTCAGCCATAGCATTAGCGACAGGCCCCACTAACATATCACTAGCAGCATTATAGGGGGAGCACAGTCTTAGTTCCATTTCAGTAATAGTAGCAGCCTACACAGGCCCCAGGAACAATTCCGAAGCAGCAGTATAGGAGGAGCATAGTCTTAGTTCCATTTAAGTCATTGTAGCAGCCTACACAGGCCCCAGGAACAATTCCGAAGCAGCAGTGTAGGAGGAGCATAGTCTTAGTTCCATTTAAGTCATTGTAGCAGCCTACACAGGCCCCAGGAACAATTCCGAAGCAGCAGTATAGTGGGAGCGCAGTCTTAGTTCCATTTCAGTAGCTGCAGTATAGCCAAGGCCCAAGTTACATTTATGTAGCTAAAGTGTAGGCCAACCCCACACACACTTCTGTACCATGAGTGCAGGCGAAGAACATACAAATTGCTATGATTACACTGTAGGTGAGGGCCCCAAAACATTGGTGTACCAACAGTACTAATGTACCTCAGTAAAAACGCTTTTAAGAGCATTGAAACATATAAAAATTGTTTAGATAAATTAGATGAGTGAGCCTTGTGGCCCTAAGAAAAATTGCCCGTTCAGCGTGATTACGTGAGGTTTCAGAAGGAGGAGCAGGAGGAGGAGGAGGAATATTAGACACAGATTGATGAAGCAGAAATGTCCCCGTTTTGGATGGTGAGAGAGAACGTAGCTTCCATCCGCGGGTGCAGCCTACGTATTGCTTACGTATCGCTGCTGTCCGCTGGTGGAGAAGAGAAGTCTGTGGAAATCCAGGCTTTGTTCATCTTGATGAGTGTTAGCCTGTCGGCACTGTCGGTTGACAGGCGGGTACGCTTCTCTGTGATGATTCCCCCAGCCGCACTAAACACCCTTTCCGACAAGACGCTAGCCGCAGGACAAGCAAGCACCTCCAGGGCATACAGCGCTAGTTCAGGCCACGTGTCCAGCTTCGACACCCAGTAGTTGTAGGTGGCAGAGGCGTCACGGAGGACGGTCGTGGAATCGGCTACGTACTCCCTCACCATCCTTTTACAGTGCTCCCGCCGACTCAGCCTTGACTGGGGAGCGGTGACACAGTCTTACTGGGGAGCCATAAAGCTGTCCAGGCCCTTAAAGACTGTTGCACTGCCTGGGCTGTACATGCTGCTCGATCTCCGCACCTCCCCTGCTACCTGGCCCTCGGAACTGCGCCTTCTGCCACTAGCGCTGTCGGATGGGAATTTTACCATCAGCTTGTCCGCCAGGGTCCTGTGGTATAGCAACACTCTCAAACCCCTTTCCTCTTCGGGAATGAGAGTGGGAAGGTTCTCCTTATAGCGTGGGTCGAGCAGTGTGTACACCCAGTAATCCGTAGTCGCCAGAATGCGTGTAACGCGAGGGTCACGAGAAAGGCATCCTAACATGAAGTCAGCCATGTGTGCCAGGGTACCTGTATGCAACACATGGCTGTCCGCACTAGGAAGATCACTTTCAGGATCCTCCTCCTCCTCCTCCTCCTCCTCAGGCCATACACACTGAAATGATGACAGGCAAGCAGCATGGGTACCGTCAGCAGTGGGCCAAGCTGTCTCTTCCCCCTCCTCCTCATCCTTCTCATGCTCCTCCTCCTCCTCCTGAACGCGCTGAGATATAGACAGGAGGGTGCTCTGACTATCCAGCGACATACTGTCTTCCCCTGGCTCTGTTTCCGAGCGCAAAGCAGCTGCCTTTATGGTTTACAGGGAACTTCTCAAGATGCATAGCAGAGGAATGGTGACGCTAATGATTGCAGCATCGCCGCTCACCACCTGGGTAGACTGCTCAAAGTTTCGAAGGACCTGGCAGATGTCTGCCAACCAGGCCCACTCTTCTGAAAATAATTGAGGAGGCTGACTCCCACTGCGCCGCCCATGTTAGAGTTGGTATTTCACTATAGCTCTACGCTGCTCATAGAGCCTAGCCAACATGTGGAGCGTAGAGTTCCACCGTGTGGGCACGTCGCACAGCAGTCGGTGCACTGGCAGATTAAACCGATGTTGCAGGGTGCGCAGGGTGGCAGCGTCCGTGTGGGACTTGCGGAAATGTGCGCTGACCCGGCGCACCTTTACGAGCAGGTCTGACAAGCGTGGGTAGCATTTCAGAAAGCGCTGAACCACCAAATTAAAGACGTGGGCCAGGCATGGCACGTGCGTGAGGCTGCCGTGCTGCAGAGCCGCCACCAGGTTACGGCCGTTGTCACACACGACCATGCCCGGTTGGAGGCTCAGCGGCGCAAGCCAACGGTCGGTCTGCTCTGTCAGACCCTGCAGCAGTTCGTGGGCCGTGTGCCTCCTATCTCCTAAGCTGAGTAGTTTCAGCACGGCCTGCTGACGCTTGCCCACCGCTGTGCTGCCACGCCGCGCGACACCGACTGCTGGCGACGTCCTGCTGCTGCTGACACATCTAGATTGCGAGACAGAGGTTGAGAAGGAGGAGGAGGGTGCTTTAGTGGAGGAAGCATACACCGCCGAACATACCACCACCGAGCTGGGGCCCGCAATTCTGGGGGTGGGTAGGACGTGAGCGGTCCCAGGCTCTGACTCTGTCCCAGCCTCCACTAAATTCACCCAATGTGCCGTCTGGGAGATGTAGTGGCCCTGCCCGCCTGTGCTTGTCCACGTGTCCGTAGTTAAGTGGACCTTGCCAATAACCGCATTGGTGAGGGCGCGTACAATGTTGCGGGAGACGTGGTCGTGCAGGGCTGGGACGGCACATCGGGAAAAGTAGTGGCGACTGGGAACTGAGTAGCGCGGGGCCCCTGCCGCCATCATAGCTTTGAAAGCCTCCGTTTCCACAACCCTATACGGCAGCATCTCAAGGCTGATAAATTTGGCTATGTTGACGGTTAACGATTGAGCGTGCGGGTGCGTGGCGGCGTACTTGCGCTAGCGATGGCTGGACTGTGCGGATGGATGGGGCCGAGGACAGCGAAGGTGAGGGTGTGGGTGCAGGCCAGGAGACGGTAGTGCCTGTGTCCTGAGAGGGGGGTTGGATCTCAGTGGCAGGTTGGGGCACAGGGGGAGAGGCAGCGGTGCAAACCGAAGGCAGTGAACGGCCTTCGTCCCACCTTGTGGGGTGCTTGGCCATCATATGTCTGCGCATGCTGGTGGTGGTGAGGCTGTTGGTGGTGGCTCCCCGGCTGATCTTGGCGCGACAAAGGTTGCACACCACTGTTCGTCGGTCGTCAGGCGTCTCTGTGAAAAACTGCCAGACATTTTAGCACCTCGGCCTCTGCAGGGTGGCATGGCGCGAGGGTGCGCTTTGGGAAACAGTTGGTGGATTATTCGGTCTGGCCCTGCCTCTACCCCTGGACACCGCACTGCCTCTTGCAACCTGCCCTGCTTCTGCCCTTGCCTCCCCCTCTGAAGACCTGTCCTGAGTAGGCGTTGCACACCAGGTGGGGTCAGTCACCTCATCGTCCTGCTGCTCTTCCTCCGAATCCTCTGTGCGCTCCTCCCTCGCACTTACTGCCCTTACTACTACCTCACTGCAAGACAACTGTGTCTCATCGTCATCGTTCTCCTCACCCACTGAAAGGTCTTGAGACAGTTGCCGGAAGTCCCCAGCCTCATCCCCCGGACCCCGGGAACTTTCCAATGGTTGTGCATCAGTAATGATAAACTCCTCTGGGGGGGGAGGAACCACTGCTGCCCAATCTGAGCAGGGGCCCGAGAACAGTTCCTGGGAGTGTTCCCGCTCCTGAGCATGTGTCATTGTAGTGGAGTGAGGAGGCTGGGAGGAAGGAGGAGCAGCAGACAGAGGATTCGGATTTGCAGCACTGGACGGCGCAGAACTCTGGGTGGATGATAGCTTGCTCGAAGCACTTTCTGCCATCCACGACAGGACCTGCTCACACTGCTCATTTTCTAATAAAGGTCTCCCGCGTGGACCCATTAATTGGGCGATGAATGTGGGGACGCCAGAAACGTGCCTCTCTCCTAATCGCGCAGCAGTCGGCTGCGACACACCTGGATCAGGAGCTCGGCCTGTGCCCACACCCTCACTTGGGCCTACGCGTCCTCGGCCGCGTCCACGTCCTCTAGGCCTACCCCTACCCCTCAGCATGCTGTATTACCAGTGATTTCCAAGCCAGGAAAGAAATTGGCGCAAGCCTGCAGCCAAAATAGAATTTTTTCCCTTGTTTTTCAAAGGACAAGCCACACTGCGTGTATTTAATGAATACTACTAAGTTTAATAACTGTGTTGTGGCCCTGCAAATGTGTCAGAGAACTGCAGTGATGCAAAGTTATTCGCTACAGCAGATCAGGGATTTCCCATGCAGGAAAAAAATTGGCGCAAGCCTGCAGTAAAACGTAGCTGGCTGCGTCTGATTTTTTTAACGTTCTGCACGCAGCACACACGTACCCAGAGCCCTGAGGACTGTCAGAGGCAGGCGAAATAGAATTTTTTCCCTTGTTTTTCAAAGGACAAGCCACATTGCGTGTATTCAATGAATACTACTAAGTTTAATAACTGTGTTGTGGCCCTGCAAATGTGTCAGAGAACTGCAGTGATGCAAAGTTATTCGCTACAGCAGATCAGGGATTTCCCATGCAGGAAAAAAATTGGCGCAAGCCTGCAGTAAAATGTAGCTGGCTGCGTCTGATTTTTTTTAACGTTCTGCACGCAGCACACACGTACCCAGAGCCCTGAGGACTGTCAGAGGCAGGCGAAATAGAATTTTTTCCCTTCTTTTTCAAAGGAAAAGCCACACTGCGTCTATTCAATGAATAATGTATGTCTTCTGGCCCTGCCTACACAATTCTATCCCTGTAGTATTAATGCCGGGTGCAATGGTCTGCACAGCCTGTTTTGAGAAAAAAAAAAAAAATGCAACACTGCTAACAGCAGCCTGGACAGTACTGCACACGGATAGATGTGGCCCTAGAAAGGACCGTTGGGGTTCTTGAAGCCTACACTCACTGCTAACACTCTCCCTGCCTAACCACCACTTCTGTCCCTATTGCAGGGCGCAATGCTCTGCAGATCCAATTTTGAAAAAAATAAAAAAATACAGTGCTAACACAGTACTGCACACTATTAGATGTGGCCCTGAGAAGGACCGTTGGGGTTCTTGAAGCCTACACTAACTCCTAACGCTCTCCCTACAGCAGCTCCAGCACGATACCACTGTCCCTCAGCTAACTCACAAGGCATCTGAGCCGAGCCGCGGGAGGGGCCGATTTGTATACTCGGGTGACATCTGATCGCCCCAGCCACTCACAGCAGGGGGGTGGTATAGGGCTTGAACGTCACAGGGGGAAGTTGTAATGCCTTCCCTGTCTTTCAATTGGCCAGAAAAGCGCGCTAACGTCTCAGAGAGGAAACTGAAAGTAACCGGAACACCGCGTGGTACTCGTTACGAGTAACGAGCATCCCGAACACCCTAATATTCGCACGAATATCAAGCTCGGAGTACGTTCGCTCATCTCTAGACATAATCAATGCTTGTGCCAAATTTCAAGTTTCTATGGCATTGGGAAGCGAGAAAATTAGATTCCGTACGTAAAATTTGGACGCTAATTCTTTGGTGCTTAGAATTGAATAATTGACTTGGGACCCATTAACTTTTCCTATTTATGACATAATCAATGCTCATGCTAAATTTCAAGTTTATATGACATTGGGAAGCGAGAAAATTAGATTATGTACGTAAAATTTGGACGCTAATTCTTTGGCGCTTAGAATTGAATAATCGAGTTGGGACCCATTAACTTTTCCTATTTATGACATAATCAATGCCCGTTCCAAATTTCAAGTTTCTATGACATTGGGAAGCGAGAAAATTAGATTCCGTACGTAAAATTTGGATGCTAATTCTTTGGCGCTTAGAATTTAATAATAGAGTTGGGACCCATTAGCTTTTCCTATTTATGACATAATCAATGCTCATGCCAAATTTCAAGTTTCTATGACATTGGGAAGCGAGAAAATTAGATTCTGTACATAAAATTTGGACGCTAATTCTTTGGCGCTTAGAATTGAATAATCGAGTTGGGACTAGAGATCAGCGAACGTACTCGTCCGAGCTTGATACTCGTTCGAGTATTAGCGTGTTCGAGATGCTCGTTACTCGAGACGAGTACCACGCAATGTTCGAGTTACTTTCACTTTCATCTCTGAGACGTTAGCGAGCTTTTCTGGCCAATAGAAAGACAGGGAAGGCATTACAACTTCCCCCTGCGACGTTCAAGCCCTTTACCACCCCCCTGCAGTGAGTGGCTGGCGAGATCAGGTGTCACCCGAGTATATAAATCGGCCCCTCCCGCGGCTCGCCACAGATGCATTCTGACATAGTTCAGGGAAAGTGCTGCTAGTGCCGGAGCTGCTATAGGGAGAGCGTTAGGAGTTATTTTAGGCTTCAAGAACCCCAACGGTCCTTCTTAGGGCCACATCTAACCGTGTGCAGTAGTGTGGAGGCTGCTTTTTGCAGTGTTGCACTTTTTTTTTTTTTTGTATATCGGCCGTGCAGAGCATTGCGTCCTGCAGTAATTTTACATTGTCCAGGGCCAGTAGTGGTGAGGCAGGGACAGAAGACATATTTAGTGTATATAGGCAGTGGGCCTTTCCAAAAACATTTGGGAAAAAAAATCTATTTGGGCTGCCTGTGACCGTCCTCAGTGTACTGGGTCTCTGCTGGGGGTAGTTGTCCTAATTCATACGCAGCCAGCTAAGTGTTACAGCAGGCTTGCGCAAAATTCTTTCCTGCCTCTGTGTTGCCTGTTACATCACCACTGTATTCCTGTCCACAGTGAAACAGTCTGCAGTAATTTTACATTGTCCAGGGCCAGTAGTGGTGAGGCAGGGACAGAAGACATATTTAGTGTATATAGGCAGTGGGCCTTTCCAAAAACATTTGGGAATAAAAATCTATTTGGTCTGCCTGTGACCGTCCTCAGTGTACTGGGTATCCTGGGGGTAGTTGTCCTAATTCATACGCAGCCAGCTAAGTGTTACAGCAGGCTTGCGCAAAATTCTTTCCTGCCTCTGCTGTGCGTTCCGTAAGCGAAGTCAGCCTCCAACCACAGGCCAATAAGCGGCACATTTAATTACAGCATTCTGTTTCTGCACTACTGGTAATACAGCATGCTGAGGGGTAGGGGTAGGCCTAAAGGACGTGGACGCGGGCGAGGACGCGGAGGCCCAAGTCAGGGTGTGGGCACAGGCCGAGCCAGTGCGGTGGCCAGGGGTAGAGGCAGGGCCAGACCGAATAATCCACCAACTGTTTCCCAAAGCGCCCCCTCGCGCCATGCCACCCTGCAGAGGCCAAGGTACTCTAAGGTGTGGCAGTTGTTCACAGAGATGCCTGACGACCGACGAACAGTGGTGTGCAACCTTTGTCGCGCCAAGATCAGCTGGGGAGCCACCACCACCAGCATGTGCAGGCATATGATGGCCAAGCACCCCACAAGGTGGGACAAAGGCCGTTCACCGCCTCCGGTTTGCACCACTGCCTCTTCCCCTGTGCCCCAACCTGCCACTGAGATCCAACCCCCCTCTGAGGACACAGGCATGAGTGCCTACCGGCCTGCACCCACACCCTCACCTCCGCTGTCCTCGGCCCCATCCACCAGTGTCTCTCAGCGCAGCGTCCAGACGTTGCTAGCGCAACTGTTTGAGCGCAAGCGCAAGTACACCGCCACGCACCCGCACGCTCAAGCGTTAGACGTGCACATAGCCAAATTGATCAGCCTGGAGATGATGCCGTATAGGCTTGTGGAAACGGAGGCTTTCAAAAGCATGATGGCGGCGGCGGCCCCGCGCTACTCGGTTCCCAGTCGCCACTACTTTTCTCGATGTGCCGTCCCAGCCCTGCACGACCACATCTCCCGCAACATTGTACGCGCCCTCACCAACGCGGTTACTGCCAAGGTCCACTTAACAATGGACACGTGGACAAGCACAGGCGGGCAGGGTCACTATATCTCCCTGACGGCACATTGGGTGAATTTAGTGGAGGCTGGGACAGAGTCAGAGCCTGGGACCGCTCACGTCCTACCCACCCCCAGAATTGCGGGCCCCAGCTCGGTGCTGGTATCTGCGGCGGTGTATGCTTCCTCCACTAAACAACCCTCCTCCTCCTCCTCCAACGCAACCTTTGTCTCGCAATCAAGATGTGTCAGCAGCAGCAGCACGTCGCCAGCAGTCGGTGTCGCGCGGCGTGGCAGCACAGCGGTGGGCAAGCGTCAGCAGGCCGTGCTGAAACTACTCAGCTTAGGAGATAAGAGGCACATGGCCCACGAACTGCTGCAGGGTCTGACAGAGCAGACCGACCGCTGGCTTGCGCCGCTGAGCCTCCAACCAGGCATGGTCGTGTGTGACAACGCCGTAACCTGTGGCGGCTCTGCAGCTCGGCAGCCTCACGCACGTGCCATGCCTGGCCCATGTGTTTAATTTGGTGGTTCAGCGCTTTCTGAAAAGCTACCCACGCTTGTCATACCTGCTCGGAAAGGTGCGCCGAGTCAGCGCACATTTCCGCAAGTCCAAGACGGACGCTGCCACCCTGTGGACCCTGCAACATCGGTTTAATCTACCAGTGCACCGACTGCTGTGCGACGTGCCCACACGGTGGAACTCTACGCTCCACATGTTGGCCAGACTCTATGAGCAGCGTAGAGCTATAGTGGAATACCAACTCCAACATGGGCGGCGCAGTGGGAGTCAGCCTCCTCAATTCTTTTCAGAAGAGTGGGCCTGGTTGGCAGCCATCTGCCAGGTCCTTGTAAACTTTGAGGAGTCTACCCAGATGGTGAGCGGGGATGCTGCAATCATTAGCGTCACCATTCCTCTGCTATGCCTCTTGAGAAGTTCCCTGCAAAGCATAAAGGCAGACGCTTTGCGCTTGGAAACGGAGGCGGGGGAAGACAGTGTGTCGCTGGATAGTCAGAGCACCCTCATGTCTATATCTCAGCGCGTTGAGGAGGAGGAGGAGGAGGGGAAAGAGACAGCTTGGCCCACTGCTGAGGGTACCCATGCTGCTTGCCTGTCATCCTTTCAGCGTGTATGGCCGGAGGAGGAGGAGCATGAGGAGGAGGAGGAGGATCCTGAAAGTGATCTTCCTAGTGAGGACAGCCATGTGTTGCGTACAGGTACCCTGGCACACATGGCTGACTTCATGTTAGGATGCCTTTCTCGAGACCCTTGCGTTACACGCATTCTGGCCACTACAGATTACTGGGTGTACACACTGCTCGACCCACGGTATAAGGAGAACCTTTCCACTCTCATACCCGAAGAGGAAAGGGGTTCGAGAGTGATGCTATACCACAGGACCCTGGCGGACAAACTGATGGTAACATTCCCATCCGACAGCGCTAGTGGCAGAAGGTGCAGTTCCGAGGGCCAGGTAGCAGGGGAGGCGCAGAGATCAGGCAGCATGTACAGCGCAGGCAGGGGAACATTCTCCAAGGCCTTTGCCAGCTTTATGGCTCCCCAGCAAGACTGTGTCACCGCTCCCCAGTCAAGGCTAGTTGGCGGGAGCACTGTAAAAGGATGGTGAGGGAGTACGTAGCCGATCGCACGACCGTCCTCCGTGACGCCTCTGCCCCCTACAACTACTGGCTGTCAAAGCTGGACACGTGGCCTGAACTAGCGCTGTATGCCCTGGAGGTGCTTGCTTGTCCTGCGGCTAGCGTCTTGTCGGAAAGGGTGTTTAGTGCGGGGGGAATCATCACGGATAAGCGTACCCGCCTGTCGAGAGGCTTACACTCATCAAGATGAACAAAGCCTGGATTTCCTCAGACTTCTCTTCTCCACCAGCGGACAGCAGCGATACCTAAGCAATACGTAGGCTGCACCCGCGGATGGAAGCATCGTTCTCTATCACCATCAAAAATGGGGACCTTTTTGCTTCATCAATCTGTGTATTCTATTCATCCTCCTCCTCCTGCTCCTCCTCCTGAAACCTCACGTAATCACGCCGAACGGGCAATTTTTCTTAGGCCCACAAGGCTCAGTCATATAATTTTTGTAAACAATTTTTATACGTTTCAATGCTCACTAAAGCGTTGAAACTTTCACCTGAACCAATTTTTATTTTAACTGGGCTGCCTCCAGGCCTAGTTACCAATTAAGCCACATTAACCAAAGCGATTAATGGATTTCACGTGCCCTCTTGGTTGGGCATGGGCAATTTTTCTTAAGGGTACATTAGTACTGTTGGTACACCAATTTTTTGGGGCTCTCGCCTACAGTGCAATCCAATTAATTTTTTGCCCACCTGCATTAAAGCTGATGTTAGATCAGCTATGATGGGCAATGCAATGGGATATATTTATGTACCGCCGGTGGCTTCCTGGCACCCACCCATGCTGTGGGTCCACAGGGAGTTGTAACTGCATGTGTCCACTTCTAAAGAACCCCAGTCTGACTGGGGCATGCAGTGTGGGCCGAAGCCCACCTGCATTTAATCGGACGTTACCTCAGCTGTGATGGGCACTGCAATGGGATACATTTATGTACAGCCGGTGGGTTCCAGGGAGCCACCCATGCTGTGGGTGCACACGGAATTCCCATCGCGGAGTTGTACCTGCCTGTGACTATTTATAAAAAAACGCGGTCTGACTGGGGCATGCAGACACCTTGACAGAATGAATAGTGTGTGGCACATAGGTTCCCCATTGCTATGCCCACGTGTGCAGCTCCTGATGGCGGTGGCACAGGATTACATTTCTCATTGCTTCTGTACAGCATTGTGGGCTATCGCACCGCCCCTTTTAAAGAGGGTCGCTGCCTAGCCGTGTCAACCCTCTGCAATGTGTGCCTGCGGTTCCTCCTCATGGCAGACGCACTTATAAATAGACATGAGGGTGGTGTGGCATGAGTGCAGCTGAAGGCTGCGCAGGGACACTTTGGTGTGCGCTGTGGACACTGGGTCGTGCGGGGGGGTTGGGCAGCATGTAACCCAGGAGAAGTGGCAGCGGAGTGTCATGCAGGCAGTGATTGTGCTTTGTTGGAGGTAGTGTGGTGCTTAGCTAAGGTATGCATTGCTAATGAGGGCTTTTCAGAAGTAAAAGTTGTTGGGGGGGCACTCTTGCCGCTATTGTGGCTTAATAGTGGGACCTGGGAACTTGAGATGCAGCCCAACATGTAGCCCCTCGCCTGCCCTATCCGTTGCTGTGTCGTTCCCATCACTTTCTTGAATTGCCCAGATTTTCACAAATGAAAACCTTAGCGAACATCGGCGATATACAAAAATGCTCGGGTCGCCCATTGACTTCAATGGGGTTCGTTACTCGAAACGAACCCTCGAGCATCGCGATAATTTCGTCCCGAGTAACGAGCACCTGAGCATTTTGGTGCTCGCTCATCTCTAGTTGGGACCCATTAACTTTTCCTATTTATGACATAATCAATGCCCGTTCCAAATTTCAAGTTTCTATGACATTGGGAAGCGAGTAAATTAGATTCCGTATGTAAAATTTGGACGCTAATTCTTTGGCGCTTAGAATTGAATAATCGAGTTGGGACCCATTAACTTTTCCTATTTATGACATAATCAATGCTCATGCTAAATTTCAAGTTTATATGACATTGGGAAGCGAGAAAATTAGATTCCGTACATAAAATTTGGACGCTAATTCTTTGGCGCTTAGAATTGAATAATCGAGTTGGGACCCATTAACTTTTCCTATTTATGACATAATCAATGCCCGTTCAAAATTTCAAGTTTCTATGACATTGGGAAGCGAGAAAATTAGATTCCGTACGTAAAATTTGGATGCTAATTCTTTGGTGCTTAGAATTGAATAATCGAGTTGGGACCCATTAGCTTTTCCTATTTATGACATAATCGTGCTAAATTTCATGTTTCTACGACATCGGGAAGTGAGAAAATTAGTGGCAATGATGGAAATCGAACGATCTACGTGGGGGGGGGGGTCGTAACTGTCGATGACGCTCGCACACACGCCATTTATCACAGCATAAATGTACTATGCCTATAATCTTCCCAGGAGTGTACTCAACAACTTCCCAAAGTTTCATGGCGATCGGATGAATGGTGTAGTAGCGCATAAAGGACAAACAGACAGAAACACAGACAGACAGACATACATTCAATTTTATATATATAGATTCCAAGCGTACATTGACAAAAATCAGTATGCTTACCAATCAGTCCTACATATATAGAAGTATTTGATATGCTGTGCATATAAAGGTTTGTCTTGTCTCTTGCGATAATGTAAAATTCAAAGCCCTAACATGTTTCTTTTAGAGAAATCTAGAACCAAACAAAATTATTTTGTACTTTACAGCAAGTATAGTCTTTTGAGACCATCGAAAGGGTGGAGGGGAATAACACAGCAAGGAGATATAGCAAAGGGAGGGAATAACATTAACCGAAAAAAACAGAATAGTGCAACAACAGATTAGGAGAAGACATATTAAGGAGGTAAATGTGTAATCCATGGTTTCCACATTTCTTGATACTTTGATATTGTATCATTTCGAAGTGCTAGAATTTTCTTGTATACATTATGTTCTGAGATTAAGTGAATTAGGTTTTTGACAGACGATTGGTCCTCAGATCTCCACTTTCTGGCAATGAGTAATTTGGCACCAAATAGGATATGACTAGAAATGAGCGAGCGCACTCGTCCGAGCTTGATACTCGTTCGAGCATTAGGGCGTTCGAGATGCTCGTTACTTGAGATGAGCACCACGCGGCACTCGACTCCATTACATTTCCTTCCCTGAGAAATTTGCGCCCTTTTGTGGCCAATAGAAACACAGGGAAGGCATTACAACTTCCTTCTGTGACGTTCCAGCCCTATCCCACCCCACTGCAGTGAGTGGCTGGCGAGATCAAGTGATCCCCGAGTATTTAAATCTGCCCCGCCCGCGGCTCGCCACAGACACACGCTAAGAGAGATCAGGGACAGTGCTGCTGATGCTGCTGCTGCTATAGGGACAGTGTTAGCGTCTTCAACAACCACAACGGTCCTTCTTAGGGCCATAGCTCACCTAGTGCATTAGTGTTGTGGCTGCTGTGAGCAGTTTTGCACAAATTTTTTTTTTTATGTATATCGGGCGTGCAGGCTGTAGCGTTCTCAGGCTGCAGTCTATACTTGAGTATAGGGGCAGTATTGGTCAGGCAGGGACAGTGGTAGTGTAGAATCCAGTCTACAAGAGCCCCAACGGTTCTTTTTAGGTCAACCTGTGCATTTAACTCCGTGGTTGCTGGGAGTTGTAGTACCTCTGTATTGCACAGCAGAGCCTGCGTGCAGCCTTCATTTAAACATATTTTTGTCCGCACTTCGTGCAGCCTCACTGCAGTCTGCCTCTAAGTGTACGCCAAGAAACCACACATTTTGTACAACGCTCTGTGTTATACGTGTGCTGTCTCACAAGTTCACGGTCTGCCCGACGCCCATAGATTGAAAGTGCTATACCCACTGCATAGCCTCAGCCTTCATTGCATAGTAAAATAGGGAGATTAAAAAAAAAAAATCATTTTTATGGCTACCGGAGACCCAGTGCATTTGCCTCCGTGCCCTGTGGGACTTCACGTCCATCCAAACTGCATAGTTCACAGCTAGGCCTGCGTGCAGCCTTCATTTAAACATATTTCTGTCCCCACTTCGCGTAGCCTCACTGCAGTCTGCCTCTAAGTGTACGCCGAGAAACCACACATTTTCTACAATGCTCTGTGTTATACGTGTGCTGTCTCAGAAGTTCACGGTCTGCCCGACGCCCATAGTTTGAACTCAGCCTCAGCCTGCATTGCATAGAAAAATAAGGAGATTTTTTTTTAAATTCCTTTTTACAGCTACAGGAGAGCCAGTGCATTTGCCTGCGTGGCCTGTGGGACTTCACATCTATCCAAACTGCATAGTTTACAGCAAGGCCTAAGTGCAGCCTTCCTTATAATTTATCTCTGGCTTCATTTAGCGTTATATTACTGCTGGCAGCCACCAACTGCGCGGCAATAATTCACAAACATTTTTACACCGCTCTGTCTCTGTCCCAGCATGCTGAGGGGTAGGGGTAGGGGCAGAGGACGTGGACGCGGAGTCCCAAGTGAGGGTGTGGGCATAGGACGAGTTCCTGGTCCAGGTGAATCGCAGCTGGCTGCTGCGGGAGTAGGAGAGAGGACAGTTTCTGCGGTCCCCAGCTTCATATCGCAATTTTTGGGCCCACGTCGTAGACCTTTATTAAAAAATGAGCAGTGTGAGCAGGTCCTGTCGTGGATGGCAGAAAGTGCATCCAGCAATCTATCGACCACCCAGTCTTCTACGCTGTCCACTGCTGCAACTCTGAATCCTCTGGCTGCTGCTCCTCCTTCCTCCCAGCCTCCTCACTGACACATTCTGGGGAGCAGGCAGACTCCCAGGAACTGTGCTCTGGCCCCTGCCCAGATTGGGCAGCAATGGTTCCTCTCCCACCGGAGGAGTTTGTCGTGACCGATGCCCAACCTTTGGAAAGTTCCCGGGGTCCGGGGGATGAGGCTGGGGACTTCCGGCAACTGTCTCAAGAGCTTTCAGTGGGTGAGAAGGACGATGACGATGAGACACAGTTGTCTATCAGTGAGGTAGTAGTGAGGGCAGTAAGTCAGAGGGAGGAGCGCACAGAGGATTCGGAGGAAGGGCCGCTGGACGATGAAGTGACTGACCCCACCTGGTGTGATAAGCCAACTGAGGACAGGTCTTTAGAGGGGGAGGCAATTGCAGCCGCAGGACAGGTTGGAAGAGGCAGTGGGGTGGCCAGGGGTGGAGGCAGGGCAAGAGCGAATAATCCACCAGCTGTTTCCCAAAGCACCCCCTCGCGCCAAGCCACCGTGCAGAGGCCAAGGTGCTCTAAGGTGTGGCAGTTTTTCACTGAGGCAGTGGACGACCGACGAACAGTGGTGTGCAACCTTTGTCGCGCCAAGATCAGCCGGGGAGCCACCACCAGCAGCCTCACCACCACCAGTATGCGCAGGCATATGATGGCCAAGCACCCCACAAGGTGGGACGAAGGCCGTTCACCGCCTCCAGCTTGCGCCACTGCCTCTCCCCCTGGGCTCCAACCTGCCACTGAGATCCAACCCACCTCTCAGGACACAGGCACTACCGTCTCCTGGCCTGGACCCACACCCTCACCTCCGCTGTCCTCGGCCCCATCCCGCAATGTCTCTCTGCGCAGCGTCCAGCTGTCGCTAAGAGAATCGTTGGAGCGAAAGCGCAAATACGCCGCCAAGCACCCGCACGCTCAAGCTTTAAATGTCCACATAGCCAAATTGATCAGCCTGGAGATGCTCCCCTACAGGCTAGTGGAAACTGAGGCGTTCAAAAACATAATGGCGGCGGCAGCCCCGCGCTACTCTGTCCCCAGTCACCACTATTTTTCACGGTGTGCCGTCCCAGCCCTGCACGACCACGTCTCACGCAACATCGTACGCACCCTCTCCAACTCGGTTACTGGCAAGGTCCACTTAACAACGGACACGTGGACAAGCACAGGTGGGCAGGGCCACTATATCTCCCAGACGGCACATTGGGTGAATTTAGTGGAGGCTGGGACCGAGTCAGAGCCTGGGACCGCTCATGTACTACCCACCCCCAGAATTGCGGGCCCCAGATCGGTGCTGGTATCTGCGGCGGTGTATGCCACCTCCACTAAACCTTTCTCCTCCTTCAACGCAACCTCTACCTCACAATCAAGACTTGTCAGCAGCAGCACATCGCTAGCAGTCGGTGTAGCGAGGCGCGGCAGCACAGCGGTGGCCAAGCGTCAGCAGGCCGTGCTGAAACTACTCAGCTTAGGAGAGAAGAGGCACACGGCCCACGAACTGTTGCACGGTCTGACAGAGCAGACCGACTGCTGGCTTTCGCCACTGAGCCTCCAACCGGGCATGGTCGTGTGTGACAACGGCCGTAACCTGGTAGCGGCTCTGCAGCTTGGCAGCCTCAGGCACATGCCACGCCTGGCCCATGTCTTTAATTTGGTGGTTCAGCGGTTTCTGAAAGGCTACCCACACTTGTCAGACCTCCTCGGCAAGGTGCGCCGGGTCAGCGCACATTTCCGCAAGTCCAACACGGACGCTGCCACCCTGCGTACCCTGCAACATCGGTTTAATCTGCCAGTGCACCGACTGCTTTGGGACGTGCCCACATGGTGGAACTCTACGCTTCACATGTTGTCTCAGCTGTATGAGCAGCGTAGAGCTATAGAGGAATACCAACTCCAACATGGGCGGCGAAGTGGGAGTCAGCCTACTCAATTCTTTACAGAGGAGTGGGCCTGGACGGAAGATATCTGCCAGGTCCTTGGAAACTTTGAGGAGTCCACCCTGATGGTGAGCGGCGATGCTGCAATCATTAGCGTCACCATTCCCCTGCTATGCCTGTTGAGAAGTTCCCTGCAAAGCATAAAGGCTGATGCTTTGCGGGCGGAAATGGAGGCGGGGGAAGACAGTATGTCGCTGGATAGTCAGAGCACCCTCATGTCTATATCTCAGCGTGTGGAGGAGGAGGGGGAGGGGCCTGAGGAGGAAGAGACAGCTGGGCCCACTGCAGAGGGTACCCATGCTGCTTGCCTCTTATCCATTCAGCGTGTATAGCCTGAGAAGGAGGAGGAGGAGGATACTCAAAGTGATCTTCCTAGTGAGGACAGCCATATGTTGCGTACAGGTTCCCTGGCACACATGGCTGACTTTATGTTAGCATGCCTTTCTCGTGACCCTCGTGTTAGACGCATTCTGGCCACTACGGATTACTGGGTGTAAACACTGCTTGACCCACGGTATAAGGAGAACATTTCAACTCTCATTCCCGAAGAGGAAAGGGGTTTGAGAGTGATGCAATACCACAGGGCCCTGGTGGACAAACTGATGGTAAACTTCCCATCTGACAGTGCTAGTGGCAGAAGGCGCAGTTCCAAGGGCCAAGTAGAAGGGGAGGCGCGGAGATCAGGCAGCATGTTCAGCGCAGGCAAGGGAACACTCTCCAAGGCCTTTGCCAGCTTTATGGCTCCCTAGCAAGACTGTCTCACACCTCCCCAGTCCAGGCTGAGTCGGAGGGAGCACTGTAAGAAGATAATGAGGGAGTACGCAGCCGATCGTACCACCATCCTCCGTGACGCCTCTGCTCCGTACAACTACTGGGTGTCAAAGCTGGACATGTGGCCCGAACTCGCGCTGTATGCCCTGGAGGTGTTGGCGTGCCCTGCGGCTAGCGTCTTGTCAGAGAGGGTGTTTAGTGCAGCTGGGGGAATCATCACAGACAAGCGTACCCGCCTGTCAACTGACAGCGCCGACAGGCTTACACTCATAAAGATGAACAAAGCCTGGATTTCCCCAGACTTCTCTTCTCCACCAGTTGACAGCAGCGCTACCTAAAGACCTTTGTCAATCTGTGTATGATATTCGTCCTCCTCCTCCGGCTCCTCCTCCTGAAACCTCACGTATTTACTGCGAACGGGCAATTTTTCTGTGGGCCTAAAGGCTCATATAACTTTTTAAAATAATATTTATCTGTTTCAATTCGCATTAAAGCATTGAAACTTCCACCTGAACCAATTGTTTTTTAGACTGGGCTGCCTCCAGGCCTAGTTAAAAATTAAGCCACAGTATGCTAAGCGATTAATGGGTTTCACCTGCCCTCTTGGTTGGGCATGGGGAATTTTTCTGGGGTACATTTGTACTGTCGGTACACCAATTTTTCGGGCCCTCGCCTACAATGTAATCCAAGTAATTTTTATGGGCTTCGCCTGCACTCATGGTACACCACTGTGTCTCGGGTTGGCCTACACTTTTGCTACAGAAATGTAACTCTGTTCTGCCTACCTATACTTCTGCCACAGTAACGCTACAGGGGTCTGACTATACTTCAGCAACAGAAATGTTACTTCGGTCTGCCGATACTTCTGCTCCTGAAATGTTACCTTGGTTGGTGTATACTGTTTAGAGATGAGCGAGCACCAAAATGCTCAGGTGCTCGTTACTCGGAACGAAATTCCCGCGATGCTCGAGGGTTCGTTTCGAGTAACGAACCCCATTGAAGTCAATGGGCGACCCGAGCATTTTTGTATTTCGCCGATGCTTGCTAAGGTTTTCATGTGTGAAAATCTGGGCAATTCTACAAAGTGATGGGAACGACACAGTGACGGATAGGGCAGGCGAGGGGCTACATGGTGGGCTGCATCTCAAGTTCCCAGGTCCCACTATTAAGCCACAATAGCGGCAAGAGTGGGCCCCCCCCCCGCACTGTCAGCGTAAAGATCGTTCTCCTCTGCCATAGCTGTAACAGCTGTAGCAGAGAAGAACGATGTTTGCCCATTGAATTCAATGGAGCGGCAATACAGCCGCTCCATTGAAAGCAATGGGCTGCCGGCGTGCGCGGGGTGAATTGTCGGGAAGGGGTTAAATATATAACCCCTTCCCTGCAATTCATCCAGAAATGTGTAAAAATAAAAATATATACCGGCGTATAAGGCGACGGGGCGTATAAGACGACCCCCCAATTGTCACCTTATACGCCGGCAATACAGTGGAGCAAAGAATAAAAAGCATTACTTACTTCTTCAGACGATCTGCGGCGCTCCTGCAGGCTGTCACTCCCTCCTGGAGTTTGCAGGCTGTCGCTCCCTCCTGGTTCCTGGCAGACTATTGCTTTCTCTACGAAAGGCTTTAAATCCCTGCCTCCAGAAACACATGTGCCTTCAGCCAATCACAGCCAATGACAATGATGTCATTGAATGGCTGTGATTGGCTGTGGTTCTGGAGGCGGGGATTTCAAGCCTTTCGTAGAGAAAGCAATAGTCTGCCGGGAACCAGGAGGGAGCAAGAGCCTGCAAACACCAGGAGGGAGTGACAGCCTGCAGGAGCGCCGCAGATCGTCTGAAGAAGTAAGTAATGCTTTTTATTCTTTGCTCCACTGTATTGCTGGCGTATAAGGTGACAGTTGGGGGGTCGTCTTATACGCCCCGTCGCCTTATACGCCGGTATATATTTTTATTTTTACACATTTCTGGATGAATTGCAGGGAAGGGGTTATATATTTAACCCCTTCCCGACAATTCACCCCGCGCACGCCGGCAGCCCATTGCTTTCAATGGAGCGGCTGTATTGCCGCTCCATTGAATTCAATGGGCAAACATCGTTCTTCTCTGTCACAGCTGTTACAGCTGTGGCAGAAAAGAAGGATTTGTCTTCTATATGTTCTCAAGGGGTTGGCGCTGCTGCCGCTGGCCCCATTGAGCGCATATACAGAAGATTTATGGCCTTTAGAAGGACCGTTGGGGTTCTTGAAGCCTATAATAACTCCTAACACTCTCCCTATAGCAGCTCCAACACGATAGCACTTTCCCTGAACTAATGTCAGAATGCATCCGTAGCGAGCCGCGGGAGGGGCAGATTTCAATACTCGGGTGACACCTAATCTCGCCAGCCACTCACTGCAGGGGGGTGGTATAGGGCTTGAATGTTGCAGGGGGAAGTTGTAATGCCTTCCCTGTCTTTCTATTGGCCAGAAAAGCGCGCTAACGTCTCAGAGATGAAAGTGAAAGTAACCCGAACACCGCGTGGTACTCGTTAAGAGTAACGAGCATCCCGAACACCCTAATATTCGCCCGAGCATCAAGCTCGGACGAGTACGTTCGCTCATCTCTAATACTGTTACTACTGTAATTGTACTAATACTGGGCTCTGCCCATAATGCTTCAACGGAAATGTTGCTGGGGCATGTCTATACTGCTATAAAAGAAATGTAACTAATAGTGGCCTCTGCCCATACTGCTTGTACGTTAATGTTACTGGGGCCTGTCTATACTGCTACTACTGAAATCTTACCAATACAATGCTCAGCCTACACTCCTGCCAGGGAAATGTGAATCTGCTGCTTTGCCCATACTGCTTCTACGTAAATGTAACTGGGGCCTGTCTATACTGCCACTACTGAAATCTTACCAATACTATGCTCTCCCTACACTGCTGCCAGGGAAATGTTTATCTGCTGCTTTGCCCATACTGCTTCTACCTAAGTGTTACTGGGGTCTGACTATACTGCTACTACTGAAAAGTTACAAATGCTCTGCTCTCCCTACACTGCTGCCCGGGAAATGTGAATCTGCTGCTTTGCCCATACTGCTTCAACGTTACTGTTACTGGGGTCTGTCTGCACTGCTGGAACTGAAATGTGGCTGGGGCATGTCGCAACTGATACTACTGAAATGTTACTGGGGTCTGTCATTACTGCTGGAACTGAAATGTTACTGGGGTCTGTGTATACTGCTGCAAATGAAATGTTAGTGGGATCTGTCCTCACTGCTGCCAATGAAAAGTTACAGGGGTTTGTGCATACTCTTATCGTTGAAATGTTACTAATTCTCGGCTCTGCCTATACTGCTGCTACTGCAATGTTACAGGGTAGTGGAAACGGAGGCTTCCCAAAGACATGATGGTGGCGAGGCCGCGCTACTAGGTTCCACAGGCTGGACAACTTTTCAGCGACGCTGTCACTGGGAAGGTACATATAACCACGGACACGGGGACAGGACACGTACTCCCTCAAAAACTTCCCTGTCCTCCTCCGCCAACAATGAAAACATACTTGGCCGAAGCCCACCTGTATTTAATCTGTTGTTAGCTCTGCTGTCCAGGGCACTGCAATGGGATAGATTTATGTACCGCCAGTGGGTTCCAGGGAGCCACCCATGCTGTCGGTCCACACGGACTGCACATTAAGGAGTTGTACCTGCCTGTGTTGACTTATAAAAACCCCGGTCAGGTTGGGAAATGCAGTGTGGGCCGAAGCCCACCTGCATTTAATCTGCCGTTACCTCAGCTGTGCTGGGCAATGCAATGGGATATATTTATGTACCGCCGGTGGCTTCCTGGGACCCACCCATGCTGTCGGTCCACACGGACTTCACATTACGGAGATGTACCTGCCTGTGTATACTCATAAAAAACTCTAGTCTGACTGGGGCATGCAGTGTGGGCCAAAGGCCACCTGTATTTAATCTATCGTTAGCTCTGCTGTCCAGGGCACTGCAATGCGATAGATTTATGTACCGCCGGTGGGTTCCAGGGAGCCCACCTGCATTTAATCTGACGTTAGCTCTGCTGTCCAGGGCACTGCAATGGGGTATATCTATGTACCGCTGGTGGGTTCTAGGGAGGCACCCATGCTGTGGGTGCACACGGAATTCCCATTGCGGAGTTGTACCTGCCTGTGACTATTTATAAGAAACCCCGGTCAAACTGGGGCATGCAGTGTGGGCCGAAGCCCACCTGTATTTAATCTGATGTTAGCTCTACTATCTGGGGCACTGCATTGGGACAAACTACAGAAGCAATACAGCGCTAATGAGACGGTCACAGCTACGCTAGCATAGGAGTCCGCTGTAGGCCCGTGATTGCTGAGGGTTTGTGCAGAGGCCTATGTCCTGGGTGCAGTGAAAGTCCGCTTCCTGCCTAGGATTGCTGAAGCTGTGGGCCGAGGCCTATGTCGTGGGCGAGGTGCAAGTCTGCCATGTTGGGCCGCTCAGATCAACTTTTTGTTCATGTCTTGGGTCTCCTAGGACCCACCTATGCTGTTGGTGCAAACTTAGTTCCCATCGCGGTGTTTGACCTGTCTGGGACAAAGACACTGACTGACTTGGGTAGGGGGCAGAGCGCAGATGGCTTTCCCCTTGCAGTGTGGATTGAGCTATGCGACACCTTGACAGAATGAATACTGTGTAGCACATGGATTCCCCATTGCTATGCCCACATTTGCAGCTCCTGACGGAGGTGGCACAGGATTGGATTTCTCATTGCTTCTGTACAGCATTGTGGGCTATCGCCCCGCCCCTTTTAAAGAGGGTCGCTGCCTGGCCCTGCCAACCCTCTGCAGTGTGTGCCTCCGGTTCCTCCTCATGGCAGACGCACTTATAAATAGACATGAGGGTGGTGTGGCTATGAGGCCAGCGTGTGGCATGAGGGCATTTGATGGCTGCGCAGGGACACTTTGGTGTGCGGTGTAGACACAGGGTCGTGCGGGAGGGTTGGGCAGCATGCATCCCAGGAGAAGAGGTAGCGGTGTGTCCCGCAGGCAGTGCTTGTGCTTAGTTCGAGGTAGTGTGGTGCTTAGCTAAGGTGTGGCTTACAATTGAGGGTTTGTCCAAAGTAAAAATTGTTAGGAGGGGGGGCACTCTTGCCGCTATTTTGGCTTAATAGTGGGACCTAGGAACCTGAAATGCAGCCCAGCATGTTGCCCCTCGCCTGCCCTATCTGTTTCTGTGTCGTTTCCATCACTTTCTTGGGTTTTGCAGATTTTCACCAATGAAAACCTTAGAGAGCATCGGCGATATACAAAAATGTTCGAGTCGCCCATTGACTTCAATGGGATTCGTTACTTGAAACGAACCCTCGAGCATCGCGGAAAGTTCGACTCGAGCAACAAGCACCCGAGCATTTTGGTGCTCGCTCATCTCTAGATATGACCTGTTAGTGTTTTGAAAAGTGGGTTAATTTTTTGGAATTGATGAGCAAAATATCCAATTTAGGGTCAGTAGGTAAGATTAGTAGGTGAAATTAGATTGGTAACCTTTCTGATGAGTAAAAATACATCTTTCCAGTAAGGTGAAATTAGTGTACAGAACCAGAAGATATGTGACAATGTACCTAAGGGCCCACATTGTCTCCAACAATTATCATTAGAAGACAGCCCTTTATTAGCCAATTCAGACGGAGTGAAGTACCACCTCATCACCATTTTCAGATCAGTCTCTATCAGATTGGCCCCTCTGGAAGCTCAGTTAGCGCAGGCGAAAGCTCTAGTCCATTGTTCCAATTGAATTTTTTAACCAAAGTCTCTTTACCAATTAAGCAAGTGGCTCTTTTTCGAGAGTTTCAATTTACCTACTGTATGATTTTATTGCATACTAATTGATTCTTTGAATTACTATGAATAGAAGTTTTGTATTACTATGTTCTTTGAATTACTATGAATAGAATTTAGTGCAAAGGTGTTACTTTTAACCGCTTAGTGACCAAGCCTGTTTGCGTTTTAATGACCAGGCCAAATTTTGGAAATCTGATATGTGTCACTTTAACATAGAATAACTCCGTAAAAGTTTTGCATATCCAAGTAATTCTGACAATGTTTTTGTCTCTCTCTCTCTCTCTCTCTCTCTTGAGCAGAGTACGTTCGCTCAACTCTATTCATGACGTATTAACTATGCACACTTTCTATAAAACCCCATGCAGTTTGATTAGAATAAAGCAGTGTCATTCAGCTGAACAGCAGGTATGTAAGCATGCGATTCTTTCGTGGATGCACAGGCCTCAGGCCTTGAAGCTCTTAATCAGGAAAGGGGCAGATATTCATTAGGTATATTAGTACTAATACATAACACACTTTGGTGGTAAAAACAGATCGATACAATTTGTGTATATTTATTAAAAGTGCCAACATTTGGAAAATTTTTAAAAAATTATAATTTTTTCACATTTTTAACTGCAATATACCAAATATGTGTAAACATACTGTACAAATTTTTGATGAGATATATATTTCCATCTGTTTACTCTTTTCTGGATGCAGTTTGGAAAAACTTCTGGTTTTTTAACCATTTAGAAGAACAAATATAACATTGATTATTAACATTTCAAGGAACACTTTGTTTTCCTACACCAAGCCAAGGTTACAAAGGCTTTTAGGTGTCAGAATGATAAATACCCCCACAAATGATCCCAATTAAAAAAAAAAAAAATACAAATTTGAATGTATTCACTGAGGGGGTGTCATGAGTATTTTGATCCCACAGTTTCTTTCCAAGAATTACTTCAATTTAGAGGAGAAAAAAAAATTCAGATTTTTGCAAATATGTCATTTAAAAGACAGGATTTTATTCTGTAGTGCATATGAAAATGAGGATTTGCACCCAACATGGATACCCCTGTTTGTCCTGTGTTCAGAAACATACCCATTGTGGCCCTAGTCTTATGTCCGTATGCACAACGGGACCCAAACTGAAAGGCTTAGCTGAAGGCTTTTAGAACAGACATTTTGCTTGAAGGTATTTTAGCCCGCATAGCGCACTTGTAGATCCCTTAAGCGGCCAAAACAATGGAGCATCCCCACAAATGACCCCATTTTGAAAACTATACCCTTTAATGCATTCCTCTAGTGGGGTATGGCATATTTTCACCTTACAGTTTTTGAATGTATCTAAGCAAAGCAGAAGGAAGAAAATATGATTTTCATTTTTGGGGCAATTATGTCATTAAAAAAAAAAGTTTTTTTGTATTGCACACATATGAATGAAGCCTACACCCCAAAATGGATGCCCCTGTTTGTCCTGAGTTCAAAAACATAACCAATAAGGCCCTAATCTTATGCACAAAAGGGCCCAACCCGAAAGAAGCAACCATTAGTTTTCAAAACAGACATTTTGCTTGAAGGTGATTTAGGCCCCATAGCACACTTGTAGAACCCTTGAGTGGCCCAAACAAGAGAGAAACACCCAGTAAATGACCCCATTTTAAAAACTAGACCCCTTAATGCATTCAAGTAGGGGTGTACTTTGTATTTTTACTCCACAGATTTTGAATGAATCGGAGCAAAGCAGAAGGAAAAAATTATGTGTTTCATTTCTTTGGCAATTGTGTCATTTTAAAAACAGTTTTTTTGTACAGTACAGATGTGTATGAAGACTTTCACCCCAAAATGGATACCCCCATTTGTCCCGTGTTCAGAAATATACCCATTGTGGCCCTAATATTACGTCCGTATGCACAATGAGGCTCAAACTGAGGCCTCGGTCAGATGGGCGTTTTTTCGCGCGACTTGCGCATGCGATCCACGCATATATAGACCCAATGCTTCGCAATGGGATCGGTCACGTGTCCGCTATTAAATGTGGATGTGCGATAAATTATAGGACACGACAATTCGCAGAACGCGCCTAACTGCGTTCTGCGTTTAATTGTGCGCACAAAAAAGCATGTACTGCAGCTAGCTGTGTTTTTTCGCTGGCGAGCACGCCGCATTGTACTCCGGTCGTCTGTACGAGTGCATAGTCTTCTAGGAAGTGATTACTTGAATGAAATGGCAAAGGCTGACAAGTTGGTCGTAATATGGGGGCAACAGGTTATCTTATCAAATCTTTGCAATGTGTATTTTATAAATGAACAAAATGTTCGCGTCGCTAATTTAGCGCACAATAGAAGATAACTAGCGTGCCACAACCCGGCCAAACTTTTTTTGGGGGGAAGGGGGGGGGTGCTGAGAGGGGGGTATTTCAGAACTTGGGCCCAAAGCTGGGTAGTTATAATGCTCATCATGCATGTAATCATGCTGCAGCGCACTACAAGGTGTAAACTTGCTACTGTGCTAAGTAAAAATGCTACTTTGTCCCTTTTGCCACAGCAAAAAGACATTTACCCCAAATAAAATCACTTATTTAAGGTTTAAAACATACTTGGTTTTTAAAGGAGAATGGCACATCGCCTGCTGAATGCTGCACTCGTCTGTAATGATGTTGGAACTGGATTCATGTGTTTCACACCTGATGATGACGCTCCCCTTTGGCCAGGATTATGTAAATCCAACCAATAGCATTCGCCAAAAGATCTGTCCTTCAAAGTTTCCACAACTGTTGGCGATTAATTAGAGGTCTATGTTCCCCGCCTCTAGCCCTTATATAAATCTGCTTGTGGCAGGGGTGAAGTATGGCTGACATTTATTAAAATGGATACGCGCGTACTAATTGCTGCTGTGCAACAACACCCCGCGCTGTGGGATACGCGCACCAGCGCCTATAGGTGGCGCATTGGAAAAGAAAGCTTATGGCGTGTCGTAACCCGGCAAACATTCGCCCGTAGCTGGAGGCCTTGGAGCGAAGGAACCAAACAGCATAAGAGTGAGTATACTTTAGATTCCTGAATGATCATACAATGTGAATTGTGTATGTCCCAATCGCTTGGGGCGAAAAATCGTATTTTAAAGAATATTCGCAACACTACTTTTTCGTTGGATTCTGGCATTCTGTGTCTTTAATGTTTTGTGGCCTTTTGTGTGGCTTTTAAAATGTGCGTAGTGTTAATTAGTGGCCTGAATCACTTGCATGCAATAGCCTTATTGTAAATGTGCCATAAACTTTTAAGTAATTTTTCCTTGTATTTCCTGTTTGCAGTTAGCTCCGTCATGACGTCTTGGCATTCGATTAGGGATGCGTACAGGAGGAGCCTACAGCGAAGGGTGGAGGAGGGCTCAGGGGCACTTGCATATAAATATGCATCTGCCCTAACATTTCTACTGCCATCCATGCAGTTACCCCTGTAAGTAACGTGGTTTTTAACCCCCCCCCTCCCCCCCATCGGTGATGTTGCCTACTAAAAAATCTTATTTAGAGTCGTATTAACATTATCGTTGTATGTGTTTATAAAGGCCCTTCGAAATTGTTGGTTTGTCCTCCATGCCTTGTCTGCAGCAACATAACTCCTGTTATAATGTAGCGCTATATTTAGTAGGTGTTACATTAATCATGGAAATTGAGCTTGAACATAGTATTGTGAGGATATATATATATATATATATATATATATATATATATATATATTGCCATATGTTTTTTTATGCTTTATACCTATATGCAAGTTCTATTCCAAATAAGAAAAAAACATATGTCGCCTTACATCAGATATTCCAAGAGGCCTTGCCAGGCGAAGACAAAAATGTATCTTGAACAAAATGTAGCTTAAACACAGCAAAGAAGAACCAGACATGAAGGCCGCATGTACTTGGCTGTTTTCCCAGAAGTGCCGTATCAAGATGTTCAAATGTACATAATTTTGACTGTCTTAGGCCGGAAATCCGGACTTCCCATATATGGAGAATGCATGCTTGGCCGTTTTCTTAGAATTGAGTGGGTGATTCTTTGCACTGGAGTTAATTGAATACGTGATTTTCTGTACATAAGCCAGAGGCGCCAGTATCAAGATAATGACTGTTATATGATTTTCAGTGTCTCAGGCCGGTTTTGAGTCCTTATTTGCTATTGTCACTGTTAATAATAATGTAGATTGGATGAATTATATCTATTACAATCAGCAGAGGTTTGTAAACTACACCAGAGATTCTTTACAAGGGTTAGCTGACCAGTTAGGGCCCACTGCATCCATAACGTTCCAAAATAGAGTGGCCGTGGATATGATTTTAGCAGAAAGAGGTGGGGTATGTAATTTCCTGTACGTGTATTATCCCTTTGATCAAAAAGAGTATGAGTAAGGGACTGGATAATGTGACCAACATTTCCCTTGTTTGAAAAAAAGATGAAGAGCCAGTTCCGATAATGCCAACCAGATACTTTACCAGAAGAATGGAGAAATGTATCAGTACTGCGCCTGCCCAGGTCTCATAAGATGGACTGTCAGTGGAATTCCCATTTGCCTAGGGATAGTGCAGAAGACCTTAGGTTCCGGCGAGGGCACACCCTGTGGGGTGTTAACTCGTACAGATAGAGGGTATGGATGCCCGGAAATAAGCCCAGGGAATCCATGGCCTCCTTCTGAGGTTAGGTAGGGATCCCTCCCTCTTAGGAGTAGGGACTTACGGGCAGTGGAGAAACCCTGACGCAAGGGAGAGACGACTGAGGAAGAGTGCAAGGTCTGATGCTTGATCTCCATATTAAGTTTTTTAGGGGGGTTTGTGAGGATATATATATATATATATATATTGCCATATGTTTTTTTATGCTTTATACCTATATGCAAGTTCTATTCCAAATAAGAAAAAAACTTATATGTCGCCTTACATCAGATATTCCAAGAGGCCTTGCCAGGCGAAGACAAAAATGTATCTTGAACAAAATGTATCTTAAACACAGCAAAGAAGAACCAGACATGAAGGCCGCATGTACTTGGCTGTTTTCCCAGAAGTGCCGTATCAAGATGTTCAAATGTACATAATTTTGACTGTCTTAGGCCGGAAATCCGGACTTCCCATATATGGAGAATGCATGCTTGGCCGTTTTCTTAGAATTGAGTGGGTGATTCTTTGCACTGGAGTTAATTGAATACGTGATTTTCTGTACATAAGCCAGAGGCGCCAGTATCAAGATAATGACTGTTATATGATTTTGAGTGTCTCAGGCCGGAAATCCGGACTGCCCGTATATGGTTATTAGCCCATCACCCCGTGCTGGGGATGGGACAAAGGGTATAAGATCTCATGTAATCTGTAATAAAGCACCAGCTGAGAGCCATGTCCCGTGTGAGGAATGATACCAGACCTCTGTGTGGTGTTTTCTTCTTATCGCCGGCAGCGGGCAAGTGGGGTGGGCCTGATTGGTGCTGTACTTAGAATTACCCTGACAAATGGCGCCACCAACTGGGGCGACAAAGCCAGAGCCTACAACGCATTCCACCCGGATCCACGCCGCAGGGAAGCCGTCCTGCTGCAAACCGAGCCTGATCAACTCACTTAGAACTCTAGGTAAGGCCAGCATATATTTATGTTGTGTTTTACTGCGAGTCTTGCAGCAGGAGGGACTATCTATGGTTTGTGACCGGACGGGTTGGGTTAAGAGTTCTACACGGTAACTCGTGTGGGCTCCGGGTTTGCCGTCATGGACCACTGACCGTGATATGCGCACCAATAGGTCACCCGGAAACTAGTCTGTAGTCTATTTGTACTTTGAAGTTTTAACGTTTTAATAATAGTGGAGATTGTTGTATCTGCAGAAGTTTTTTTTCTCTTTCTTTTCATTTAGTCTCACAAGAGAAGGGACCCTCGGTTTAGTTTAGTTAGTTGTTAATGGTTTAGCAGAGAGGGATGCATTTTGTGAGACAGGCTTCATAAGAGAAGGGACTCTCGGTCGTTTTGCCTTATATATGGGGCTAACGATTTGATTTCAGAGAGATGCATTTTATGGGGCTGGTTCCATAGGAGAAGGGACCCTCGGTTGTTCTGCCGGTATATAAGGGGCTGACAATTTGAAAATTAAGAGGGATGCATTCTATGGAGCGTGTTATTTTTATTATTGTTGTTGTTGTAATATGCGTAAGATCTTATTAAAGAAGACAGAGCCCCTTATGGGCTGCCGCCGTGCGGATCAATTGGTGGAGGAGAGACGAGTTACAATCTGTAGAATGTAAGAAAACTTATGAAAATGTGTGACACCGACCCGCACGGTAGATTACAAAATGGTGTCTGGGAGGAGGTCTTTAGGACCGAGAGGTGCCTTGGAAGATCAAGGTTTTCTAGAAAGTGCTAGAGGAGGAGGAGAGAGAGAGACAGTCAGAGTAAGTTACGTATGTACACATTATTTGTTTAAGAAAGTATCCGTAAGTGAAATGTTGAAAAGTACAGTAAGTGATCGAGAGGGCGTCAGGAGAGTGTCTATTGAAGGTTATATTGGCAGCTAGGTAAGGGAGAGAAGTATGAGAAACAAGCAAAAGTCGATAAGAAAGTTACAATGCATGTGATTTGTTGGCAAAGAGAGATGAAAATGTGTATAATACAAGATAGATAATAGATAATATGTATAATCCATACTAGGTGGATATATATGTGTATATATATATATATATATATATATATATATATATATATACTGTATGTGCAAATAGTTAACTGAGCTTGCTTTTAGGGGAGAAGAGTTTTGTTGACATGTAGCTGCGAGCTTGTGTTCAGTCTGTCTAGTTTTCAAGGTCGGGAGATAACAGCGAGAGAGAAAATGCAATAACAACCTTGGTTAATGTCTCTGCTTGCTTAAAATGAATTGAAATGAATTTAATTAATTATACTGTCTTAGTAGACAGGAAATATAGCAATTTCTAAAACATATATTCTTACTTATACAGGGGTTGAAAATGAATGTTGCAAGGTCCCAGCATATGTGTTAATTATGAGTTCAAATGCAGGGCTGTGCAGTCTGTGTTTCATATTCGCAGAGAGATAACAGTTTGTTTTAAAAAAAGGTGGGGGCTTTCAGAATTCACTCCAAATTCAGGGTCACAGATTCTAAAATACTTCAGTGTTTAATACAGCATATAATAGCTTCAGTAAATAAGAAAGATAGAATATCTCAGTCACTCAGCAAACTTTTTTTTCACATAATTTGTCATAAATAGCGCTCATTCACAATCTCATCTCAATAGAATTATGTACTTTATAAGAAGATAACACTCACCTCAATGTTTTTCAGATGATGTATGTATGTTTGTCAAACTTTTTTTGTCCGTGTATCTGTATGTACTGGTACACCTTCAATAGGGGGCGACGGAGCAGACTTGAGAGCATGGATGGATGAGAGTTAGTGACCCGTGTGTTCGGGCTGTGTGGAGTGTGTGATGCAGGTAATGACTGGGGATAAAAGTCCTCCCCATGCATGGGACTTTGCTTGGTTGAGATGTGGACGTGTGGACTGTTACGCTGAAATGGAGCTATGAAGAAAGACGCAATGTGCCAATATCGAAGGGGTGGAGCTAGATGATGTAATAGTATGTAATGTTTCATCCCTCTTCTCGACAAGGGAGGGGGTGAGGAGCTTGAGCAGCTAGTAAAAGTTTTTGTTTTGTTTTTTTTCTCCTGTCTTAGATTTGATAAGATATTGCAGGCAGGAACAGACTAATAATGAATTCACTTAAAGGAATATCACATTTCAAATATTAATAGGTGTTTGTAGATTATTCTGCCCCGATGTAACTCATGTTTCTGTTATTGGTGCTAACATCTTACAGGCCTTATCTGCATCCATCAAATCTTTTTACAATGTTGTACTACCTTAAACCGGGTACTATTCTTCCAATTGAGTACCCTGGTTTAAAGGGGGGGAGGAGAAGGCATAGGTGATCTAGGTATTGCAAGTCAGCCATTTTTAAATTCAGCCATTTTTAAATTTTTTGCAAGCCATTTTTTAAATTTTTAAATTTTTTGCAACAAGATTCTAATCTTTTTGAAATAGAATACCAGTCTGATTGTCTAGCAGTGATGCAACAAGAAAATTTAAGTTTTAAAAAGTTACTGAAAGCCCTTGTTAACAATGCATATTTTGAGTTGTTTTTTATAGATGGTCCCAGGGTGATTGACGACTCCACACTGGATATACAGTGGTTACACAACAAGATGTCCTAAAAGCAGAATGCCTCCGCATGTCGCAGTACAAGAAGCGGAACTAAAGGCCCTCGCTGAGGCGTGTAGAGTGGAAGAAGTTACAAGCCAGCAAGGAAGAAAAAGACAAATGGACTAAAAAGGGACGGCGTATGGTGAACAGTCAACAGCACTTGCCCACCACAGTCCCTGTGCCCCATGATGGCCCAGCTGACGCATGGAAAGACGCACCTCTCAAAGCAACAATGATGTCGATGCTTGAACAAGGACGGGTGGCTCCTTGGTTTTCTGTAGCTGCTGCATCATTTGTCCAATTTTGCATGATCTTTGCCGTAAAGCAACAGGGCAGAAGTAAATTTGCCACATCACACTTGCCTAGACCACTCTACCCATTTCAGGGATTGCAAATTGGCTACACTCAGCTCCTACTTGTTGGGAAGCATGAATATGTGCTTGTTGTTGTTGTTGATGTCTTTTCAGGTTGGAGACCTACTCTGTTACCAAAGTAAATAAGCAGGTAATCGCACAGAAGCTCATGAATGAGGTAATCCGCAGATATGGAGTACCGGAAGTGATTGAGTCAAACAAAGGTACACACTTCACAGGTGAAATAATGCAACACATCATGTCTGTTTTGGGTATATTTCAGGCTTTTCACACACCCTACCATCCGCGGAGTAGTGGGAAAGTAGATCCAAAAGACAATGAAGAAATGGGCAAATCTTGAATTGAGTGTCTTCTATTAGTTTTTCTTTTTCTTAGGAGGATACATGCCACAGTATCAGAGTTTGGGGAATGATTTTCTTGTTAATTTTGTCATAGGCCTCCCCAAGGAATTGTTAGTAATCCATTCTGCAGTCTCTGCTTTTCTCCCAGGTCCTACAGATAAGTGTCACAATCTGAAACCAAGTGACAGGGTCTATGTAAAAAAGTTTGAGAGAGAAACCCGGTTTAAATGTCCCTACCAGATGTTGTTCACCACCCCAACTGCAGTCAAGCTCGAAGGAAAGCCTACTTGGATCCACACTTCGCACTGAAAGAACTAATGATCCTGTATATCCTTTACATGCTATAATGTGGTACAATTCCTCTAACACACACCTTTGACTACTGTACACTAGCCCCTGTTTCAGAACAAATTAATACAATCAAATGTGCAATATGAAGACTACACTGAGGGTAAGAATCCAACACCGCATCCTGCTAAGAGAGACGTTGACGCTCCAGGTGGTAACTTTGATCCACATGTATACATAGATGCAATAGGAGTGCCAAGGGGGGTGCGAGATTAATTTAATTCTAGAGATCAGGTTAAAGCAGGTTTTGAGTCCTTATTTGCTATTGTCACTGTTAATAATAATGTAGATTGGATGAATTATATCTATTACAATCAGCAGAGGTTTGTAAACTACACCAGAGATTCTTTACAAGGGTTAGCTGACCAGTTAGGGCCCACTGCATCCATGACGTTCCAAAATAGAGTGTCCGTGGATATGATTTTAGCAGAAAGAGGTGGGGTATGTAATTTCCTGTACGTGTATTATCCCTTTGATCAAAAAGAGTATGAGTAAGGGACTGGATAATGTGACCAACATTTCCCTTGTTTGAAAAAAAGATGAAGAGCCAGTTCCGATAATGCCAACCAGATACTTTACCAGAAGAATGGAGAAATGTATCAGTACTGCGCCTGCCCAGGTCTCATAAGATGGACTGTCAGTGGAATTCCCATTTGCCTAGGGATAGTGCAGAAGACCTTAGGTTCCGGCGAGGGCACACCCTGTGGGGTGTTAACTCGTACAGATAGAGGGTATGGATGCCCGGAAATAAGCCCAGGGAATCCATGGCCTCCTTCTGAGGTTAGGTAGGGATCCCTCCCTCTTAGGAGTAGGGACTTACGGGCAGTGGAGAAACCCTGACGCAAGGGAGAGACGACTGAGGAAGAGTGCAAGGTCTGATGCTTGATCTCCATATTAAGTTTTTTAGGGGGGTTTGTGAGGATATATATATATATTGCCATATGTTTTTTTATGCTTTATACCTATATGCAAGTTCTATTCCAAATAAGAAAAAAACATATGTCGCCTTACATCAGATATTCCAAGAGGCCTTGCCAGGCGAAGACAAAAATGTATCTTGAACAAAATGTATCTTAAACACAGCAAAGAAGAACCAGACATGAAGGCCGCATGTACTTGGCTGTTTTCCCAGAAGTGCCGTATCAAGATGTTCAAATGTACATAATTTTGACTGTCTTAGGCCGGAAATCCGGACTTCCCATATATATAGAGAGTGCATGCTTGGCCGTTTTCTTAGAATTGAGTGGGTGATTCTTTGCACTGGAGTTAATTGAATACGTGATTTTCTGTACATAAGCCAGAGGCGCCAGTATCAAGATAATGACTGTTATATGATTTTGAGTGTCTCAGGCCGGAAATCCGGACTGCCCGTATATGGTTATTAGCCCATCACCCCGTGCTGGGGATGGGACAAAGGGTATAAGATCTCATGTAATCTGTAATAAAGCACCAGCTGAGAGCCATGTCCCGTGTGAGGAATGATACCAGACCTCTGTGTGGTGTTTTCTTCTTATCGCCGGCAGCGGGCAAGTGGGGTGGGCCTGATTGGTGCTGTACTTAGAATTACCCTGACAGTATGTAGCATTTGCTGTTAACTAGCTAAACCAAATTTGATTGCTTAGATGTTGTGGAAACTGTTTCTGCTGGATTCATACTAAATTGTATCCTCCCTTATGTCCTTAGGAGAGCAAGCAATGTGGAGGGACGGACGTCCGAGGATGCTTCAGGAAGTGCCTTATCGGGTGAGACATAATCCTCATCTAGGGCACGGCAGCACCCTTTGTCTGAGAGGCAGACTCAACGGTGGCCCGGGAATATTGAATCTGATTCTCCACGACAGAGCCCCAGGAGGCATCCCCCACGGAGACGAAGCAGGAGTCCCCGGCAGTCTCCAGTTTCGCCTCCCCAAGGGGATGACTCTGACAGGCCCCGTCGGCCTCCCCAAAGGAGTCCAAACAGGAGACCCCTTAGGTCTCCTGTTTTGAATCCCCCTCGGGATTCCTCTGGCCGTCCTCCTACGGCTCCGCCTAGGCGTCAATCCCGAAGTTCCAGTCGGGATTCTGTGATGTCACCACGTCGGTATTCTGATCGTCGCTCACGACAGAATCCCCCTAGGTGGACCTCTAGAAGGGGCCAAAGGAATCCCCCTCCGGCTACCCCTGAGCATCGGTGATCGCAACAGCCCCCTCCTTTTCTCCCCGGTGACATTGAGTGTGCTGCTTTGCAGTATTTGAGATCCCGGACAGCTGAGGATGGGGTTGATGTATTTGGTTGTTCGATCACCTGGCGCTTGCACCAGGTGCCCACGCGGCTACAGGGCATGGTGAGGGCTGTCATGGAGACGGCGCTTGAGGGCGCTCTCTTGGAGAGTCCAGATATGGAGGTTTTTTGGTTTTTGGACCACTGGCGTCTCCACGGTAGGGGAAGGCACCCAGAACATGCTGTGTTTGAGGATCGTCTTCAATATACGAGAGGCAGGTCCCATGTTTTGCGGGCAGCGCAATGTGACAATTTTATGCCACCACCAGTCGGAGACAGTAGGGAGTGCAGTTCCCCTGAGCAGCGGTCGCCTGCAAGGATGGGAGGGCAAAATGTGCTGACTCCCCCAGAGGTCCCACCCGCTGATCCTGCCTCTCAGCCACAGGGTTCTCCCCCCCTCCAAGAGCCTGTTTTGCTCCATGAGGCTGATGTGTCACCTGGTGAGGGGCCATCCCGGCAAGCTCCGTCCCCGCCACCACCTCGGGAAGTCTGCCAACCTGTCCCCCCCAAGCCACATGAGGACACCACCACTTTGCCCCTCCGACATGGAGTTTTCGGTGTCGTCTGCCGGGAACCCCACACGTCGTGGATGGCCTCCACCTCAAGGGAGGGCATCCTCCCAAGCCAGGCGAAAGAATGGGAGAAAAAAATCATTTTCTGTTGTATGTTAAATTGGGTGAAGAAACCCTTACTTTTTTTTTTTATTAAAAAAAAAAATGTTACATTGTGTTTTGTGTTTTCACTCCTTTTTTAATATAATAAGGCTTCCTTCACACGGGCGACCTCGCATAGCTGAGAGAAAATCGCAGCGATACCTGCACTGTACAATATCGCTGCGTTTTTCTTGCAGCAATACTGCGATTTTGTAGCGCTACAAAGTCGCATGTGACGCAACAAAATTATGCAACTTTGTAGCATCTGCTCCTGTCAAAGTTGCATCACATGCAAACCACGTTTTCGTGCGATGCGATGCAACACAGAGGAAGGCTCTATAGAGAAACAGGGGCTACAAGACCTCGCGTGTTGCGGGGATATCGGCGGACCTGCGAGGTTTATGTGTCATTTTGTAGCATGCTACAAAACATCTCATGTGTGAAGGAACCTATAGGAAACCATGGGCTTCTCATACATGCAATTTGTAGCATCGTAGCAATGCTACAAAATCGCGCGACTTTGTCCCCCGTGTGAAGGAGGCCTTAACAGTGAATTGATGATCAAACTCCTGTGTATCAATGGTAAACGGCAGTTCTCTAGTCACGTAAGCTCTCTGTTTGTTGCCATTTCTAAGGCCGAAAAAAAAAGCAAAGAAGTGGCAGGATAGGATGATGCAAGTGACAACTTCTTTAGTTAAAGGAACATTTGTCTTGTATCATAGTTACAAATGCAACGTTTCAACCTCCATGAGCATGTCTTTATCAAGCCAAATAACCAACAAAACAAGGTGTGCTGTCCATGTTCCGCTGCAGAACATGGACAGCCCACCTTGTTTCGTCGGTTATTTGGCTTGATAAAGACCTTATGGAGGTTGAAACGTTGCCTTTGTAACTATGAAACAAGACAAATGTTCCTTTACCTAAAGAAGTTTTGTCACTTGCATCATCCTATGCTGCCACTTCTTTCCTTTTTTTAGCAATATATTTAAAGTGGCATATGTCCATAGCCCCGAAGTTAGCTCTGCATTTGTGTGGACCTGTTGTGGTCCTTTTCTGTCTCCGCCCCCTATAAGTAGTTTTTACTGCGGGGGGTTTTCTGTGAGTGCTGTGGCTTTTGTTTTTTGATCTTGTTGCCATTTATAAAGAAGCTTCAGGTGCGGTCATCTTGTATTAATATCCATAGTTTAAGCATAGTACAATAAAGAGGTCCCAGGCCAGCAGGAAAATGTATGTTACAACACTCTGAAAGCGCTTTTGAGCTCCAGACTATAGTCCACGCAATGTAAACTTTCCTTTCAAAAATGTCTTAGTGCATTTTGTAGCAGATGCATCCAGAATGCTGTGAAGTTATGAAGGCAGACTTCAAACAAGGTGTTTATTTATAACTCGTTCCACAAGTTGCCCATCGCAAGCAACTGCAGTAATACATACAGATTTGTGTACCACCAATAGCTCAGGTGAACACTACCACCCAGCTTTTTTTACTTAATATATAATAACGTTTGGCTATGGCCGAATACTCTGGTGTGTGTGTGTGTGTGTGTGTGTGTGTGTGTGGTGGGGGTGGTTACTTGTTGTTGAATTTGTCATTCCCCTTTTTTTCACTCTAGAACGAACAAACGACGTTAGTATGGAAGTACGATTTTTATTTATTTATTTATTTCTGTCAAAAAATCGCCCGAGTATTGTCAAAGCAGGCGAAAGTGTGCGTTTGGCGTCATCTGTGCATGCCCTGCCCCGCTCCTGAGCGTTACGCACGGCAGTCGCTGGGCAGCGCCATTTTGTGGCCACTATTTGGGCACTTAACATATCGGACCGCAGCTCACCTCTGGGACGTCACGAAAAAAGGCTGCTGGTCCAGATGATGGACCAGCTGGATTATGATGGGCACCATGGCCCCTACCAGCACCCCCACAAGCGCAAGCAGAAGATTCTACGCAAGGTCCGAAGGGCAATGGTGCGGCAATTTGGGACTGTGAGGAGCTGCATCCAGCTACAGAAAAGGTGGAGCGACCTGAAGCTCAAGGACCCTCAGCCGCTTGAGGCCATCAGGCGGCGCCTCCGTCATCGGGAAGGAGGTAAGCACACTGTGTGGTGTTGTGCTCTGAAATTGTAACTAATTTTACATGGTGGCAGTTTTTTTTAACCCCTTAATGACAAGGCCTATTTTGGCGTTGAGGACCAAGCTATGTGTGGTATTTTTTCATCTCCATTTTTCAAAAGCCATAACTTTTTTATTTTTTCGTCGACACGGCCGTATAAGGGCTGACTGATGGCCAGGCTTATAAAACAGCGACAGACTCCAACTAAAATCCCATTCCTGGTCAGACAAGATGGATCAAATTCCAAAATATCTCATCCCCAGGCCATAGCAGATGAATTTAGTCTGTTTTACTCCAAACTCTAAAATCTAAATAAAGATGGCTCCACTCACCAGCCAGATACCCAACAAATCAACAAATTCTTGGAGGGGATTAACCTCCCTTCCATTGGAGAGGACCATCTAAATTCATTGAACTCCCCAGTCTCCCTCCTAGAGATCTTGGATACAATAAAATCTCTGAAGGTACACAAGGCCCCAGGACCGGACGGATTTTCCAATGAATACTATAAGGATTTCGCCTCGGACCTGGCGCCTTGTATGGTAGATACTTTTAATAAAGCGATCTCGACGGGATCTCTCCCGAAAGAAATGTTAAATGCCACCATAGTAACAATCCCCAAACAAGGGAAGCCCCCATCCTCCCCTGCAAATTTTCGGCCCATTTCTCTTTTAAACAGCGATACGAAGATCTACTCGAAGCTACTAGCCCAGCGCTTATTAAAAATCCTCCCACAAATAATCCACGGAGACCAGGTGGGCTTCACTAAAGGGAGACAGGCGTTAGATGGCACCAGACGAGTCCTGAATTTGGTTGCAGTGGCGGAGGCGAACCACACCCCAGCTATAATACTCACTTTAGACGCTGAAAAAGCCTTTGATAGGCTACATTGGGGGTTTGACTTCGCTGCTCTGGAGAAATTTGGATTTCGGGGAAATATCCTCAAAGCCATTCGAGCTCTTTATGGCGCTTCATCTGCCGGGGTCTTGGTTGACAGGGTCATCTGTAAGCCTCTTCAAATTACAAATGGCACCCGCCAGGGCTGCCCATTTTTCCCCCTACTCTTTACAATGGTTATGGAACCCCTGGCGGAGGCGATTAGACTCAACGCGAATATCAGAGGGATATCGGCCGGGGAGAGGCAGCATAAAATCAGTTTATTCGCGGATGATGTCCTGCTCCTTCTCACAGACCCCATTGCATCACTGAGGGAGGTGTCCCGCATAATTCAGGAATTTAGTAAGGTATCCTACTACAAATTAAACATAGACAAATCTCAAATACTTGCCATTAACATAGACAATTCCCTAAAACTAAATATTCAAGAGGAATTCCCATTCCAATGGGGGGAGGACAGCATCCCATTCTTAGGGATAAAAATTTGTACCCCTCTATCCAAAATTGTTCAAGCTAACCTTTCTCCCTTGCTGTCTGACCTTCAAAGAGAACTAACAGCCTTAGAAAAGAAAGAGCCGTCGTGGATGGGTAGAGTCACAATATATAAAATGCTAATCCTTCCCAAAATACTCTACATATTCCGCACAATTAACCTCCCGATCCCCAGACTGGAAGTGCAAAAATTTCAAAAACAACTGTCGGGATTTGTATGGAGAGGTAGGAGACCGAGAGTAGCCGCCTCCATTTTGTATCTCAATAGGGGACAAGGGGGATTAGGTCTGCCAAACCTGTGGTCATATTTACAGGCCTCCAATATCAACCAATCCAGACACTGGTTGAAACCAGCACCAGGCCCAAGTTGGTTGCAGATTGAGACTCAATTGAATGGCGGTAGACCTCTCTGCTCTCTTCTCCTGGCGTCCCTATTAGCTTCATCCTCCTCTCCTGTGCTCCCAATTTATAATTTCAGTAATATTTCCCCATCGATGCAGGCCTCTTTAGATTCGTGGAAGGTGTTGGCCCAGAGACCCAACCTTGGCGTGAGGAAAACAATCGATCACATACCCATTTCAACTTTAGAGTTCTGTGTTCCCAATCTTCATTTGAAGACGTGGTTAGAGAGGGGAATAGCAAATATTGATGATATATTTACTGCGCAAGGAATAGCGACGTTCCGATCCCTGAGGGAAAGGTTTAACCTGCCTGAGGGAGAATTTCTTAGATACCTACAAATAAGGTCTCTACTTCAAACTACAAAAATAGACAAAGTTAAAGTTCCAATTGACCTTGTGAGAGTTTTTGATAGTTCCGGCCTGACACCTCGATCCCAGGTGAGAACCTGTTATAACATGCTTTCGGGTGATATGGGAGGAACGAAGCGGGCACATGTTCTTAACTGGGAGAGGGACTTGGGGAGAAGGTTTACACCTGAGGAGTGGCTCTCGGCCTTTACATGGGCCAACAAAACAACCATCAATGCAAATATTGTAGAGGTACACATAAAGGTATTGACGAGATGGTACTTCACCCCAGTAGCATTGACAAGAGCATTCCCCGACTCGGGTGATAGATGCTGGAGACTTTGTGGCCACAGAGGTAGCATCCACCATATATTCTGGAGCTGCCCAAGGCTCTTTCGGTTTTGGGATGATGTCTTCTCACTTTTAAGCAGAATTACGAAGGTGCGTATCCCTAAGTCCCCTGAACTGGCCATTCTACTAATGGACGGCAACCGAATCCCACATCCTATAAAAAATCTAGTAGGCCACATTCTCCTCACTGCCAAGCTGATGATCTCAAGGAGGTGGAGAGCTGCCGAGGTCCCTAATATCTCGGAATTGAGACAGGTGATTTCTGATCATAATATATATGAAAAACTTTATGCCCTAAAAAATGGGGAGTATGCAAAATACTATAGAAAGTGGAACCCATGGTTACAGAATTGTCAGACCTAAAAATTCTGTTATTTGAACAATGACTGATTATTTCCCCCTCCCCTCCCCTTCCTCCCCCCTCCCCCCCTCCTCCCCCCTCTATCCCATTGTTATTTCAATATACGTTCTGGGTTTAATGATTGAAAGAATTATACACCGTTTACTTCATCTCACAACCCAGCAGAGTTAACTACTTCATCGCTGATTGGTGGATATCTTTCCCATCGACCGCAGCTTTAGTCTCTGCAAACTCTCTGGGAGAGAAGTAGTACCATGAATCTTTATGTCTGTTAATAATTCCAAAGGCTGTGTATCTTTTCTGTACTTATGCTTTACTGATAACCAATGCATATATTTATGTGTTATTGTCTAAAATATAATCCAATAAAGAACTAATTGTTTAAAAAAAAAAAAAAAAAAGTCACCTTGTCAATCTGGTTACCCAAAAACACCATCACACGTTTGTGGGAGACCTAATTCAGCTTTTGGGTGACTACCCACTCTTTTTTTTTTTCCACGGCGAAATGCACCATGTTTTGTTCTGCAGGGGGCTATAAGACTTGTCATGTTAAAATCGCGAGGGCGCTAAAGCTCGAGATCGCGCTACATTGCGTTTTTGGGCAATCTCAATTTTAACATTACAAGTCCCATAGACCCCTGCAGATTAAAAAATGCTGCTAATTTTGCAGTGACCTAAAAAAAGGTCATGGGTAGTCACCCTTTGATATACCCTCCAAATTTTCTAACACTCCATTTTTCTCCTTGTCAGCTCAAGACCCCCCTGCAACTCCAACCACATCTGCAGAGAGGTCCCATGGAGCCTGCCTCCCCTGATGTCACCACAGCCTCTGGTGGAGGTGAAGAGACCCAGCCTGGACCCTGGCCGCCCTGTGACAGGTAAGGACGACACACTGGGGCCTCTACACAGTAACATCCTGATAACATTTTTATGACATTTTTGTTAGTACACACATTCACCAGAGTAGGCTACATAAATTTAAACACACAGTGGTAGAGCAAGGCACACATTTACATATACCTGATTGCTTGTCTTTCTCTTTTGTCATAGTGTGGAGAGATGTCCCCCTGATGGGAGGGTGGCGTGGTTCTTCCACGAAATCCGTCTATGCCACCTGCAGATTGATTTTCTGCAGCAGGGGCTAGACGGATTGCATCAGAGGCTGGCCAACCTCCATCAGTGGGGAGTGCATCACTTCCTGACGATGGATACAAGGTCATTCCACCGTCATGCCAGCTCCCCACAGTCCCTATCCACACCATCGCCCTTGGACCTTTCAAGAACAACATGAAAGTCTTTGTGGGGGTGCAGAAGGGTCCGTGTTTGCCCATCGTGCCAGCTGGCCCATCATCTGAAGAGCCGTGTTTCGTGACGTCCCAGAAAAGACAGTTTTGAGCCATGTTGGCTCACTGCCCATTTGTGGCCTAAATTTGAGCCATGTTGGCTCACTGCCCTTTTTGTATTAATGAAAGTTTAGAGCCATGTTGGCTCCCTGCCATTTTACAAGTTAAAAAGTATTTTCACAGCAAAAACAAGCAAACGTGTTTTTATTTCTTTATTAATAAATGTTTGTTGTCAACTGCAAATACAAGGTAATAAAGACTTAACACTAGTAAACACACACAGTATGCTCCTAGGCAACTCATGGATCAAACTTGGAACTCTTGCGGGAGCTTTTATCACTTCTCTTGGACAGTACAAAGGCTCCAGCAGAGATCCATGGTTAGAGCCTGCATTGAGTGGTTTTTATTGCATGTCACGGACAGCATTTCAACCCTCAATACTCATTTCTACCACATTAACACAGTGGGACATGCGACAATAGTTAGAGAAATCCCACAGTTACGAGCTGAGTCACACGGGCGCATCGGCGCCCGTGTTACTGCAGCCAGTAGACGGCCGTACCTGAAGACGGACGTCTCTGTTCCTTCATCAGCGCTGGAGAGAGACGGCCATCTTCAGGTACGTCTTTTCAGTCACACGGGCGCATCGTTGCCGGTGTACGGGTGCCGATGCGCCTGTGTGACTGAGCCCTTAGGTGTTTGTAGTCTCTAATCTCCACAGGAGCACATTTGCAGCCTCAAGCCCCACCCCCCCCAACAAAGGAAAAACAAATAAAAGGTTAAGGGTTCCCTTGGCTAAGGGCCCCAAACGAGGTATTGGTTTACTACATTGCCCAACTTCAGCTAACTGTTTTTAAAGAACGGCTCATTTGGAAAATCCGTTTCCTATATGGAACTGAAAGTGGGCAAGTTAGTACAAGCTCGCAATCTGCGCCAAGAATCCTCGTTACTTGCGAGTCCCTAACTAAGAGAATGTGCCAATAATAATTTAACTACAAAAAAAAGGGCACAGCCAGCTTAAAAAAAATATATACAATCTTGAGAAACCAGCTCATCGGCGTCCTCGAGCATGTTCCAACTGCCACGGAAGTGCTTCCTGTGGAGATAGGAAATACTTCGTGAAGAAGTCCCTGACGAGGACAGCAGATTGTGCTGGCCTACCATGCTTCACAGCCTCCTCCAAAACTTCGCCCCCAAAAGCAGTGGGTAAAGGATGCGGAACATTCAAAACTGTATCATGTTGCCGGCAGAAATTATGTAGAACCACACAGGCCCTAATTACCGCTGACACATTCTCAGGAGCCAGCTGACTGGTACTTAGTAAGACTCGCCAACGATTAGCGAGAATACCAAATGCACACTCCACATAACGCCGTGCACGTGTGGGGCGGTAATTAAAGACCTGCCTCCTGGTGTCAATGTTCCTGTGAGCAAAGGGCCGCATGACATTATTAGACAGGCCAAATGCCTCATCCGCCACAAAGACAAATGGAGCTGCCATACCTGACAAGCTAGGAAGGGCCTGGGGTGCAGAAATAGAAAGCTGCTGTTCTCTCATCCGCCTACCCATTCCGGACGTGCTGAAAATGCGAGCATCAGTAGCACTTCCAAAGGCCCCAATATCAACCAGCAGGAATTGATAGTTACTGTCAGCAACAGCAAGGAGGACCACCAAAAAGAACTGCTGATAGTTGAAATATTGAGAGCCCGAGTTGGGTGGCTTTAGGACACGAATGTGCTTCCCGTCCAACGCCCCAATGCAATTTGGGAACTGGAAAGGTAATTTGGGAAAGGAGCCATCACCAAAGGTACAAGACACTGCCAAAGGACGTCACACGTCTCCCTGACAATTCCGCCAATGGTAGAGCGGCCAACCAAAATTGCGAATGCTGCGAAGCATAGAAATTCCCAGTAGCCAGAAATCTGTGGGAGAAGAGGAAATAAAAAAAAGGTTAGAACTTTGCAACATGACATGAACTTTCTGTATATAGAAATGCATTATTTTACCAAACAGACTACAAACATAAGGCCTCCTTCACACGGGCGACAAAGTGGCGTGATTTTGTAGCATTGCACGATGCTACAAATCGCATATATTGGAAGCCCATGGTTTCCTATGGGTTCCTACACACGAGATGTTTTGTAGCATGCTACAAAACGACACACAAACCTCGTGGTTCCGGCGATATGCCCGCGACACGCTAGGTTTTGTAGCCCATGTTTCTCTATGGAGCCTTCCTCTGTGTTGCATCGCATCGCACGAAAACACGGTTTGCATGCGATGCGGTGCAACTTTAACAGTAGCAGATGCTACAAAGTCGCGTGATTTTGTTGCATCACTTGCGACTTTGTAGCGCTACAAAATCGCAGTATTGCTACGAGAAAATCGCAGCGATATCATACAGTGCAGCGATGCAATATCGCTGCGATTTTCTCGCAGCCATGCGGTGTCGCCCGTGTGAAGGAGGCCTAATACTCAGACCAATGCCAAACATGGTACGTTGGTGCGCTGGCTTTTCGTCTACCTCTTCGCTTGTTCCAAAAACATGTTCACTATAGTGACCGTCTGCCAAAGGTAAGCTCATGCTCGGCCCAAACAACGTAGGCGCTACATAAAGTATTTACCCGACACAAGGAGCCTTGCACCCCAACACCCAACACCCAAAAAAAGGCAACAGAACAAGGGTTGGCCAAAAAAGGCCCAAATAAAGGAAAAAATATACGCCTGTATTACTGCTGTAACATCGTGCAATTATTTCCAAGCTGTCAAAGCACTGCTAAGATTTGAAGAATGGTGATAAATCCACCATTACTTTATGAGGAGCTCACCATGGAGCACAGGTGAGACTAATTATTCTGCTGCATCAACGCTCCCTTGATACAGACTACTCAAGCACTGTCAAATACACTGCAGCAAGATGTGGAAAATCAAAGGACAGCAATAATTAAAAATGGATCAGGAATGGGTGCGGCCGATATACGTTGTCCTTGTCTGCAGGGGGAGTAGGATGAAAGAGCCAGGAGGCGGAACTGAGCTCCTGCCCCTTCCCGACCCCTCCCCACTATTTGCTATATGAGGGGGCGAGATGGGGGCGGAGAAAAGTACCGCTGCTTAGCTCTGTCCCTGTCCCGCCCTTCCCATTGCGAATAGTGGTGAGGGGCATTGAAAGGGCAGGAGCTCAGTTCATGCTCCTGGCTCTTCCATCATCCTCCACCTGCAGACAAGGACAACGTATATCAGCTCGGCGTTAAAACACGAGGCGATATACGGTCATCAGAATAAGCCCTAACATGTATAGACAAAGGTACAAAGGCTACACGGGGAAGGGATGAAAGATAACGACAGATGATGTGACCTCGAGACAGATAAGAACTTACCGCAGAGTGACCAGGAGTCATTCCTCAGCAGAGATACTGTCACGCATGTTGGTATCTTTGTGCGTAATCCCGGCACGCACCACCTCCAGAAGTTCATCGAACATGCTGACCGACAAATGACAAAAGGTAATGAACCTGTCCGGGTACCGCCTCAGGTCCGCGTACAGGGAGTGAAACATCCCAATACGTTCCCGCAGCTCCACCAGCGGATGCACCCAGTACCTCTTAGTCCTCCTCCTCCTCCTGACTGGCCCAGGACTATCGCTAGCCCTAGGTTGGTCACTAGCAAGGTAGCCAAACACATCCTCTAGCAGCCCAGCAGAAAGCCTAGATAGACACACCATCAACCAGGTAAAGAAAACATCCTTTCGTGACGACATCTCTCCAACTCCAGTAATGTCACGCACACCCAGGAAGAACAAGAAGCAGAATGAAGAACAGGCCTCATTAGCAGCTATTTATAACACCTGGTAGTGGGCTGCAGCAAGATTACTTGCACGACGAAAAGGGTCTGGAAAAGTTCCGGCCTTTCTAAGATTTATGTGACTTTTGATGCGCATGGTGATTTTTACTCAGGTCAGACGGCCGTTTTGCTGTGACGATAAACGTGGCTAGGTGCAGATTTTTCGGCGAATCGTCGGCGCCAGTCACGCGATTTGCGGATGTGCATCCATTATGCGATGCGCAAGTCGCGCGAAAAAACGCCCACCTGATCGAGGCCTGAAAGTAGTATTAAACTTCAACTGTGTTTTAACTTTTACGTAATCGCCATTATCCATTAGATAACGGCGATCACATGACTGGGGACTACTCATCGCGGCTCTCGGTCAGTGTTCCAGGCTATCGGCTACCTGTAGAAATATTTTGGTTCCCACGACTCGGGTGAGCCCTCAGGGTTAGGGTTCCCCCGGCGAGGGTGGGCAACATGGGTGAACAGAAAAGTCTGCAAGTCCTAAAAGTAAAAGGACCTTTTTGGCAGGGATGAAAAATTTGCCCAGTGGGGATCAAGGCAGAGGCTCCCGAATGAAGTCTTAGTTGAGACGATGCCTCAGTGGGGGAGGTGGGGAGGGGGGCTGGTGAGATTCCTGAGCCTATCACATTGGACTTCTGGTCAGATGGGCTTGTAGTTGATTGGATAAATGAATACCCCGGGTTTTAAGAAGATCCAGAGCGTCTTCTGGTTTGAGGATAAGATTAGAGATGAGCGAGCACCAAAATGCTCGGGTGCTCGTTACTCGGGACGAAATTTTCGTGATGCTCGAGGGTTCGTTTCAAGTAACGAACCCCATTGAAGTCAATGGGCGACCCGAGCATTTTTGTATGTCGCCGATGCTCGCTAAGGTTTCCATTTGTGAAAATCTGGGCAATTCAAGAAAGTGATGGGAACGACACAGAAACGGATAGGGCAGGCGAGGGGCTACATGTTGGGCTGCATCTCAAGTTCCCAGGTCCCACTATTAAGCCACAGTAGCTGCAAGAGTGCCTTCCCCCTCCCAACAATTTTTACTTCTGAAAAGCCCTCATTAGCAATGCATACCTTAGCTAAGCACCACACTACCTCCAACAAAGCACAATCACTGCCTGCATGACACTCCGCTGCCACTTCTCCTGGGTTACATGCTGACCAACCCCTGCCCCCTGCACGACCCAGTGTCCACAGCGCACACCAAATTGTCCCTGCGCAGCCTTCAGCTGCCCTCATGCCACACCACCCTCATGTCTATTTTTAAGTACGTCTGCCATGAGGAGGAACCGCAGGCACACACTGCAGAGGGTTGGCATGGCTAGGCAGCGATCCTCTTTAAAAGGGGCGGGGCGATAGCCCACAATGCTGTACAGAAGCAATGAGAAATCCAATCCTGTGCCACCTCCATCTGGAGCTGCACACGTGGGCATAGCAATGGGGGACCTATGTGCCACACACTATTCATTCTGTCAAGGTGTCTGCATGCCCCAGTCAGACCGGGATTTTTTATAAATAGTCACCAGGCAGGTACAACTCCGCAATGGGAATTCCGTGTGCACCCACAGCATGGGTGGCTCCCTGGAAGCCACCGGCGGTACATAAATATATCCCATTGCAGTGCCCAGCACAGCTGATGTAATGTAATGTTAAATGCAGGTGGGCTTCGGCCCACACTGCATGCCCCAGTCAGACTGGGGTTCTTTAGAAGTGGACACATGCAGTTACAACTCCGTGTGGACCGACAGCATGGGTGGGTGCCAGGAAGCCACCGGCGGTACATAAATATATCCCATTGCATTGCCCATCACAGCTGAGGTAATGTCATGTTAAATGCAGGTGGGCTTCGGCCCACACTGCATGCCCCAGTCAGACTGGTGTTCTTTAGAAGTGGACACATGCAGTTACAACTCCCTGTGGACCCACAGCATGGGTGGCTCCCTGGAACCCACCGGCGGTACTTAAATATATCCCATTGCAGTGCCCAGCACAGCTGAGGTAACGTCAGCTTTAATGCAGGTGGGCTAAAAATTACCAGGATTACAATGTAGGCGAGGGCCCCAAAAAATTGGTGTACCAACAGTACAAATGTACTTCAGAAAAATTGCCCATGCCCAACCAAGAGGGCAGGTGAAACCCATTAATCGCTTTGGTTAATGTGGCTTAATTTGTAACTAGGTCTGGAGGCAGCCCAGTTAAAATAAAAATTGGTTCAGGTGCAAGTTTCAATGCTTTATTCAATAGAGAATTGAAACGTATAAACATTGTTTACAAAAGTTATATGACTGAGCCTTATGGGCCTAAGAAAAATTGCCCGTTCGGCGTGATTACGTGAGGTTTCAAGAGGAGGAGCAGGAGCAGGAGGATGAATATAATACACAGATTGATGAAGCTAAAAGGTCCCCGTTTTTGATGGTGATAGAGAACGATGCTTCCATCCGTGGGTGCAGCCTACTGAGAAGGATATATATATATATATATATATATATATATATATATATATATATATATATATATATATATATATCCTTGTAGGTAGAAAAGAAAACACTGGAATATATACATTTACATAGATATAGTTATGTGCCTTTCTTTTTATATGTATACTAACTTCATTCTCATATGTACTAACTCTATGAAAAAACTTAATACGTCGCCTTATATCAGATATGCCAAGATGCTTTGCAAGGCAAAACAGAGAAAGAATGTCCAAAGGAACCAGACGAAGGATGAAGGTTAAAGTGGAGGAGGAAAGAGATACGAAGAATGCATGCTTAAGCCGTTTTCTTAGAATTGAATGGGTGATTCTTTGCACTGGAGTTAATTAAATACGTGATTTTCTGTACATAAGCTAGAGACCAAGTATGCCTTATCAAGATGAAGACCAGTCAACTATGCATCTGACCTTCAGTGCCTCAGGCGCAGCTACGGACTTTACATATATGGTTATGCGGTGGATTTGAGCCAATGAGATTATTACTCATTTCTAGTGACGTGACCGAAAAGGATAAGATCCCATGTAATCTGTAATAAAGTGTGCAGTTGTTTTTTCCCGTCTGAGGAGCAATACCAGACTTCTGTGTGTGGTGTTTCTTCTTTATCGTCGACAGCGGGACATTTGGGGTGGGCCTGATTGGTGTTGTACTTAGAATTTCCCTGACAATTTGGCGCAACCAACTGGGGCGACAAAACCGGAGCTTACAACGCATTCCACCCGGATCCACGCCACGGAGAAGCCGTCCTGCTGCAAACCGAGCCTGATCAACTCACAGAACTCCAGGTAAGACCAGCATATATTTATGTTGTGTTTTACGCTGAGAGTCTTGCAGCGGGAGGGACTATCTGTGTTTTGTGACCGGACGGGTTGGGTTAAGAGTTCTACACGGTAACTCGTGTGGGCTTCGGGTTTGCCGTCATGGACCACTGACCGTGATATGCGCACCAATCGCTCACCCAGGAACTAGTCTGTAGTCTATTTGTACTTTGAAGTCCGTAGTGTTTTAGCAAAAGTAAAGGTTGTTTGTTGTATCTGCAGAAGTTTTTTTTTTCTCTTTCTTTTCATTTAGTCTCACAAGAGAAGGGACCCTCGGTTGTTTTTCCAGTATATAAGGGACTAACAATTTGAAAATTAAAAGGGATGCATGCTGAGAGGGATGCATTTTGTGAGACAGGTTTCATAAGAGAAGGGACCCTCGGTTGTTTTGCCATATATATATAAGGGGCTAACAATTTGAAAATTAAGAGGGATGCATTTTGTGAGACAGGCTTCATAGGAGAAGGGACTCTCAGTTGTTTTGCCTTATATATGGGGCTAACGATTTGATTTCAGAGAGATGCATTCTGTGAGGCTGATTCCATAGGAGAAGAGACCTTCGGTTGTTTTGCCAGTTTATAAGGGCCTGACAATTTAGAATTAAGAAGGATACATTCTGTGGAGCGTGTTATTATTATTGTTGTTGTTGTTTTTTGTTCTAATATGTATAAGACCTTACTGAGGAAGGAGGAGCCCCTTAAGGGCCGCCGCCGAGCAGATTAATTGGTGGCAGAGAGACAAGGATCGCAATTTGTAAAATGTACGAAATCTCTTATGAAAATATGTGACATGGACCTGCACGGCAGATTGCAGTATGGCGACTGGGAGGAGGTTCTTAGGACTAAGAGGGGTGCCTTGAGAGACAAAGGGTTACTAGAAAGTGCTGAAATGTGGCAGAAGACGGCGGCTGAAATTGCAAAAGAAGGTTGGGTTGAGGAGGAGCAAAGGGACGATCAGGGAAAGTTAAGTATGTTCATGTATTATTTGCCTGGAAAAGTACCTGTATGTGAGCGGCCGCCGCCCTGTAATGGCGACCGCACAAAATTTTGGGAGTGTCATCATTGTGGCCAACAGAACCCACCCTCCGTGGAATACTGTGTTAATTGTCACGCCCCCAGACCACCTCCTGTCACATCACTGCCACCTCCGGAATTTCCACCTCCTCCTCCACCACCAGCCCTTTCCCCTTCCCCTCCGTTGCCTCCTCCTCCTCCTCCTCCGCCGGCCCCTTCCGCTTCCCCTCTACCGCCTCCTCCACTTCCGGCCCGGGTTGGCACAGTAGCCCCCACCTCTTCCTCTCCAGACCCGGAACTACGTCATGATCTCATTTCCGGCGGCCATATTGATACACCTGCCAACCAACTGCGGCCTACTGCCAACCACACATTCTTATATCCCGTATTACTACCGGATGGCTCCTTTTATGTTCCCCCTGGTGGCCATCCACTGCTGCCGGATACTGTAGCACCCATTTTCCCGTCTATGGAACTTGCGCAACTTCTGCGTACCCCGGAGTTTATGGAAAGGATGGCACACAGGAGAGCAGCCATAGCAGGCCATGATTCTCTCCCGGATCCCGTTACCCAAGCATCGGGAGATACTCCACTACAGGCCGAGGCCTCAGCCTGCGAAGCCAGGTATCCGGCCCCGCCGGACCTCTCCCCACGGCCTCCAAGCCCCCGCCACCACCCTCCTCCATCTCCTTCGGCACCCCTCCAGCCATCCTATGTTCCTTCCCCCAATTCTTTCACTGAGGCCTCCCCTGTACTGCAGGGACGGGGAGTCGTAACTTCTACCCCTAATCAATGGGACCGGTCGCGGCCGGCCCGGATCCCGTTCTTGCCGCCGACCTCAAACACATATGAGGAGCAGTGGACTGAACACCATCTGGTTCCCCTGTGGACTGGACGGTGTACCTTGGCCTTAGGCCTAGGTGACATCACTACTCACCGTACTGACGCCATAGTAAACCCTGCTAACCCCAATTTAAAACATAAGGGAGGACTAGCCAAGCAAATAGCAGAGAAGGGTGGCCCAACAATCCAACTCGATTGTGATAGGTTACTGGAGGAGTCGGGCCCTATCAGACCAGGGGCCATAGCCTTAACGGGCCCCGGCAACCTCCCCTGTGGGAGTATTATTCATGCGGTAGGGCCTATATATGATCATAGTGACCCACAGCACTCAGCAGCCATCCTGCAGGACACAGTAGATGGTGTCCTCGCCACCTGCCGGATGGAAAAGTTCACTTCAGTGTCTTTCCCCTTGATTTCTACAGGACTCTTCGGGTTTCCAAAGAAGGACTGTATAGCTATCATGTTGGACACCATTAAGATGCACAAACCCGTGCCTCTTCTCAAAGAGATCCGTATCTGCACAAATTCCCCCGAAATCCTTCTCCTCATGCAGGAGGTCCTCACACGGGACAGAAGTCCCACACACCTGTCACGTCCAGTGTCCCCTGATCAGGACCCTGCCCCTGCCCCGTTGGTCCCACTTACACCTCTCATGCCAGCTTCCAAAACACAGGGTACCAGGTATGAGGGGTTACCCCCTAAAGAGGTTTCTGCCATGGTGAAACAGCTCCCAGACCCAGAGAAGTCACCCATGTCCTTCTATCGGGCAGTTTGCCAGTTACAGGGCATATATTCTGCAGCCCACGGTGACCTGGTCCATATCTGCAGCCTGGCTGCAGGCTCCAACTTTTGGCCCATTATCTACGCAGCCATCTTAGAGGACCCGGATGACACCTCGTACCAATCCGGTGTCAGGTTCTGTTTCAAGCTACATACTTGGGCCAAAGACAGACTGGCGGATGCTACTGCATCTCTACTGGATTCTACTCAGGAAGATACAGAGTCTGTGGAAAAATTCTACTCCAGGTTGCAACTTTTGTTCTCTGATCATGGATTTGATATTTCTACCCCTACACATCGTGTTCTTTTCAATAAATCCTTTGTTGAAGGACTGAAGCCCACAATCGGTCTGCCACTGTCTAAAGCCCGTCCTGAACACTCAGATATGCCACCCAAACAGTTATTGCTGATCGCTAAATCCTATGAGAAGGCGTGCCCACCCAAGAAGACAGTGACTCAACTCGTCCAATTGTCTCTCACAGATGCAGAAGCAGGCGAAGGAGCCTCGTGCACAAAGCCAACCACCCCAGTTATGCCTGTGACCCTCGCCGCCCAGCAGCCAGCACTGGACGCAGTGCCCCCTCCTCAACAGCCATCGACAGTGCCCCCTCCTCCACAGGCACCAGTCATTCCCCAGTATCCACAACAATTGTTCCCACCTCAGACACACTCTTTTCAGCCACAGTATCTCCAGCAACCACAGCAAATGTACCCCCAGCTGGCTCCACAGCAAATGTACCCCCAGCTGGCTCCACAGCAAATGTACCCCCAGCTGGTTCCGCAGCAAATGTACCCCCAACTGGCTTCTTATCCATTTGCCCCTCAACAGAGCCAGCGCCCAAGTCCTCGGTGTTATGGCTGTGGGAGGATTGGTCACACCAGGAAGTTTTGCCGAAACCGCCCACCAATGGACAATGGCAGATTAGGGCAGCGTGCGGCAGTTCACACTGCCCAGCAATTTGGGAGCGCTGAAGGAGGATTTGGGCATCCTCAGGCACCTAATGGCAGCTCTCAAAGTCAAAATTACCCACCTTCACATTGACAATCAGAAGCCCCTGTGTCTGACCCTCTCTTTGCCTTCCCTACCTTGAAACCCTCTGGTCCCCTCTGTACGGCCTCTTTGGAAATAGAGGGAACGCCTTTTTCTTTCCTTGTGGACACTGGGGCTGCAAGATCAGTCTTGAGAGCTGTGGACGTTCAAAATGCCGGTCTGCCCATTTCTTCCAATACTGTCTCCTGCGTTGGAGTTGATGGAGAACCTAGGTCTGCTCCCCTTACTGCTCCCCTTCAAGAGGGACCTCACACCCAGGCTATCCTGTCTCAGTTCCTTGTCTCCCCGACATGTCCTCTCAACCTCTTGGGAGCTGACTTACTACAGAAGTTACATGCCACCATCACATACTCAGATTCTGGCATTTGTGTGTCACTTGGAGACCTGAAGCCAACCCCAGAGGAGACCTGCTTGCTTACCTGCATTCCCTTGTTGATGCACTCAGACTTTGAAGAATCATCCCCCACATCACTGCCATCTCACTTAATACCGTGTTTTCCACCTGCCTTGTGGGCCACAGGCCCGGATGATGTTGGCCTTCTGCCGGTTCCCCCAGTAAAAGTTCTACTCAAGCCAGGTGCACTGCCACCTCGAGTACCACAATATCCCCTGAGGACTACACAACCTAACTCTCTCCGGGAACAGATCCTCTGTCTCTTGAAGGCTGGAGTGCTTATCTGCTGTACATCACCTGCGAATACACCCCTGTTCCCGGTCAAGAAGAAAACCCCAAAGGGACAACCAGACGCATACAGACTTGTTCAAGATCTACGCGCAGTTAACACTGTCACCATTCTGGAAACACCGGTGGTTCCCAACCCAAATACTTTGTTATCCCAAGTGCCTGCTACCTCCACCTATTTCACCGTACTGGATCTTGCCAACGCCTTTTTCAGCGTCCCATTGGACCCGGGCTCCCAGTATCTTTTTGCCTTCACCTTTGAGGGCGCTCAATACACCTGGACCAGGATGCATCAGGGTGCCCAGAACTCTCCTAATCAATTTTCACAGGCCCTGCAGTCGTGTCTTCTGCCATTCATCTCCACACTCCCTCCAGACATCTGCCTGCTGCAATACGTGGATGATTTGCTTCTTTGTGGTCCCTCCTTGCAGGAATGTGAATTCTGGTCCATCAGGTTGCTTCATGTGCTTTCAGATCTCAACTGCAAAGTCTCTCTCCAGAAGCTCCAGTGGTGTGCACCCAGAGTCATTTTTCTGGGGCACTGCATCTCTGCAGGGGTTAAGCATCTTACCCCTGAACGCCAGGCTGCCATCTCTTCTATGCCAACTCCGGTGACTGTTAAGCAGCTTCAAGCTTTCCTAGGACTGGTCACATACTGTCGCCAATGGATCCCTGAGGCTTCCCGCATCATGGCCCCACTGTACGCCTGTCTGTCTACTCCGAATTTTGCCTCCAACTCTGCCACGATGATAACAGTCACTGAAGGGGTGACCCTCCTGAAGCAAGCTATCCTCTCTGCCCCTGCCCTTGGGCTACCGGACTACAACAAACCGTTCTCTCTTTTCATCTCTGAAACCATTGGCCATGCCTCCGGTGTGCTTGCCCAAAAGGCAGCTGAACGTTTCAAACCACTTGGGTACTACTCTGCTCAACTTGACCCTGTTGCTCAGGCAACCCCGGTTTGCATGAAAGCAGTCATTGCAGCCCAGCTGATGCTACACAAGACTTCGGACATTGTGCTTGGACACCCAGTGACCGTGTTCTCCCCTCATGACATCAACGCCATCTTGAAGGTTTCACAGTGGTCTCTCATCTCACAGGCACGCCACACTCGCCTGCAATGTGAACTCTTACTCCCTTCCAATGTCACCCTTGCTACCTGTACCACTCTCAACCCAGCGACTCTCCTTCCTCTCGCAAGGGGGGATGATGAAGTGAAGGACCAAGGTCCCCCTGAACTCCCTGGTCAGCCGCCAGACCATGACTGTCTACAAATGTTGGAACAGCAGGGCTCCCTACCTCAGAACTTTTCAACAACCCCCATCTCCAATCCAGATTTTGTCATGTACACCGATGGCTCCAGGTTTGCTGATGACCAGGGACGGTTCCATACCGGATGGGCTGTCACTTCACAGACTACTGTCCTGGCATCCGGAGCGCTACCACCATCAAGGTCAGCACAAGAAGCGGAACTACAAGCCTTAGCGGTGGCATGTCAACTGGCAGAAGGGAAAACAGCAAACATCTATACGGATTCACGGTACGCCTTTGGAGTAGCTACTGACTTTGGACAGATCTGGAAGATGAGGGGTTTTAAGACGGCCAATGGAAGCCCTGTGAAGAATGCTGAAGCAATTGAAGAACTACTACAAGCCCTCACGCTCCCAGAGCTAGTTGCCGTCATAAAGGTCAAGACTCACGGGAAACTGGACTCAGAACAAGCACAAGGAAACCACCTGGCTGACCAGGCCGCAAAGGCTGCCGCAATGCAAGAGGAAGGAGAGCAGCTGATGATGGTTCATACCAGAGCCACTGCAAGGACCAACCAGAAAACAGAAGAAGAAGAGAAGAAGACACCTACCCCAATGGATGTACTGAGACACTTCCAGCGGATGGCTCCACCAGAAGAAAAGACCTCTTGGGAAGAGGATGGAGCAGAAGAAGACCCAAGAACCAAGCTGATCAGAGTACAGGGACTCCTTTGTTTGCCCAGAGCACTGTATCCTGCTGTAGTACAGTGGGCCCATGGACTGACACACAGGGGGAAGCAACAGATGCATGCTGTCGTCAAGCAAATCTATTATGCTCCAGAGATTACCACTTTAATGGCTAATTTCACCAGGACCTGTGAAGCATGTGGGAGATGTAACCCAGGACAAACTGTCAAAGTGCCTCCCCAACACCTTGCAAAGCCCTTGTACCCATTCCAGAGGATCCAGATAGACCACATCCAGCTTCCCAAGGCTGGAAAGTACCGCTATGCCTTAGTGGTGGTGGATATGTTCTCTGGGTGGCCCGAGGCATACCCGGTGGTAAATATGACAGCAACCACCACGGTTAAGAAGCTTCTCACTGAACTTGTTTGCAGATTTGGAGTCCCAGAGGTCATTGAAAGTGACCAGGGCCCCGCCTTCACAGCTAGCATAACCCGTTCCCTCTGGAAGATGGTGGGCGCAGACTTAGGACTCCACACCCCGTACCACCCACACAGCAGTGGCAAGGTTGAGAGACTTAATGGCACACTGAAAAATAAGATCCTGAAGGCCACACAAGAGCTGAAATTGCCCTGGACAGAGATCCTCCCCATTGCCCTCTATTCCGTTAGGACTACCCCAGGTGGTCCAGCTAAACTGTCCCCTTATGAGATTCTGTTTGGGGGTCCCCCACGGGTGGGGGGGTACATACCACAGCAATTGAGTTTAGGAAGTGATTCTCTTGTTAACTTTGTTGTTGGCCTCGCTAAAGAATTGTCAGTAACGTATTCTGCAGTCTCGACTTCTCTCCCAGGTCCCACAGAGGAGTGTCACGATCTGAAACCAGGAGACCGGGTCTATGTGAAAAAGTTTGAGAGAGAAGGACTAGAAACCCAGTTTGAAGGCCCCTACCAGGTGTTGCTCAACACCCCGACTGCAGTCAGGCTCGAGGGAAAGCCTACTTGGATCCACGCCTCACACTGCAAGAAGGCCCTGGATCCCGGAGCACCGAACCCATGATCCTGCATATCCTTTACCTACTGTGGGCAGGGTGGGGGGCCTGGGCAGAAGTTGCCGTCACACGTTCAGGGGCAGGACAGGGGGGAAACTGGAACCCTAGAATATGACGGGGAAGTGACATTGTGGTATAATTCCTCAAATACACACGTAGCCACATACACCTTTGACTACTGTACAATAGCCCCCTGTTTCAGGGATCAAGACAAGCGCGTACAATCAAACGGACAATATGAACGCTATACTCAGGGAGAAATGTATATATGTGTCACAGATGAACACTGGGGGACATAATGCAAAAATTGGGGGGCAGTAGGTTGGAACACTGGAAACGATTGGGGATACAAGCCTCAAAGTGCACAAAATAAGAAGGACCAAAATGGGAAATCACTGATTAGCCGAATGACATTACTACGTCGGGGAAGAAGTTATAGAAATGGAGACCATGGGCTTAACATGCCTTTGACACTGACCATTGAAAATCCTGGGTCAGGAGATGCAGGTAACTACCTAATGGGAGTGTGGGTGCAGGGGGGAACTGATGATCCTTTGGGGAAATTCAAAATTGCAGACATGAACGGTGACCCCAGATGGGTACAACCGTTAAAACCTGTAGGTCCAACAAAACCACTTGCCCCCAAAATGAAAATAGAAAGCAGAATTATCGCCATAGCCAATCCTACCTTTGAAGACACCATGGCCATAGAAACAGGTTTCTTTGACCGCAATCTATGGTTGGAATGGATGAAATACAATGCAGACACCTATAACCAGACTGACTGTTATGTTTGCGGTAAGGCTAGGCCGCATCTGGGCACAGTCCCCCTTGAATTACCTGAAAATCATGAAACTTGTTTTATTAGTCTGTATACTAACACCACCACCAATGAGACAGAGTGTGAGAAATGGAAGAATGAAAACCCCATCATCGCTAAGGTGCCCCGATCCGTGGAAGGTGTCACAGTATATCCTGGGAATTACACTTGTTTTGTAAATTATGATACTGGCAGATTTCTGGGAAACTTCACTGATGGTTATTGTGCCAGTAGGAAAGATGGCGCCCGGGCACAGAGGCAGATCCAGTCTCTGGGACATGTTTACAGGCTATGCGGAGACGGTAAGATACGTACCAGGCTAGAGGGGGGCTGGACTGGGGAGTGTGCCCTAGCCAAAGCCTTAATGCCCTTACACATATTACGGGCAGATTACTCTGAGAATCCAACACCACACCGTGCTAAGAGAAAAATTGACGCTCCAGGTGGTAGTTTTGATCCACATGTATACATAGATGCAATAGGAGTGCCAAGGGGGGTGCCAGATGAATTTAAGGCCAGGGATCAGGTTAAAGCAGGTTTTGAATCCTTATTTTCTATTGTCACTGTTAACAAGAATGTAAATTGGATAAATTACATTTATTATAATCAACAGAGATTTGTAAACTACACCAGGGATGCTTTACAAGGACTAGCTGATCAGTTAGGGCCTACTGCATCCATGGCGTTCCAAAATAGAGTGGCCCTGGATATGATTTTAGCAGAAAAAGGTGGAGTATGCAAGATGATCGGCGAAACTTGCTGTACCTACATTCCTGATAACACCGGACCTACAGGTAAAGTGACTGTCGCTATTAAAAAATTAGCTAGCCTGTCAGAAGAACTCAAAAGGAACTCAGGGGTTACAGATCCCTGGGATCAATATTTTTCTTGAAGGGATGGAAAAAACTCCTGATTCAAATGGGTATAATCCTGGGCATTGTTTTGCTGGTTCTACTGATCTCCTGTACCTGTATTTTCCCTCTGATCAAAATGAGTGTGAGTAAGGGACTGGACAATGTGACACCGACATTCCCTTTGTTTCAAAAGGATGAAGAGCCAGTCCCAACCATGCCAACTACGGTACACTACCAAAGAAACGGAGAGATGGACTAGAACTACACCTACCTCGGTCTCCTAAGATGAATTGTCAGTGGAATTCCCATATGCCTAGGGACAGCGCAGAAGACCATAGGTTCCAGCGAGGGGGCACTCTGCGGGGTGTTAACTCGTACAGATGGAGGGTATGGATGCCCGGAAATGAGCCCAGGGAATCCATGGCCTCCTTCTGAGGTGAGGTAGGGATTCCCCCCCTTTAGGAGTAGGGCCTTACGGGCAGTGGGGAAACCCTGACACAAGAGAGAGGCGACCGAGGGAGAGTGCGAGGCCTGGTGCTTGATCTCCGTATTAAGTTTTTAGGGGGGTTTGAGAAGGATATATATATATATATCCTTGTAGGTAGAAAAGAAAACACTGGAATATATACATTTACATAGATATAGTTATGTGCCTTTCTTTTTATATGTATACTAACTTCATTCTCATATGTACTAACTCTATGAAAAAACTTAATACGTCGCCTTATATCAGATATGCCAAGATGCTTTGCAAGGCAAAAAAGAGAAAGAATGTCCAAAGGAACCAGACGAAGGATGAAGGTTAAAGTGGAGGAGGAAAGAGATACGAAGAATGCATGCTTAAGCCGCTTTCTTAGAATTGAATGGGTGATTCTTTGCACTGGAGTTAATTAAATACGTGATTTTCTGTACATAAGCTAGAGACCAAGTATGCCTTATCAAGATGAAGACCGGTCAACTATGCATCTGACCTTCAGTGCCTCAGACGCAGCTACGGACTTTACATATATGGTTATGCGGTGGATTTGAGCCAATAAGATTATTACTCATTTCTAGTGACGTGACCGAAAAGGATAAGATCCCATGTAATCTGTAATAAAGTGCGCAGTTGTTTTTTCCCGTGTGAGGAGCAATACCAGACTTCTGTGTGTGGTGTTCCTTCTTTATCGTCGACAGCGGGACATTTGGGGTGGGCCTAATTGGTGTTGTACTTAGAATTTCCCTGACACTACGTATTGTTTAGGTATCGCTGCTGTCCGCTGGTGGAGAAGAAAAGTCTGGGGAAATCCAGGCTTTGTTTATCTTTATGAGTGTAAGCCTGTCGGCACTGTCGGTTGACAGGCGGGTACGCTTATCCGTGATGATTCCCCCAGCCGCACTAAACACCCTCTCTGACAAGACGCTAGCCGCAGGACAAGCAAGCACCTCCAGGGCATAGAGCGTGAGTTCGGGCCACGTGTCCAGCTTCGACACCCAGTAGTTGTAGGGGGCAGAGGCGTCACGGAGGACGGTTGTGCGATCGGCTACGTACTCCCTCACCATCCTTTTGCAGTGCTCCCGCCGACTCAGCCTTGACAGGGGAGTGGTGACACAGTCTTGCTGGGGAGCCAGAAAGCTGCAAAGGCCTTAGAGAGTGTTCCCCTGCCTGTGCTGTACATGCTGCCTGATCTCCGCGCCTCCCCTGCTACCTGGCCCTCGGAACTGCGCCTTCTGCCACTAGCGCTGTCGGATGGGAATTTTACCATCAGCTTGTCCGCCAGGGTCCTGTGGTATAGCATCACTCTCGAACCCCTTTCCTCTTTGGGTATGAGAGTGGAAAGGTTCTCCTTATACCGTGGGTCGAGCAGTGTGTACACCCAGTAATCCGTAGTGGCCAGAATGTGTGTAATGCAAGGGTCACGAGAAAGGCATCCTAACATGAAGTCAGCCATGTGTGCCAGGGTACCAGTACACAACACATGGCTGTCCTCACTAGGAAGATCACTTTCAGGATCCTCCTCCTCCTCGTCCTCCTCAGGCCATACACGCTGAAAGGATGACAGGCAAGCAGCATGGGTACCCTCAGCAGTGGGCCAAGCTGTCTCTTCCCCCTCCTCCTCATGCTCCTCCCCCTCCTCCTCCTCACCGCGCTGAGATATAGACAGGAGGGTGCTCTGACTATCCAGCGACATACTGTCTTCCCCCGCCTGTTTCCAAGCGCAAAGCGTCTGCCTTTATGCTTTGCAGGGAACTTCTCAAGAGGCATAGCAGAGGAATGGTGACGCTAATGATTGCAGCATCGCCGCTTACCATCTGGGTAGACTCCTCAAAGTTTCCAAGGACCTGGCAGATGTCTGCCAACCAGGCCCACTCTTCTGTAAAGAATTGAGGAGGCTGACTCCCACTGCGCCGCCCATGTTGGAGTTGGTATTCCACTATAGCTCTACGCTGATCATAGAGCCTGGCCAACATGTGGAGCATAGAGTTCCACCGTGTGGGCACGTCGCACAGCAATCGGTGCACTGGCAGATTAAACCGATGTTGCAGGGTGCGCAGGGTGGCAGCGTCCGTGTGGGACTTGCGGAAATGTGCGCAGAGCCGGCGCACCTTTCCGAGCAGGTCTGACAAGCGTGGGTAGCTTTTCAGAAAGCGCTGAACCACCAAATTAAAGACGTGGGCCAGGCATGGCACGTGCGTGAGGCTGCCGAGCTGCAGAGCCGCCACCATGTTTCGGCCGTTGTCACACACGACCATGCCCGGTTGGAGGCTCAGCGGCGCAAGCAAGCGGTCGGTCTGCTCTGTCAGACCCTGCAGCAGTTCGTGGGCTGTGTGCCTCTTCTCTCCTAAGCTGAGTAGTTTTAGCACGGCCTGCTGACGCTTGCCCACCGCTGTGCTGCCACGCCGCGCGACACCGACTGCTGGCGACGTGCTGCTGCTGACACATCTTGATTGCGAGACAGAGGTTGCGTAGGAGGAGGAGGAGGAGGGTGGTTTAGTGGAGGAAGCATACACCGCCGCAGATACCACCACCGAGCTGGGGCCCGCAATTCTGGGGGGTGGGTAGGACGTGAGCGGTCCCAGGCTCTGACTCTGTCCCAGCCTCCACTAAATTCACCCAATGTGCCATCAGGGAGATATAGTGGCCCTGCCCACCTGTGCTTGTCCACGTGTCCGTTGTTAAGTGGACCTTGGCAGTAACCGCGTTGGTGAGGGCGCGTACAATGTTGCGGGAGACATGGTCGTGCAGGGCTGGGACGGCACATCGGGAAAAGTAGTGGCGACTGGGAACCGAGTAGCGCGGGGCCGCCGCCATCATGCCTTTGAAAGCCTCCATTTCCACAAGCCTATATGGCAGCATCTCCAGGCTGATCAATTTGGCTATGTGCACGTTTAACGCTTGAACGTGCGGGTGCGTGGCGGCGTATTTGCGCTTGCGCTCAAACACTTGCGCTAGTGATGGCTGGACGCTGCGCAGAGAGACATTGGTGGATGGGGCTGAGGACAGCGGAGGTGAGAGTGTGGGTGCAGGCCAGGAGACGGTAGTGCCTGTGTCCTGAGAGGGGGGTTGGATCTCAGTGGCAGGTTGGGGCACAGGGGGAGAGGCAGTGGTGCAAACCGGAGGCGGTGAACGGCCTTCGTCCCACCTTGTGGGGTGCTTGGCCATCATATGTCTGCGCATGCTGGTGGTGGTGAGGCTGGTGGTGGTGGCTCCCCGGCTGATCTTGGCGCGACAAAGGTTGCACACCACTGTTCGTCGGTCGTCCACACTTTCACTGAAAAACATCCACACCTTTGAAGACCTAGGCCTCTGCAGGGTGGCTTGGCGCGAGGGGGTGCTTTGGGAAACAGTTGGGGGAGTCTTCGCTCTGGCCCTGCCTCTACCTCTGGCCACCCCACTGCCTCTTCCAACCTGTCCTGCTGCTGCACTTGCCTCCCCCTCTGAAGACCTGTCCTCAGTAGGCGTAGCAAACGAGGTGGGGTCAGTCACCTCATCGTCCTGCTGCTCTTCCTCCGAATCCTCTGTGCGCTTCTCCCTCGGACTTACTCCAATTACTACTACCTGAGTGATAGACAACTGTGTCTCATCGTCATCGTCCTCCTCACCCACTGAAAGCTTTTGAGACAGTTGCCGGAAGTCCCCAGCCTCATCCCCCGGACCCCGGGAACTTTCCAAAGGTTGGGCATCGGTCATGACAAACTCCTCCGGTGGGAGAGGAACCATTGCTGCCCATTCTGGGCAGGGGCCCGAGAACAGTTCCTGGGAGTCTGCCTGCTCCTTAGAATGTGTCATTGTAATGGAGTGAGGAGGCTGGGAGGAAGGAGGAGCAGCAGCCAGAGGATTCAGAGTTGCAGCAGTGGACGGCGCAGAACTCTGGGTGGTCGATAGATTGCTGGATGCACTTTCTGCCATCCACGACAGGACCTGCTCACGCTGCTCATTTTCTAATAAAGGTCTACCGCGTGGACCCATTAATTGTGCGATGAATGTGGGGAGGCCAGAAACGTGCCTTTCTCCTAATCCCGCAGCAGTCGGCTGCGATACACCTGGATCAGAAGCTCGGCCTGTGCCCACACCCTGACTTGGGCCTCCACGTCCTCGTCCTCTAGGCCTACCCCTACCCCTCAGCATGGTGTATTACCAGTAGTGCAGAAACAGAACGCTGTAATTAAATGTGCCCCTTATTGGCCTGTGGTTGGAGGCTGACTTCGCTTACGGAACGCACAGCAGAGCCAGGAAAGAATTTTGTGCAAGCCCGCTGTAACACTTAGCTGGCTGCGTATTAATTAGGACTAATACCCCCAGCAGAGACGCAGTACAGTCAGGACGGTCACAGGCAGCCCAAATATTTTTTTTTCCAAAATTTTTTGGGAAAAGCCCACTGCCTATATAGACAGTATATGTCTTTCACGTTTTTCACTGTCCCTGCCTCAGCACTACTGGCCCTATACTATGTAAAATTACTGCAGTGCAGACTGTTTCCCTCTGGACAGGATGACAGCAATGATGTAACGGGCAACGCAGAGCCAGGAAAGAATTTTGCGCAAGCCCGCTGTAACACTTAGCTGGCTGCGTATTAATTAGGACTATTGCCCCCAGCAGAAACGCAGTACAGTCAGGACGGTCACAGGCAGCCCAAATATTTTTTTTTTTCAAAATTTTTTTTGGAAAAGCCCACTGCCTATATAGACAGTATATGTCTTTCACATTTTTCACTTTCCCTGCCTCAGCACTACTGGCCCTATACTATGTAAAATTACTGCAGTGCAGACTGTTTCCCTCTGGACAGGATGACAGCGGTGATGTAACGGGCAACGCAGAGCCAGGAAAGAATTTTGCGCAAGCCCGCTGTAACACTTAGCTGGCTGCGTATTAATTAGGACTACTACCCCCAGCAGAGACACAGTACAGTCAGGACGGTCACAGGCAGCCCAAATATTTTTTTTCCAAAATTTTTTTTGGAAAGCCCACTGCCTATATAGACAGTATATGTCTTTAACGTTTTTCACTGTCCCTGCCTCAGCACTACTGGCCCTAAACTATGTAAAATTACTGTAGTGCAGACTGTTTCCCTCTGGACAGGATGACAGCAATGATGTAACGGGGAACGCAGAGCCAGGAAAGAATTTTGCGCAAGCCTGCTGTAACACTTAGCTGGCTGCGTATTAATTAGGACTACTACCCCCAGCAGAGACGCAGTACAGTCAGGATGGTCACAGGCAGCCCAAATATTTTTTTTTTCCCAAATTTTTGGGGAAAAGCCCACTGCCTATATAGACAGTATATGTCTTTCACGTTTTTCACTGTCCTTGCCTCAGCACTACTGGGCCCATACTATGTAAAATTACTGCAGACTAAGGACGCAATGCTCTGCACGGCCGATATACAAAAAAAAAAAGGTGCAACACTGCAAAAAGCAGCCTCAACAGTACTGCACACGGTCAGATGTGGCCCTAAGAAGGACCGTTGGGGTTCTTGAAGCCTAAAATCACTCCTAACACTCTCCCTATAGCAGCTCCAGCATCAGCAGCACTTTCCCTGAGCTATGTCAGAATGCATCTGTGGCGAGCCGCGGGAGGGGCTGATTTATATACTCTGGTGACACCTGATCTCGCCAGCCACTCACTGCAGGGGGGTGGTATAGGGCTTGAAAGTCGCAGGGGGAAGTTGTAATGCCTTCCCTGTCTTTCTATTGGCCCGAAAAGCGCACTAACGTCTCAGAGATGAAAGTGAAAGTAACTCGAACATCGCGTGGTGCTCGCCTCTAGTAACGAGCATCTCGAACACGCTAATACTCGAACGAGCATCAAGCTCGGACGAGTACGTTTGCTCATCTCTAGTAAGATGTGTTGTGCCATCTTTATGTATCAATAATTTAGTGGGGAATCCCTATCTATAGGGAGTATTAGCTTGGCTGAGGATATTGGTGACTTCAGAAAATTTCTTCCTAGTTTGCATTGTGCTTTGTGACATGTCCATATATAGCCGGATATCCATATATGGAGCTGGCAACTGTTTCAGCTTTCAGGCAGTTTTCATTATGGCTTCCTTGATGTGATAGAAATGGACTCTTGCTAAAATGTCCCCTGGGGTGGAATCGGAGATACATTTGGGTTTAGGTAGCCTGTGCACCCTGTCAATAATTAAATTGTGAGGAGTTGCTTCTGGCAATAGCTTCTTCATGAGCTGCTGTAAGTATTTTGTAATTTCAGTGGCTGTGACAGACTCTGGGACTCCCCTGAATTTATTATTGTTTCGCCTGCTTCTGTCCTTTATATCCGCAAGTTTAGCTCCAAGTTGTTCTACCTCATCCGAGAGGGCATAGTGTGCATCAATTAAATCATTATGTTAACTTGTTTTTTCACTCACTTTATTTTCAGTATGATTAATTCTCTCACCAATGTCCTCAATAGTTTCTTTAAAAGTAGAAGAAAGGGGCATAATGTTGGACTGAATAGAATCTCTAAGAGCGACCACCATCTATTTAATAAGTTATTCTGATGCAGGTTGCTGAGAGGATGGCATTTTATCCTGTCCTCATCATGCCTGAGACACTGGTTCAAAGGGCTGCCTGAGGGAGAGGAATTCTCTGGGTTGCCTATTGTGGAGGAGGACGCCATCTTGGCCACATGCAGGGGCAGTGTGGGGTGTCTTGTGTGTGTGCCCAGCGGTGTACTGGGGGACTCTTCAGGAGCACTTTCCTTACCAGCTGCTTGGCTCAGCGGTTGTTGGCTTCCCTACTGTGCAGTCGACACCCCTGCAGAGTTGCTCTTTTTCCTGCAGGGAGGATGATAAAGCCAGGGAGACAGGGGCCCGAGCACGTGTAGAACCGCAGGCCGAGAAGAACTCCTCCAGAACGAGAGATCCTCCGATGCATCCTCAAAGGCAACTGTGATGTCAGGCAGCTCTATGAAGGTAGGAGTACACCCACTGTGTAGCTCTGTTGTTGCTTTCATGATGTTTTTTTGCTGGTGCTCCGGGAGTACGCCGCCATCTTCGTGCTCCACTTGGCAACGCCCTGATATCAAAAATTTTCAAGTGCCTCTTTAAGGCTCATGGGTGTAGGTGTATTTAGCTTATATATCCAAAATATTTCTTGTGTTTTAAGAGTCCTAAACATATCTGCATTATTTGTTCCAACGCTGTAATTTCAAATGTATTAAAGTTACAGATATATTTTAAAGCTGCCTGTCTGGCCACAGTGTGCTTCAAAAAAAGACTTTAAACCTATGTTTATTAATCCTCCACCTAAGTATTGTGTGCTCTGTCCCACATATTGCATACGGCAAGATAATTATTATTATTTTTTTTTTTTTTATTTAAACAGACAATTGATGATATGTAGAGATGAGCAAACGTTATCGGTCGGGCTTGATGCTCGCTCGAGTATTAGGGTGCTCGAGATGCTCGTTACTCGAGACAAGCACCACGCGTTACTCGAGTCAATTCCATTTCCTTCCCTGGATGTTTTGCGCCATTTTCTAGCCAATAGACATGCAGGGAAGGCATTACAACTTCCTCCTGTGACGTTCCAGCCCTATCCCACCCCCCTGCAGTGAGTGGCTGGTGAGATCAAGTGACCGCCAAGTAATTAAAGCGGTCCCGCCCGCGGCTCGCCTCAGACACACACTGGCAGAGATTAGGGAGAGTGCTGTTCCTGCTGTTCCTGCTATAGGGAGAGTTTTAGGCTACTGTTAGTGTCTTCAAGAGCCCCAACGGTCCTTCTTAGGGCCACATCTGACCGTGTGCATTACTGTTGTGGCTACTGGGAGCAGTTTTGCACAAAAATGTTTTTTTTCATCTTGGGCTGTGCAGGCTATAGCGTTCTCAGTCTGCAGTCAATTATACAGAGTACAGGGGCAGTACTGGTGAGGCAGGGACAGTGGTAGTGTAGAATCCTGTCAACAAGTACCCCAATGCTCCATCTTAGGGCTACCTGTGATCGTGTGCAGTACTGTTGGGCTGCTGAAAGCAGTTTTGCACAATTTTTTTTTTTCATCTTGGGCTGTGCAGGCTATAGCGTTCTCAGTCTGCAGTCAAATATACAGAGTATAGGGGCAGTACTGGTGAGGCAGGGACAGTGGTAGTGTAGAATCCTGTCAACAGGTACCCCAACGGTCCTTCTTTGGGCTACCTGTGACCGTCTGCATTTTACTGCGTAGCTGCTGGGAGTTGTAGTGGCTCACTATTACCCAGCTAGGCCTTTTTGCAGCCTTGCGTATAATTTTTTTCATACTGCAGTGTGTGTTACATAACCGCTGTGATCCTCCAACTGCAGGCCAATAATTGCATAATTTTTTACACTACTCTGTTCATCCCGTCAACTTCACGCACAGTGTGCAGCAACAGCCGCTGATAGAGGGAAAGACATATACACGCTATCTAGGCTGTGTGCTTTTTCAAAAAAATTTGGAAAAAACCTCCTTCTTAGGGCTACCTGTGACCGTGTGCATTTTACTGCCTGGCCGCTGGGAGTAGTAGTGGCTCACTATTACCCAGCTAGGCCTTTTTGCAGCCTAGCGTATAATTTTTTGCGGACTGCAGTGTGCGTAACATAACCGCTGTCAGCCTCCAACTGCAGGCCAATAATTGCATAATTTTTTACACCTCTCTGTGCGTCCCGTCAACTTCACTCACAGCGTGCGGCGACAGCCCCTGATAGAGGGAAAGACATATACATGCTATCTAGGCTGTGTGCTTTTTCAAAAAAATGTAAAAAAACCCTCCTTCTTAGGGCTACCTGTAACCGTGTGCATTTTACTGCGTGGCCGCTGGGAGTTGTAGTGGCTCACTATTACCGAGCTAGGCCTTTTTGCAGCCTAGCGTATAATTTTTTTGCGGACTACAGTGTGCGTAACATAACCGCTGTCAGCCTCCAACTGCAGGCCAATAATTGCATAATTTTTTACACCGCTCTGTGCGTCCTGTCAACTTCACTCACAGCGTGCGGCGACAGCCCCTGATAGAGGGAAAGACATATACATGCCATCTAGGCTGTGTGTTTTTATAAAAAATTTGAAAAAAACCTCCTTTTTAGGGCTACCTGTGACTGTGTGCATTTTACTGCGTGGCCGCTGGGAGTTGTAGTGGCTCACTGTCACCCAGCTAGGCCTTTTTGCAGCCTAGCGTATAATTTTTCGCGGACTGCAGTGTGCGTTACATAACCGCTGTCAGCCTCCAACTGCACGCCAATAATTGCATATTTATTCAGACTGCTCTGTGTCTGCTCTATTCGTAATACACCATGCTGAGGGGTAGGCCTAGAGGACGTGGCCGTGGACGCGGGCGAGGGTGCGGAGGTACAAGTGAGGGTGTGGGCACAGGCCGAGTTCCTGGTCCAGGTGAATCGCAGCTGGCTGCTGCGGGATTAGGAGAGAGGCAAGTGTCTGGGGTCCCCAGCTTTATATCACAATTTTTGGGTCCACGTGGTAGACCTTTATTACAAACTGAGCAGTGTGAGCAGGTCCTGTCGTGGATGGCAGAAAATGCATCCAGCAATGTATCGACCACCCAGTCTTCTACGCCGTCCACTGCTGCAACTCTGAATTCTCTCACTGCTGCTCCTCCTTCCTCCCAGCCTCCTCACTCCATGAAAATGACACATTCTGATGAGCAGACAGACTCCCAGGAACTGTTCTCGGGCCCCTGCCTTGATTGGGAAAAAATATTTCCTCTCTCAGCTGAGGAGTTTGTCGTGACTGATGCCCAACCTTTGGAAAGTTCTTGAGATCTGGGTGATGAGGCTAGGGACTTCTGGCAACTGTCTCAAGAGCTTTTAGTGGGTGAGGAGGTCGATGATGATGAGACACAGTTGTCTATCTTTGTGGTAGTAGTAAGGGCAGAAAGTCCGAGGGAGGAGCGCACAGAGGATTCGGAGGATGAGCCGCTGGACGATGAGGTGACTGACCCCACCTGGTTTGCTAAGCCAACTGAGAACAGGTCTTCAGAGGGGGAGGCAAGTGCAGCAGCAGGGCAGGTTGGAAGAGGCAGTGGGGTGGCCAGGGGTAGAGGCAGGGCCAGAACGAAGACTCCCCCAACTGTTTCCCAAAGCACCCCCTCGCGCCAAGCCACCCTGCAGAGGCCTAGGTCTTCAAAGGTGTGGATGTTTTTCAGTGAAAGTGTGGACGACCGACGAACAGTGGTGTGCAACCTGTTTCGCGCCAAGATCAGCCAGGGAGCCACCAGTACCAGCCTCATCACCACCAGCATGAGCAGGCATATGATGGCCAAGCACCCCACAAAGTGGGACGAAGGCCGTTCACCGCCTCCGGGTCGCACCACTGCCTCTCCCCCTGTGCCCTAACCTGCCACTCAGATCCAACCCCCCTCTCAGGACACAGGCACGAGCGTCTCCCGGCCTGCACCCACACTCTCACCTCCGCTGTCCTCGGTCCCATCCAGCAATGTCTCTCAGCGCAGCATCCAGCTGTCACTAGCGCAAGCCTTGGAGCACAAGCGCAAATACGCTGCCATGCACCCGCACGCTTAAGCTTTAAACATGCACATTGCCAAATTGATCAGCCTGGAGATGCTGCCGTACAGGCTTTTGGAAATGGAGGCTTTCAAAAACATGATGACTGCGGCGGTCCCACGCTACTCGGTCCCCGGTCACCGCTATTTTTCCCGGTGTGCCGCCCCAGCCCTAAACCAGCACATCTCCCGCAACATAAATTGTGCCCTCACCAAAGCGGTTACTGGGAAGGTCCACTTAACCACGAACATGTGGACAAGTACTGGCGGGCAGGGACACTATATCTCCCTGACGGCACATTGGGTGAATTTGGTGGAGGCTGGGACTGAGTCAGAGCCTGGGACCGCACACGTCCTACCCACACCCAAAATTGCGGGTCCTTCCTCGTTCTGGTATCTGCAACGGTCTATGCCACCTCCTCTAAACCCTCCCCCTCCTCGTCCTACTATGCAACCTCTACCTCTCAATGAAGAAAAGTGAGAAGCACGTCGCCAGCAGTCGGTGTCACGCGGCGCGGCAGCACAGCGGTGGGCAAGCGTCAGCAAGCTGTGCTGAAACTACCTAGCCTAGGTGACAAGAGGCACATGGCCCCTGAGCTATTGCAGGGTCTGACTGAGCAGACCGACCTCTGGCTTTCGCCGCCGAGCCTCCAACCAAGCATGGTCATGTGTGACAACGGCTGTAACCTGGTGGCGGCTCTGCAGCTCGGCAGCCTCACGCACGTGCCATGCCTGGCCCACGACTTTAATTTGGTGGTTCAGCGCTTTCTGAAAAGCTACCCACGCTTGTCAGACCTGCTCGGAAAGGTGCGTCGGCTCAGCGCACATTTCCGCAAGTCCAACACGGACGCTGCCACCCTGCGCACCCTGCAACATCGGTTTAATCTGCCAGTGCACCGACTGCTGTGCGACGTGCCCACACGGTGGAACTCTACGCTCCACATGTTGGCCAGGCTCTATGATCAGCGTAGAGCTATAGTGGAATACCAACTCCAACATGGGCGGCGTAGTGGGAGTCAGCCTCCTCAATTCTTTACAGAAGAGTGGGCCTGGTTGGCAGACATCTGCCAGGTCCTTGGAAACTATGAGGAGTCTACCCAGATGGTGAGCGGCGATGCTGCAATCATTAGCGTCGCCATTCCTCTGCTATGCCTCTTGAGAAGTTCCCTGCAAAGCATAAAGGCAGACGCTTTGCGCTCGGAAACGGAGGCGGGGGAAGACAGTATGGATAGTCAGAGCACCCTCCTGTCTATATCTCAGCGCATTGAGGAGGAGGGGGAGGAGCATGAGGAGGAGGGGGAAGAGACAGCTTGGCCCACTGCTGAGGGTACCCATGCTGCTTGCCTGTCATTCTTTCAGCGTGTATGGCCGGAGGAGGAGGAGCATGAGGAGGAGGGTCCTGAAAGTGATCTTCCTAGTGAGGACAGCCATGTGTTGCGTACAGGTACCCCGGCACACGTGGCTGACTTCATGTTAGGATGCCTTTCTTGTGACCCTCGCGTTACACGCATTCTGGCCACTACGGATTACTGGGTGTACACACTGCTCAACCCACGGTATAAGGAGAACCTTTCCACTCTCATACCCGAAGAGGAAAGGGCATCGAGAGTGATGCTCTACCACAGGACCCTGGCGGACAAACTGATGGTAAAATTCCCATCCGACAGCGCTAGTGGCAGAAGGCGCAGTTCCGAGGGCCAGGTAGCAGGGGAGGCGCAGGGATCAGGCAGCATGTACAGCACAGGCAGGGGAACACTCTCCAAGGCCTTAGACAGCTTTATGGCTCCCCAGCAAGACTGTGTCACCGCTTCCCAGTCAAGGCTGAGTCGGCGGGAGCACTGTAAAAGGATGGTGAGGGAGTACGTAGCCGATCGCACGACCGTCCTCCGTGACGCCTCTGCCCCCTACAACTACTGGGTGTCGAAGCTGGACACGTGGCCTGAACTCGCGCTGTATGCCCTGGAGGTGCTTGCTTGTCCTGCGGCTAGCGTCTTGTCAGAGAGGGTGTTTAGTGCGGCTGGGGGAATCATCACGGATAAGCGTACCCGCCTGTCAACCGACAGTGCCGACAGGCTTACAATCATAAAGATGAACAAAGCCTGGATTTCCCCAGACTTCTCTTCTCCACCAGCGGACAGCAGCGATACCTAAACAATACGTAGGCTGCACCCGCGGATGGAAGCATCGTTCTCTATCACCATAAAAAACGGGGACCTTTTAGCTTCAACAATCTGTGTATTATATTCATCCTCCTCCTCCTGCTTCTCCTCCTGAAACCTCACGTAATCACGCCGAACGGGCAATTCTCAATTCAATAAAGCGTTGAAACTTGCACCTGAACCAATTTTTTTTTTTACTGGGCCGCCTACAGACCTAGATACAAATTAAGCCACATTAACCAAAGCGATTAATGGGTTTCACCTGCCCTCTTGGTTGGGCATGGGCAATTTTTCTGAAGTACATTTGTACTGTTGGTACACCAATTTTTTGGGGCCCTCGCCTACATTGTAATCCTAGTAATTTTTAGCCCACCTCCATTAAACCTGACGTTAGCTCAGCTGTGATGGGCAATGCAATGGGATATATTTATGTACCGCCGGTGGCTTCCTGGGACCCACCCATGCTGTCGGTCCACACGGAGTTGTAACTGCATGTGTCCACTTCTAAAGAACCCCAGTCTGACTGGGGCATGCACTGTGGGCCGAAGACCACCTGCATTAAACCTGATGTTACCTCAGCTGTGATGGGCAATGCAATGGGATGTATTTATGTACAGCCGGTGGGTTCCAGGGAGCCACCCATGCTGTGGGTGCACACGGAATTCTCATTGCGGAGTTGTACCTGCCTGTGACTATTTATAAAAAACCCCGGTCGGACTGGGGCATGCAGACACCTTGACAGAATGAATAGTATGTGGCACATGGGTTTCCCATTGCTATGCCCACGTGTGCAGCTCCTGATGGAGGTGGCACAGGATTGGATTTCTCATTGCTTCTGTAAAGCATTATGGGCTATCGCCCCACCCCTTTTAAAGAGGGTCGCTGCCTGGTCGTGCCAACCCTCTGCAGTGTGTGCCTGCGGTTCCTCCTCATGGCAGACGCGCTTATAAATAGACATGAAGACATGAGGGTGGTGTGGCATGAGGGCAGCTGAAGGCTGCACAGGGACACTTTGGTGTGCGCTGTGGACACTGGGCCGTGCGCGCGCTCGGGGGGGGGGGGGGGGGGTTGGGCAGCATGTAACCCAGGAGAAGTGGCAGCGGAGTGTCATGCAGGCAGTGATTGTGCTTTGTTGGAGGTAGTGTGGTGCTTAGCTAAGGTATGCATTGCTAATGAGGGTTTTTCAGAAATAAAAATTGTTGGGAGGTGGGGGGCACTCTTGCCGCTATTGTGGCTTAATAGTGGGACCTGGGAACTTGAGATGCAGCCCAACATGTAGCCCCTCGCCTGCCCTATCCGTTGCTGTGTCGTTCCCATCACTTTCTTGAATTGCCCAGATTTTCACAAATGGAAACCTTAGCGAGCATCGGCGATATACAAAAATGCTCGAGTCGCCCATTGACTTCAATGGGGTTCGTTACTCAAAACGAACCCTCGAGCATCGCGAAAATTTCGTCTCGAGTAACGAGCACCCGAGCATTTTGGTGCTCGCTCATCTCTAGTAAGCACGTACTGGATGATGAGGAATCGGAGGCACACACTGCAGAGGGTTGGCCGGGCCAGGCAGCGACCCTCTTTGAAAGTGTGGGCGATAGCCCATGATGCTGTTGAGAATTGATGATAAATTGACGTACGATCATCATTCCAATCCCATGCCACCTCCGTCACAAAATTGTCAGGAGCCGCAAATGTGGGCATAAAGGCGACTCAGGTGCCAGCACTTCTACACATCTCCACAATGCAGCAATACTCTGTGTGGGAAGCACGTGAGCGGGCCCTGGGTCAGGCTAAGTCCCAGCCTCCACCGTGTGTGACCCAAGGTGCCCTGAGTTACATAGCGATGGGAAATCCATATGTCCCCACAGAATTCATTCTGTGTAGGTGTTAAATAGCTCAACACCACAATGGAAAGTCTTTGAGTTCCTTGGGCTTGCCTATGCTGTCAGTGCAGAAAAATGGTATTGCACAAGAAGAAATCAGAGCGCCCAAACATGGCAGAGTTTCACCCCGCCATGGACCTCGGCCCACATTTCTACCCTAGTCAGTGAGTGTATTTGAGCTAGACAGGTAAAGCAATGCAATGGGAAGTCTTTGTGCACTCACAGCATAGGCGAGCCCAAGGAACTCAAGCATGATATTACACATGGGGAAATCAGAGTGCCCAAACATGGCGCAGTTGCATTTCCTCCAGGACATAGGCCTCTTTCCACACCCTCAGCAATCGTGGGCATAAAGCGGACTCCGATGCTAGTACAGCAGTGAACGTCTCATTAAATCAGTTATGGTTGCTTTCACCGCTCCAAAGACTTGATTATCCAGGAAGAAGTTCCACGGGCCAAACCTGGCGCAGTTGCGTTTCCCCCAGGACATAGGCCTTTGCCCACACCCTCAGCAATTGTGGGCATAAAGAGGACTCCGATGCTAGTACAGCAGTGAACGTCTCATTAAATCAGTTACGGTTGCTTTCACCGCTCCAAAGACTGGATTAACCAGGAAGAAGTTCCATGGGCCAAACCTGGCGCAGTTGCATTTCCCCCAGGACATAGGCCTCTGCCCACACCCTCAGCAATCATGGGAATAAAGCGGACTCCGATGTTAGTACAGCAGTGAACGTCTCATTAATGCGATAACGGTAACACGAGAGAAAATACATGTTGCCCAGTGCTGATCCCCTGATCCCAAGCAGCAGGAGGAGGTGGCATTAACAAGCCCAAGAAACCATGACCAGGACCCGCTATAGTCTGTGTGGGAAGTATGTGAGCGGGCCAAGGGTCAGGCTCGGTCCCAGCCTCCACCTTGTGTGACCCAAGCTGCCCTGAGTTACATAGCAATGGGAAATCCATGTGTCCCCAGACATTTCATTCGGTGTAGGTGTCAGATAGCTCAACACCGCAAGGGGAAGTCTTTGAGTTCCTTGGGGTCACCTATGCTGTCAGTGCACAAAGATAGCATTACACAGGAAAAAATCAAAGTGCCCAAACATGGGAGAGTTTCACCCCGGCAAGGACCTTGGCCTCGACCCACATTTCTGCCCAAGTCAGTCAGTGTATTTGTGCCAGATGGGTAAAACACCGCGGTGGGAAGTCTTTGTGCACCCGTAGTATAGGCAGACCCCTGTAACATTCCTGTAGCAAAGTAATGGGCAGACCCCAGTAACATTTCTGTAGCAAAAGAATAGGCAGTCCCCTGTAACATTGCTGTAGCAGAAGTATAGGCAGGCCCCAGTAACATTTCTGTAGTAAAGGTACAGGCGAACCCCAGTAACATTTCTGTAGCAAAGGTATAGGCGGACCCCAGTAACATTTCTGTAGCAAAGTTATAGGCAGACCCCAGTAACATTTCTGTAGCAGAAGAATAGGCAGACCCCTGTAACATTCCTGTAGTAAAAGTATAGGCAGATCCCTGTAACATTCCTGTAGCAAAGGTATAGGCAGACCCGAGTAACATTTCTGTAGCAAATGGAACGTCAGAAAAGGATCCGCGCTCAAAACGTAGTGAACTGAGGACAGATTCACATGTAAGTAATGGTTTGGTATAACACTTACTTGGAAGGAGGGGGGTATGATGCACAGATGCCCCCTCCTCAGAGTATCCTCCACAAGGTATACAGCTATGCTCCAAGGTGCATAGTATTGATCAGAAAGTTATAGTCAGACGAAACGTTTAATCAGGCAACGCGTTTCGGTGCAAAACAAGGCACCTTTCTCAAGCCATACAGATAAAACAAATATACAATGCATACATTTATACATGATAAAAGAAAAAAACATACCCTTCACATGCTTGTCAGTGCCTTAGTCCTGGCGTCTCGGGGGGTCGGCGTACATTGATGACGTCAACAGCGTCATGCGATATAGGGGCGGTGCTCTGTGACGTATGTAATGTCTCCGTGTGTTACAATCCCTAATTGGGACTTTCTTGGAGCTAAATTAGAATGATCCTGGTGAGATTTCTGTAGCAAAGGTATAGGCGGACCCCAGTAACATTGCTGTAGCAGAAGTATAGGCAGGCCCCAGTAACATTTCTGTAGCAAAGGTATAGGCAGACCCCAGTAACATTTCTGTAGCAAAAGTATAGGCAGACCCCTGTAACATTGCTGTAGCAGAAGTATAGGCAGACCCAAGAAACATTTCTGTAGCAAAGGTATAGGCAGACCCCAGTAACATTTCTGTAGCAAAGGTATAGACAGACCCCAGTAACATTTCTGTAGCAAAGGTATAGGCGGACCCCAGTAACATTTCTGTAGCAGAAGAATAGGCAGACCCCTGTAACATTCCTGTAGTAAAAATATAGGCAGACCCCTGTAACATTTCTGTAGCAGAAGTATAGGCAGACCCCTGTAACATTCCTGTGGCAAAGGTATAGGCAGACACCAGTAACATTTCTGTAACAAAAGTATAGGCGGACCCCTGTAACATTTCTGTAGCAGAAGTATAGGCAGACCCCAGTAACATTTCTGTAGTAAAGGTATAGGAAGACCCCTGTAACATTCCTGTAGTAAAAGTGAAGGTGGACCCTAGTAACATTTCTGTAGCAAAAGTATAGACGGACCCCAGTAACATTTCTGTAACAAAGGTGTATGCGGGCCCCTATAACATTTCTGTAGCAGAAGTATAGGCAGACCCCAGTAACATTTCTGTAGCAGAAATATAGGCGGACCCCAGTAACATTTCTGTAGCAAAGATATATGCGGACCCCGGTAACATTTCTGTAGCAAAGGTATAGGCAGACCCCAGTAACATTTCTGTAGCAGAAGAATAGGCAGACCCCTGTAACATTCCTGTAGTAAAAGTATAGGGGGACACCAGTAACATTTCTGTAGCAAAGGTATAGGCCAGACCCCTGTAACATTTCTGTAGCAGAAGTATAAGCAGACCCCAGTAACATTTCTGTAGTAAAAGTATAGACGGACCCCAGTGACATTACTGTAGCAAAAGTATAGGCAGACCCCTGTAACACTTCTGTAGCAGAAGTATAGGCAGACCCCTGTAACATTTCTGTAGCAAATGTGTAGGCGAATCCCTGAAACATTGGTGTATCATGAGTGTAGGCGAATGCCGGAAAAATTAGTTAGATAACAGTATAGGCGAGGTCCAGAAAAATTGGTGGACCAAGAGTACAAGTATACCCCTGAAAAATTGCTCAACTGCGAGGGCAGGTGCAACCCAGAGACATTTCTTAAAGATACAGCTCGCTGTTACTTAAGTTGTAACAGCGCCTGGAGGCAGCCCTGTGAAAAAAATGTTTTTTGCTAAAGTATCCATACTTTTGAAACTTTAAAAAATTGTAAAAAAATTATAAGCAGAGCCTTTTGGACCACAGAAAAATTGGCAGTTCAGCATGATGATATGATGTTTCAGGAGGAGGAGGAGGAGTAATTATATCCGAGAGTGATTGACAAAGCTAATGCCCCCTTTTTTCTGGTGATAGAGAATGCTTTTTTCTCCGGGTGGAGCGAAAAGAATCTTTAGGTTCCGCTGCTCTCCGCCGGTGGAGAAGAGAAGTCAGGGGAAATCCAGCATTTGCTCATCTTTATGAGTGTAAGCATGTTGACACTGGCAGTTGACAGGCGGGTACGCTTATCCGTGATGATTCCCCCAGCTGCACTAAACACCCTCTCTGACAAGACACTAGTGGCAGGGCAAGGCAGAGCAGGCCAGCACCTCTAGGGCGTACAGCGCAAGTTCGTGCCACGTGTCCAGCTTTGAAACCCAATAGTTGTATGGAGCAGAGGCATCACGGAGGGCAATAGTACGATCGGCTGCGTACTCCCTCACCATCTTTTTACAGTGCTCCCTCCGACTCAGCCTTAACTGGGGAGTGGTGACACAGTCTTGCTGGGAGCCATAAAGCTGGCAAAGGCCTTGGAGAGTGTTCACCTGCCTGCGCTGGACATGCTGCCTAATCCCTGCGCCTCCCCTGCTAGTTGGCCCTCGGAACTTCGTCTTCTGCCACTAGCGCTGTCAGATGGGAAGTTTAGCATCACTTTTTCCACCAGGGCCCTGTGGTATTTCTTCACTCTCGTACCCCTTTCCTCTTCGGGAATGAAAGTGGAAAGGTTCTCCTTATACCGTGGGTCGAGAAGGGTGTACACCCAGTTATCTGTGTTGGCCAGAATGTGTCTAACGCGAGGGTCATGAGAAAGGCAGCCTAACATGAAGTCAGCCATGTGTGCCAGGGTAGCAGTATGCAACACATCGCTGTCATCACTAGGAAGATGACTTCAGGATCCTCCTCCTCCTCTTCAGCCCATACACGCTGAACAGATGACAGGCAAGCAGCATGGATACCCTCAGCAGTGTGCCCAGCTGTCTCTTCCCCCTCCCCCTCCTGCTCCTTCCCCTCCTCCTCCTCCTCCAAAACACGCTGAGATACATACATCAGGGTGGTCTGGCTATCAAGTTACATACTGTCATCCCCCGTCTCCTGTTCCAACCGCAAAGCGTCGGCCTTTATGCTTTGCAGCGAACTTCTCAGCAGGCAAAGCAGCGGGGTGGTAACGCTAATGATTGCCGCATCACCGCTCACCATCTGGGTAGACTCCTTAAAGTTTCCGAGGACCTGGCAGATATCTGCCATCCAGGTCTACTCCTCAATAAAGAATTGGGGAGGTTGACTACCACTCCGCCGCCCATATTGCTGCTGGTATTCCACTATTGCTCTATGCTGCTCATACAGCCTGGCCAACATGTGTTGGGCACGACGCACAGCAGTCGGTGCTCTGGCAGCTGAAACCGATGTTGCAGGGTCCTCAGGGTGGCAGCGTCCATGGAGGACTTGTGGAAATGTGCGCAGACGCGGCGCACCTTGCCGAGCAGGTCAGACAAGTGGGGGTGGTTTTTTCAGAAACCGCTGAACCACCAGATTGAAGATGTGGACCAGGCATTGCACGTGTGTGAGACTGCCGAGCTGCAGAGCCGTCACCAGGTTACGGCCGTTGTCACACACAACCATGCCGGGTTAGAGACTCAGCGGCGAAAGCCAGAGGTCGGTCTGCTCTGTCAGACCCTGCAGCAGCTCGGGGGCCATGTGCCTCTTGTCATCTAAGCTGATTAGTTTCAGCACAGCCTGCTGACGCTATCCCACTGCTGTGTTGCTGTGCCGCACGCTACCGACTGCTGGCGACGTGCTCACACTTCTTAATTGAGAGGTAGATGTGGCGGAGGAGGAGGAGGGATTGGAGGAGGTGGCGTAAAACGCCGCGGATACCAGCACCGAGGTAGGACCCGCTATTCTGGATGTGGGTAGGACATGAGCGGTCCCAGGCTCTGACTCAGTCCCAGTCCCCACCAAATTCACCCAATGTGCCATCAGGGAGATATAGTGGCCCTGCCCGTCAGTACTTGTCCACGTGTCCGTGGTTAAGTGGACCTTCCCAGTAACTGCGTTGGTGAGGGCACGATTAATTTTGTGGGAGACGTGCTGGTGTAGAGCTGGGACGGCACACCAGGAAAAATAGTGGCGACTGGGGACCGAGTAGCGCGGGACCGCCGCAGCCATCATGTTTTTGAAAGCCTCTGTTTCCACAAGCCTGTTCGGCAGCATCTCCAGGCTGATCATTTTGACAATGTCACGTTTAAAGCTTGTGAGTGCAGGTGCGTGGCGGCGTATTTGCGCTTTCGCTCCAATGCTTGTGTTAGCGATAGCTGGAGAGACATTGCTGGATGGGGTGGAGGACAGTGGAGGTGAAGGTGTGGGTGCAGGCCAGCAGGCGCTCGTGCCTGTGTCCTGAGAGGGGGATTGGGTCTGTGTGGCAGGTTAGGGCACAGGTGAAGAGGCAGTGATGTGACCCGGAGGCGGTGAATGGCCTTCATCCCACCTTGTGGGGTACTTGGCCATCATATGCCTGCACATGCTGGTGGTGGTGAGGCTGGTAGTGGTGGCTCCCCGGCTGATCTTGGTGCGACACAGATTGCACACCACTGTACGTCGGTCATCCGCGCTATCCCTGAAAAACATCCACACCTTTGAACACCTAGCCCTCTGCACGGAGGCTTTCCGCGAGGTGGTTCTTTGGGAAACAGTTGGGGGATTCTTTGCTCTCGCCCTGCCTCTCCCCCTGGCCACCCCACTGCCTCTTCCAACCTGTCCTGCTGCACTTGTCTCCCCTCTGAAGCCCTGTCCTTAGTAGGCTTAGCAAACCAGGTGGGGTCAGTCACCTCATCGTCCAGCTGCTCTTCCGAATCCTCTGTGCGCTCCTCCCTCGGACTTACTGCCCTTACTACTACCTCACTGACAGACAACTGTGTCTCATCATCATCATCATTCTCCTCCTCATGCACAAAAAGCTCTTGAGACAGTTGCCAGAAGTCCCCAGCCTCATCACCCGGACTCCGGGAACTTTCCAAAGGTTGGGCATCGGTCACGACAAACTTCTCAGGTGAGAGGAAACCATTTTTTCCCACTCATGGCAGGGACCCGAGAACAGTTCCTGGGAGTCTGCCTGCTCATCAGAATGTGTCATTTTCATGGAGTGAGGAGGCTGGGAGGAAAGAGGAGCAGCAGCCAAAAGATTCAGAGTTGCAGTCCCTAGGCCGGGAGTAGTGGACTGCGTAGAAGACTGGGTGGTCGATACATTGCTGGATGCATTTTCTGCCATCCACGACACGGCCTGCTCACACTGCTCTATTTGTAATAAAGGTCTACCACGCGGACCCATAAATTGTGATATGAAGCTTGCCTCTCTCCTAATCCAGCAGCAGCCGTCTGTGATTCACCTGGACCAGGAACTCGACCTGTGCCCACACCCTCACTTGGATGCCCGCGTCCAGGTCCACGTCCTCGACCCTTACCCCTACTCCTCATCTTGGCGGATTAAGAATAGACCAGGGCCCAAATAAATTACCCCACTGTACAGCACTGACAACTGTGGCTTAATTCACCGCAAACAGAGACTTGTAGATAGCGGAGGCTCTATGCTGTGACTTGAAAAAAGTCACCTGAGACTTGTAGATAATAGAGGCTGTGTGGAGTGGGAGAAGACTCTAAAGCCAGTGGATAGTGCTGGTAACTGCAGCTATCTCAACCCCCCCCCCCCCCCCCCAAGGAAACAATATTGTGAGACGTTCTGCACAGTGGCAGAGCTGAAATACTTTGCAGTGGTCCCAGTAATATTACAGTACTGTTTAGCGGCGAGACCTCTGTCTAATGCGCTGCAGACACAGAATGGTATAAATGAAGTCGTTCGCAGTAGGCTAGGAAATATTTGAGTGCAGATTTACGGTGAGAGCTGGTTGTACGGCACTGCAGCCTGAAAAAACTATTACGGAAAGGCTGCAAACAGGCCTAGATGCGTAATACAAAAATGGATGCACTACTACTCCCAGCAGGCCCCAACTAAAATGCACACGGTCAGATGTAGCCCAACGAAGGAGCTTTGGGGTTTTTGCACGGAGGATACGGACTGTATAGTGTATATAACTTTCCCTATAGAAGTGCTGTGCCCCTATGCTCTGTGTCAAATTCACTGCAGACAAAGAACAGTATAAATGAAGTCGTTCGCAGCAAGCTAGGAAGTATTTGAGTGCAGTTTCATGGTGAGAACTGGTTGTACGACATTGCAGCCTGAAAAAACTATTACTAAATGGCTGCGAACAGGCCTAGATGTGTAATACAAAAATGGATGCACTACTACTCCCTGCAGGCCCCAACTAAAATACACACGGTCAGATGTAGCCCAACGAAGGAGCTTTGGGGTTTTTGCATGGAGGATACGGACTGTATAGTGTATATAACTTTCCCTATAGAAGTGGCTGTGCCCCAACGCTCTGTGTCTAATTCACTGCAGACAGAGAACGGTATAAATGAAGTCGTTCGCAGCTGGCTAGGAAATATTTGAGTGCAGTTTCACGGTGAGAGTGGGATTGTATAAAAAAATAGCAACCAATCACAGCTTAGCTTTCATTATACCTCAGCCGTATCAGAAATAACAACCAATCAAAGCACAGCTTTCATGTAACCTCATTAGTATAAGTAGCAACCAATAACAGAGCAGCTTTCATATTACCTCAGCACTATAGGAAAAAGCAATGAATCACAGCACAGCTTTCATTATATCTTAGCAGTATAGGAAATAACAACCAATCGCATTGCAGCTTTCATGTTACCTCAGTAGTATAAGGAATAGCAACCAATCACAGTGCAGCTTTCATGTAACCTTAGCAGTATAAGGAATAGCAACCAATCACAGCACAGCTTTCATGTTACCTCAGCAGTATATGAAAGAGCAACCAATCACAGCGCAGCTTTCATGTTACCTCCGCAGTGTAAGGAATAGCAACCAATCACAGCACAGCTTTCATATTACCTCAGCAGTATATGAAAGAGCAACCAATCACATTGCAGCTTTCATGTTACCTCAGTAGTATAAGGAATAGCAACCAATCACAGTGCAGCTTTCATGTAACCTTAGCAGTATAAGGAATAGCAACCAATCACAGCACAGCTTTCATGTTACCTCAGCAGTATATGAAAGAGCAACCAATCACAGCGCAGCTTTCATGTTACCTCCGCAGTGTAAGGAATAGCAACCAATCACAGCACAGCTTTCATGTTACCTAAGCAGTATAATATATAACAACCAATAACAGCACAGCTTTCATGTTACCTCAGCAGTATAAGAAATAGCAACCAATCACAGCGCAGCTTTCATGTTACCTCAGCAGTATAAGAAATAGCAACCAATCACAGCGCAGCTTTCATGTGACCTCCGCAGTATAAGAAATAGCAACCTATCACAGAGCAGCTTTCATTTTACCTCAGCATTCCCAGTATCCAGCAATTGTTTTGCATCATTTTGTAGTTGAACACGCATCCTGTTGCTCGTAATGCCTTTTTCTTGAGATGGCAATCAAACGATCTACGTCTGGGGGCATAACTGTCGATGATGCTCGCACGCTCGCCACCTATCGTAGGATAGTTGTACTATGCCAGTAATCTTCGCAGGAGTGTACTCAACAACTTCCCAAAGTTTCATGGCGATCTGATGAATTGTGTGGTAATACAGAAAGGACAGACAGACAGAGACATTCATTATTATATGTATTAGGTTTTTTTTCTTAGATCAGTTACCCAAAATACATTTATAACTTTCTGGAGCAGTGCATTCTCTTTTTTTCTAGTCTGATGCTTATAATTTAGATTTGCTGAATAAACATTGCATTTGAAAAACTGTAAAAAATCACAAATTCAAAAGAAACCCTAGTCTTAGCAAGTCTCTAAAAGAAAATTAGTGTTGAAGAAAATATTGAAAAGATTAAAGTTGGGGGAGGTTAGCCTTCTAAATCTTTTTTAATGAAATAATTTGTTAGAGGAAGGCATAGAGCAAATAGGGCTGCTCTCTCAAGGGAGTAGTAAAAACTCCTAGCAGAAAAGCTCACATTTCATTGATGCCCTGAGAGCATTTCATACTTTACTCTGTGTTTGCTTTTAACACTGATCTCTCAAACTGGCTCTTGTTAAGTTCCCTGTACTAGTTAGCTATGTTAGGCTGTACAAAGGCAAAGACACTCTGTTGCCTACCTCAATTGCTTTCCATTAACCTCTTAGTGACGAAGCCTGTTTGCGCCTTAGTGACGGAGCCAAATTTTGGAAATCTGACGTGTCGTTCAACGTAGCATAACTCCGTAAAGGCTTTACATATCCAAGTGATTCTGACACTGTTTTTTCGCCACATGTTTTACTTCATTTAGGTTGTAAAAAGAGACCGATATCATTTGTGTATATTTATTAAAAGTACCAATATTGGAAAAATTTTGAAAAAATTGTCATTTTTTCACATTTTCAACCGTAATATCTCAAATATGTCCAAACATACTGTACAAATTTTTGATGAGATACGTATTTCCATCTGTTTACTTTATTCTGAATGTACACTTGAAAAACTTTTGTGTTTTTTTAACCATTTAGAGGACGTACAAATTTAACAGTACATTTCAGCATTTTGAGGAGCACTTTGTTTTCCTGCACCAAGCCAAGTTTGCAAAGGCTCATAAGTGTCAGAATAATAGATACCCCCACAAATGACCCCATTTTAAAAACTACACCCCTTAATGTATTCACTGAGGGGTGTCATGAGTATTTTGATCCCACCAGTTTTTTTCAGGAATTAGTTCAATTTAGGGGAGAAAAAATAAAATTTCATATTTCTGCAAATATGTCAATTTAAAGATATATTTTTTTCCTATAGAACCCATGAAAATGAGGATTTACACCCCAAAATGGATACCCCCGTTTCTCCCGTGTTCAGAAGCATACTCATTGTGGCCCTAATCTTATGTCTGGATGCACAACGGGACCCAAAATGAAAGGAGCAGTCGGTGTCTTTCAGAACATAAATTTTGCTTGAAGGCGTTTTAGGCCCCATAGCACTTTTGTAGAGCTCTTGAGTGGCCAAAACAAAGAGAACCCCCACAAGTGACCCCATTTTGAAAACTAGACCCCTTAACGAATTTATCTAGGGGTGTACTGCCCATTTTGACCCGACATTTTTTGAATGAATTGAAGCAAAGCAAAAGGAAAAAATTGTGATTTTCGTTTTTTTGGCAATTCTGTCATTTTAAAAACGGTACAGCACACACATGAATGAAGACTTGCACCCCAAAATGGATACCCCTGTTTCTCCCGTGTTCAGAGACATACCCATTGTGACCCAAATCTTTTGTCTGGATGCACAACGGGGCCCAAAATGAAAGGAGTAGTCGGTGGCTTTCAGAACAGAAATTTAGCATGAAGGTGATTTAGGCCCCATTGCCCACTTGTAGAGCCCTTGAGCGGCCAAAACGACAGAGAACCCCCACAAATGATCCCATTTTGAAAAGTAGACCCCCTAACAAATTTATCTAGGGGTGTACTGTGTATTTTTACACTACAATTTTTGAATAAATCTAAGCAAAGCAGTAGGAAAAACATTATAATTTTCATTTTTTTGGCAGTTGTATCAATTTAAAAACTGTTTTTTTTGTACAGCACACATAGGAATGAAGACTTTCACCCCAAAATTGATACCCCTGTTTGTCCCGTGTTCAGAACCATACCCCTTGTGCTCCTAATCTACTTAAAGGACACATGGCTAGGCCTATAATGGAAGGAGCACCCGTTGGATTTTAGGGTACAACGGAATAAATTCCAGGCCCCATTGCCCACTTATAGAGCCATTGAGCGTCCAAAACTATAAAGAACCCCCACAATTGACCCCATATTAAAAACTAGACCCCTTAACGAATTCATCTAGGGGTGTATTGCATATTTTGACCCCACAGTATTTGAATAAATTTAAGCAAAGCAGAAGGAAAAAATTACGATTTTCATTTTTTTTGGCAATTCTGTCATTTTAAAAACGGTACAGCACACACATGAATGAAGACTTGCACCCCAAAATGGATACCCCTGTTTCTCCCGCGTTCAGAGACATACCCATTGTGGCCCAAATCTTTTGTCTGGATGCACAACGGGGCCCAAAATGAAAGGAGTACTCGGTGGCTTTCAGAACAGAAATTTAGCATGAAGGTGATTTAGGCCCCATTGCCCACTTGTAGAGCCCTTGAGCGGCCAAAACGACAGAGAACCCCCACAAATGATCCCATTTTGAAAAGTAGACACCCTAACGAATTTATCTAGGGGTGTACTGTGTATTTTTACACTACAATTTTTGAATAAATCTAAGCAAAGCAGTAGAAAAAACATTATAATTTTCATTTTTTTGGCAGTTGTATCAATTTAAAAACTGTTTTTTTTGTACAGCACACATAGGAATGAAGACTTTCACCACAAAATTGATACCCCTGTTTGTCCCGTGTTCAGAACCATACCCCTTGTGCTCCTAATCTACTTAAAGGACACATGGCTAGGCCTATAATGGAAGGAGCACCCGTTGGATTTTAGGGTACAACGGAATAAATTCCAGGCCCCATTGCCCACTTATAGAGCCATTGAGCGTCCAAAACTATAAAGAACCCCCACAAATGACCCCATATTAAAAACTAGACCCCTTAACGAATTCATCTAGGGGTGTATTGCATATTTTGACCCCACAGTATTTGAATAAATTTAAGCAAAGCAGAAGGAAAAAATTACGATTTTCATTTTTTTTGTCAATTTTGTCAATTTAAAAACTGTTTTTTTTTGTACAGTGTACATAGGAATGAAGACATTCACCCCAAAATGCATACCCCCGTTTGTCCCGTGTTCAGAAACATACCAATTGTGGCCCTAATCTACTTACAGGAAACATGGCAAGGCCTGTAATGGAGGGAACACCTGTTGGATTGCAGGGCTCAACTGAATAAATTCAAGGCCCCATTGCTCATTTGTACGGAATAAAAATTGACTCCCTAAAAATATCCCCCCCCCCCCTCCGCGCCCTTTTCGGCGTTCCCCAAATTTTAGATAAAAGTAATAATGTGAATTGTGTAGTATTTCCAAAGACAGGGGCAATTACGGAGGCTGCAATGTACCCCCCCTCCTCTCATGCTTTTTGGGGGTATTTCGTGACCTCAGTGGCAGGTATGGGGTGTAAAAAGTGGCGCTCCGTGAGTCTCCGTAAGCTTGATGAGGTGCGGCGGTCTCACATAGAAGGCGCTCAACAAGCTGCTCCTGGAACTGCGGGAAGGCGAGCGTTCCCGGGGCTTCTTGTAAATTACGTATTACAGGTAGCGATCTGAATAACGCCGGGCTCACGCAGCCGTAGGCGGAATCTACTTGCGGAGGCCCGCAGCGGATCCCAGCTGTGAGCCTGGCTGTGACCCTGCATACGGCCATGTAATGTACTCCGCATAACTGCCTATTCACACAGGCAGTCATTCGCAGTACACTTTTTTTGTTGTTGTTGTTTTTATTTCCCGCACCCTCGCTTAGTGATGACACGGGTACCCGCAGCCCGTATACAAGGTAGTTGCGTATGGGCAGCAGGTATATCCACGACCATGGAGCACAATGGGCTCTATGTTGCGGATATCCGCGGTAAAATAGAACCTGCTGCGTTCTCTTTTCTGCAAATGGATTACACAATTCCAACCCACTAATGTGAGCGGAATTGTGTAATCCAATGCGATTGATCTGCGTAATACCGCGGATCAGATGCATGCAGAATCCGTAATTCCTATCCGGTCATGTGAGACCGGCCAAAGGTAGATCGCTACCTTTTTTTCACGTGACCGGGGACTGCTCAATGAGGCCACCCGTCACTGCTCCAGGCTCTCGGCGACCGATGGTCGCTGAGAGCAAGGAGATTTTAAGTTTCCTGGGCTCCCCGACTCCTGCGCATGTGTCCGGTGTTTTGCCAGCGGTCGCATGTGCAGAATACGGGAAAGTTCACGGAAGAAGATTGCGTCGGGGTGCAAATACGGAGGCCTCCGGTAAAAAGTTTCATCTCCTCTCACCGATCGCATCAGTGAGGGGAGATGAACCTTCACTTTTTTTACTTTTACGTGATCACCATTATCCATTGGATAATGGCGAACACGTGACCAGGAACCGCTCGCCGCGGCCCCCCCGTGAAATCTCCAGGCTCTCGGCTAAGTTTTGTAGCCAGGAACAGGGGGATTTTAAATTACCACGGCTTTTGCGCATGCGCCTGCCATATTGGCGAGGGGCACCTGCACAGAAGCTGGGGTAAGGTCCGCGGATAAATACGCGGGCCTTAGGTATGTCATTTCATCCTCCGTCACGGATATGATCCGTGGGGGGAGATGGAACGCAAGCTTTTTTTTTACTTTTTAAAACTTTTTTTAAACTTTTTTTTTACTTTTTTTACTTTTTTTTTTACTTTTTACCCCTTTTTTATTTTTACTTTTTGCACTTTTTTTTTACTTTACATGATCACTGTCATCCATTGGATGACAGTAATCATGTCCCCAGTGACATCCCTCTGCTCTTGGCTACACATGGCAGCCAGGAGCAGAGGAATTTTGAATTTCCCGGGGCTCGAGCCCCTCTGTGCATGCGCCCGATGTCAATTGGATAGCGCCGATCGCAATGCCGGGGGGGACTGCCCGCATCCTGGGATGACAGCTCCATGCTGTCGGCTACCTGCGGGCACTGACAGCATGGAGCTGTCACGTCCTCAGGCCAGTGGGCATTAATCCAAAGAGGATGCATAAAACTACCTCCTCTAGGGTTAAAGCCCACTTTCTGAGGACGTAGTTTCCCGATGGGGTGGTCGTTAAGGGGTTAATGATCGTCTGTGTGTTATTGCTATAGAGTTAGTTTCACAATTATACCATATTTTTTGCTCATTAAGACGCACTTTTTTCCCCTCCAAAGCGGGGGAAAAAAGTTGCTGCGTCTTATAGAGCGAATGTGCCAAAAATTCCTTGCAATCGCCATTTTTAGCGTGATCACAAATTTAATGCGCGACTGCGATTTAGTGAGCGCGATCGCGCATTTAACTCGCGGTCGCACGAACAAATGTGCGATCAGTCAGAAGTTCTCTCCTCCCTACTGCCGCCCATATGTACCGCTGATTGGTGGTAAGCTGCTGCTGTTTTAATGTCCTCAGAGAATAAAGCCCACTTCGGGAGGACGTAAAAACACTATGGGCTGGTTGTTAAGGGGTTAATTTCAAATCGAATTGTCAGGGTCAGAACTACCAACAGGAGCATGGGTCCATTATGTCACTATTGGATTTGGCTAGGGATCAACCAGGGACATGTGTGTGTATATACATGCATATATACATTTTTTAAGTCACATCAGTAGATGTATTTGCCAATATGCAGACTTACATACAATGGTTGGATGATGGAGGGGGCCATTTTCAGAATATGCCCTGGGCAACCCTTGTTTTGCAATGTACAAGGTAAATAAATATCATTTTCCATGGGGAACCATACAGGGATTTAAAAGCCATTAAGTAATGTTTGGTTTTTAGTAAGATAATCACCCTAAAGTTATCAGTGTCTTTCATCAAGACTTCTTTCAAATTTGGACTTTACTGGCATTGAGCCATGTGGCACAATCCCAAGCTTAGCCATTGAAACACTGAATCTGCAACACCAAGAAATTCTGTACCCTCTTCTTCAGGAGTTCTGCTTAAAAAGCTAGAAATATTGACATTTTTACTTCCTCCATTGACAGTTGACCAAACTCCCAGTTTTTTCATAGAATTAAGTTGTGATGTTTGTATTGCAGGAGAGAAAACAAAGATGGCACAGCAGACTGAGATGAAATACTGAAATTTTGAAGCCAGCAGTTACATTGTTTATAATACATTTCATACCTTGTTTTATAGGAGGGACTTAATCCTCTAATTATCCTACTTATCCTTTTTATTTCCCCATATGCTCAGATAGGTCATGTCTAATTTTGATCACATCCTCCGTGATTGTGCCCATAAGAATGGTTAAGACGATCCTGATATACACTGAGCCACTCTGGTAAAAAGGTTTATTAAAGTTGGGTCACTTACTGTACCCAAACAGGATTGGGCTGCAGTCACTGCAGTCATGATATACTTGTAAAGTTAGATACACTGTTGCTGCCATTTTACCGGAAATTGTAGTTATTTGTGGTGTTTTTTTCTTAACTTACAGTTGGATGTACGTTGTCTTACATATAATTTTGGCATGTTAAGACTAGAGATGAGCGAGCACACTCATCCGAGCTTGATGCTCGTTCGCGTATGAGGGTACTTAAGATGCTCGTTACTCGAGACAAACACCACGCGGTACTCGAGTCAATTGCATTTCCTTCCCCGCATGTTTAGCGCCATTTTCTAGCCTATATACATGCGGAGAAAGGCATTACCACTTCCTGCTGTGATGTGCCAGCCCTCTCCCCCCCCGACAGTAGTGAGTGGCTGGGCCGATCAGGTGACCGCCGAGTACTTAAACTGGTCCCGCCCGCGGCTCGCCTCAGACGCATGCTGGCAGAGGTTAGGGATAGTGCTGCTGCTGATATAGGGACAGTGTTAGAGTAGGATCCTGTCGTCAAGAACCCCAACGGTCCTTCTTGGGGCTAATCCACATCGTGTGCATTACTGTTGTTGCTAGCTGGGAGCAGTAGTGCACCAATTATTTTTTTAAGCATATTGAGCAGGCCATTTCAACTATAGCGTTCTCAGTCTGCAGTGCATAATGCAGAGTTTAGGGACAGAGCGGCTTCTATAGGGAAAGGTATACAGTCCAGATCCTCCGTACAAGAACCCCAGTGGTCCTTCTTAGGGCTACATCTGACCATGTGCTTTACAGTTATGGCTGCTGGCTGGGAGCAGTAGTGCATCAATTTTTGTATTACACATCTAGGCCTGTTCCCAGCATTTCCGTAATAGCTGTCTCAGCCTGCAGTGCCGTACAACCAGCTCTCACCGTGAAACTGCACTCTAACATTTCCCAGCCTACTGCAAACTAGTTCAGTTATACCGTTCTGTGTGTGCTGTGCATAACGCAGAGTTTAGGGACACAGCGACTTCTATAGGGAAAGGTATACCGTCCTGATCCTCCGAACAAGAACTCCAATGGTCCTTCTTAGGGCTACATCTGACCGTGTGCTTTACAGTTGTGGCTGGCTGGGAGCAGTAGTGCACCAACTTTTGTATTACACATCTAGGCCTGTTCCCAGCATTTCCGTAATAGCGTTCTCAGCCTGCAGTGCCGTACAACTAGCTCTCACCATGAAACTGCACTCTAACATTTCCTAGCCTACTGCAAACTAGTTCAGTTATACCGTTCTGTGTGTGTGCTGTGCATAACACAGAGTTTAGAGACAGCGCTGCTTCTATAGGGAAAGTTATACCGTCCTGATCCTCCATACAAGAACCCCAACGCTCCTTTTTAGGGCTACATCTGACCATGTGCTTTACACTTGTGGCTGGCTGGGAGCAGTAGTGCACCAACTATTTCAGTTATATCGTTCTATGTCTGCAGTGCATTACACAGAGGTTTCACCGCTAAACAGTACTGTAACAACCCCTGGGCCACTGCAAAGTATTTCAGCTCTGCCACTGTGCAGAGCATCTCACAATTCCCTTTCCTTGGTGGAGTTGAGATAGCCGCAGTTACCAGCACTATCCACTGGCTTTAGAGTCTTCTCCCACTCCACACAGCCTCTCTTATCTACAAGTGTCTGCAAGCCGTAAATTACCCCTAGGTATCAACGCAGGACAGCGGGTTAATTTTTTCCTATCTACAAGTCTCTGTGTGTGGTGAATTAAGCCACAGTTGTCAGTGCTGTACAGTGGGGTAATTTATTTGGGCCCTGCTCTATTCTTAATCCGCCATGATGAAGGGTAGGGGTAAGGGTCGAGGACGTGGACACGGACGTGGGCATCCAAGTGAAAGTGTGGGCACAGGCCAAGTTCCTGGGCGTGGTGATTCACAGCCGGCTGCTGCGGAATTAGGATAGAGGCAGGTTTCTGGGCTCCCCAGCTTCATATCACAATTTACGAGTCCCCATGGTAGACCTTTATTACAAACAGAGCAGTGCGAGCAGGTCCTGTCGTGGATGGCAGAAAATGCGGCCAGCAATGTATCTACCACCCAGTTGCAGACGTCTACGCAGTCCACTACTCCCGGCCTAGGGACTGCAACTCTGATTCCTCTGGCTACTGCTCCTCCTTCCTCCCAGCCTCCTCACTCCATCAAAATGACATATTCTGAGCAGGCAGACTCCCAAGAACTGTTCTCGGGTCCCTGCCATGAGTGGGAAAAAACAGTTCCTCTCTCACCTGAGGAGTTTGTGGTGACCGATGCCCAACCTTTGGAAAGTTCCCAGAGTCCGGGTGATGAGACTTGGGACTTCCGGCAACTGTCTCAAGAGCTTTTTGTGGATGAGGATGATGAGACACAGTTGTCTATCAGTGAGGCAGTAGTAAGGGCAGTAAGCCCGAGGGAGGAGCACACAGAGGATTCGGAGGAAGAGCAGCTGGACGATGAGGTGACTGCCCCTACCTGGTTTGCTAAGCCTACTGAGGACAGGGCTTCAGAAGGTGAGGCAAGTGCAGCAGCAGGACAGCTTGGAAGAAGCAGTGGAGTGGCCAGCGGTAGAGGCAAGCCCAGAGCAAAGAATCCCCCAACTGTTTCCAAAAGCACCCCCTCGCGGCAAGCCTCCATGCAGAGGGCTAGGTGTTCAAAGGTGTGGATGTTTTTTTAGTGAGAGCGCGGATGACCGACGAACAGTGGTGTGAAACCTGTGTTGCACCAAGATCAGCCAGGGAGCCACCAGTACCAGCCTCACCACCACCAGCATGTGTAGGCATATGATGGCCAAGCACCCCACAGGGTGGGATGAAGGCCATTCACCGCCTCTGGGTCACACCACTGTCTCTTCCCCTATGGCGCAACCTGCCACACAGATCCAATCCCCCTCCCGGGACACAGGCATGAGCGCCTCCCTGCCTGCACCCACACCCTCACCTCCACTGTCCTCCACTCCATTCAGCAATGTCTCTCAGTGCAGCGTTCAGCTGTCGCTAACACAAGCGTTGGAGTGAAAGCGGAAATACGCCGCCGCATGTACAAGCTTTAAACGTGCACATTGCCAAATTAATCGGCCTGGAGATGCTGCCATACATGCATGTGGAAACGGAGGCTTTCAAAAACATGATGGCGGCAGGGGCATGGCCTGGACGCGAGCAGAGCTGGACGCATAATCCCAAGCTCCGCTCTCCGATAGCCTTTTAAAGCTATTTAAACTTATCCAGCGGGACTTACCTCACCAAATTACCCCGAGAGCCCTTCTGAACACCATGCCACAGAGGAGGTCGGTGAAGGCGCTGCTTCAGAAAGTCTCTGACTTTTTCTCCTCCCGCGGCCCGGGGCAGACTGTGCCGGCAGGGAGAGATGGCTCCCCGAGAGCTACAAGCTCTGACACGAGCGCTGAAGCAGGAGGAAGCTATCCGGGTACATCGGGCAGCAGAGAAGACTCTGCAGTCGGCTCAGGGAAGCTACATCCCGAGCAGCAGAGGACGTCATCACAGTGCAGGGTGAGTGAATCTGCAGATACCTCCGCCATTAACGACCCAGCCACAAATAAAATGGCGCCGCAGCACACACACTCCCCTCACATTGCATCTACACCCTCTGCTAGCCCAGAAAAGCAAAGACCACATATGTCCCCCTCAAATAACCTCAGTCACCAGCTTTTTCAGACTGAGGGGGACCCTATCAAAGACCTTCCTTCCTCAAGCCTTCCCGCTTCAGAAGACTTCATCAAAAACATAATTTTAACCCTGCACAGTTCACTTCAAAAGGACATTAAACCCCTCTCCAATACAATTAATGTGTCCATGCAAGAGCTAGAACAGTGAACAGACCATGTTGAAAATAAAAGAGGAGAAATCGCTTAATCGCATAACAACTTAATTGATGTGCATTACTCCCTGAAAGAGGAAGTAGAATTTCTCAAGAGTAAATTGACCGATTTAGAAGATAGGAGTAGAAGAAACAATGTGAAATTCAGAGGCATAACCAAAAGCATAATTCAATCTGACCTAAAAAAAATTCCTCATTAAGCTAATAAAACATCTCCTTCCGAACACTACAGAACAAGACTGTACCATAGACAGAGCTCACAGATTATCCAAACCAAGCTTCCTTCCTGAAACAACACCAAGAGATGTGATCGCCAGGATCCATTTTTTTTACGTAGAAGAAGCTCTTATGTCAGCCTCCAGAACCCCTGGCTCTATACCACCACCGTTCACCAATATCCATCTGTACACAGATTTATCTCAGTCCACAATTCAAGCCAGAAAAGCTTTCTCACAGATAACTCTGACCTTGAGAACCACCAAAATACCCTACAAATGGGGTTTTCCTACCAAATTAATAACCCACAAAGACAATGAAACACAAATTATATCTTCTCCAGAGGAAGGAAAAAAGCTCCTAACCAAATGGAATGTCCCTCTGTTTAGACATCTCCCAGGCAGAGAAACCTCGGAGACCTCAGAGGGCTCCTAACCGCCGCACGCTCCCTACTACGCCTCCTTGAGGAAACCGCAATTCTCTCGACCTAATCCTTTCCATCGCATATGCTGGAAATCTCGTTCTCTAATACAAAGGAAAAAGGCTGTCACCCATTTGCCGAACTTTTCTCCCCCAAATGTACCAGGTTTTAATACCTGTTATGCTGTTTTGCCTTAACTGTTTTTGTTTTCAGGTCTTCAATCACTCAAGTGGAAAACAATTTTCCCAAACCCTACCTCCCAAGAACACCACTTCTGCCTTCAAGAACAGCGTTCACAAACTTTCGTCCTTATTCAACAGTAGACCTATCTTTACGGTTGTAAGTTCTCAAGTTTTTGTTCTGAATGTTAAACATGCTGCTGAACTAACCCCTCACACAACGCATACATCCACTATACATAATGTCACTAAAAGTTTGCTCACTTAATGTCAAGGGACTGAACACCCCGTTGAAAAGGGCAATGGTCTGCAAGGACGCTAAATCAGCAAACATTGACATATTATGCCTTCAGGAGACGCATTTCACATACCTTTCTTCTGCCAAATTTACAAACTTTTCCCCAACATCTTCTTCGCAAACGCTCAAAAGAAACACGCAGGCGTATTAATTGCATTTAAAGAATCTCTAAACTTCTCTCTAAAAGAACAAATAATCAACACTAAAGGAAGATACCTTATCTTACTGGGCACACTCAACGAAACCCCAATAACATTAATAAACATTTACGTGCCCAATAAGGCACAAATCTCCTTTCTAAATAAATTAATCAAAAAAGTCAAAAAGGTTCACACAGGCAAACTAATCCTCTGTGGGGATTTCAATGTTATCCCAAACAAGGATCTAGACTCTACCACTAAAATAAGAACCTCTCCCACACTTCAGACTTGGCTACATAAATAAGGACTCTATGACCTCCTCGAGGGAATTTACTTACTATTCTCCGAGACATAAAACGTTTTCACGAATTGACCTTCTACTGGTGGATAGATGGACTCTCACCTCCGCCATTGAATCCTCAATAGGCACCACCACGTGGTCCGGCCACTCCCCCACCTACTTAAAATTCAACATCAACGCTCCTTTTAATCCAGCCCGAATCTGGCGGAATGATGTAAACTTATTCAACTTACCAGCTAACAAAAAATTATATTTCTCCAAGAATACTACTCCTGATATCAATAACTTTACGTTATGGAACGCTCATAAGGCTGTAATTCGAGGAGTCCTGATAAAACTCAGAATTCAAGATTGGAAAAACAAACAAGCAAAAATCGACTCCTTACTAGATAACATTAAAAAATTAGAAAAGGCCAAACAAGACTCTCCCCAAAATAATTATCACATGGAGTTGATGGACATGAGGAATGAACTAAGAAAAATCCTCCTAGACAAATACACCAACAACCTTACCATTCTTAGAGCAAACTTCTACTCCCATATGGACAAACCATCAAAACTAATGGCCAAAATCTCCAAAAAGAAACAAATTAAAGCAAAAATCCCATTTATAAATTCCCTCGATAACCCCACTACAAAAATTACCCATCCCCAACAAATATCAGAACAATTCAGAACCTTTTATGCTAATCTATATAACTTGGCAGATGATCCAAATACTTTCCAGCCCACTGCAGATCTCATAGAAAAGTTTCTAGAAAGTGTGTCTCTTCCTTCCTTGAAATCGGAAAACGAGTCTCTAAATAAACCGATATCCATTCCAGAAATAACAAAAGCCATTAATGGACTAAAAAACAACAAGTCCCCTGGCCCCAATGGCCTATCAAATGAATATTATAAAAAATTCTCACCCTCCCTATCGCCATAACTAGCAGCCATTTTTAACGACTCAATGAACCAGGGAAAGATGGCAGAAGAGATGCTACAAGCCACAATTATTACTATCCCCAAGCCAGGGAAATCCACCTCTTCACCAACAAACTTCAGACCCATCTCCCTCTTAAACTCTGATGTTAAGATTTATTACAAAATTTTAGCAACAAGGCTCCTGGAGCTCCTCCCTGGGATCATACACAATGACCTGGTGGGCTTCACAAAAGGTAGAAATGCGGTGGATGGTGCGAGAAGAACTCAAAACCTGATCGAAATGACCAACTTGAGTCGGACGCCTTCTCTCTTCCTTTCCCTGGACGCAGAGAAGGCGTTCGATAGAGTCCATTGGGGGTTCGCCTTCGCCACTCTTCGCAAATTTGGAGTGGGAGACAATTTTCTCCACGCGGTACAGGCCCTCTACACACAGCCTTCCGCTAGAGTTTTAATTGGCGGAGCCTTGTCCATGCCGTTTCCGATTACAAACGGAACCCGTCAGGGTTGCCCCCTTTCTCTTCTAATTTTCACCATGATAATCGAGCCCTTAGCAGAGATGATAAGGATGTCTCCAACAATTAAAGGTATATCAACCGGCATGAGGCAACACAAAATCGGCCTCTTTGCGGATGACGTACTCATCACCCTAACTGATCCTCTAAATTCCCTCAGAGGAGTATATGAATGCATCTCCCGATTCAGCCAAGTCTCTCTATACAAACTAAACTTAAGCAAATCCCAGATCATGGGCTTTAACATAGACAAAAAATTAAAAAGGGACATACAAAATGAGTTCCCCTTTCAGTGGAAATTGACAATCCCCTATTTGGGAATTAAACTCTGTAGCACTACATCGGAGATTGTCCCACAGAACATGGACTCACTTTTCTCCACACTCGAGGGGGAGCTAAGGGAGTTAGAAAGAGGGGAGCATTCATGGTTCGGTAGAATGGCCCTATACAAAATGCTCATCCTTCCAAAAATCTTATACCTTTTTCGTACACTGTCTCATCCAATTCCTCCAAACACAATTTCTAACTTCCAAAGACAGATGCTAAATTTCATTTGGAACTACAAAAAACCCAGGCTGGCCGCTTCCATCCTCTACCTGCACAGAAAACAGGGCGGATTAGGAGTACCCAACCTTCAAGCATACTATAACTCAGCTATTCTAAGTCAATCAGCCAGCTGGTTAAAAAATTCTCAACTCCCATCATGGTGCCATATAGAGAGATACAGAAACCAGAACAAATCCTTGGGCTCCCTTATCAGAGCCTCAGTGTTGGGCATCCTCAACCCAGAAATGCCTCCTTTTCTTCCAACATCAAACCTCTCGCCTTTAATGTCAATTACTATTCACTGTTGGAATCTCCTGGCGTACAAATATGAACAAGTCACTATAAATACTTCAAACAATATCCCCCTGGAGATCCTAACATATTTTACACAAGATCTAAACCTAAGGGAATGGAGAAAATGTGGAATCAATTTCATATCTGACCTCCTAGATGGGAGAGAACTCCGATCTTTTCAAACCATCAAATCCCAGTTCAACGTCCCTAACAAAGAGGCTTTCTCCTACCTGAAAATTTCCTCTCTTCTTAGCAGCTCTCGTCTAAAGACGCACTCTTTCTTAAACAATCTAGAAACTTTATTTCACAAATGCACCAATTCTCAAACCCCCATGACAAGAATATTCTATGACATTATCGCAGGAAATATGAACAACATAAAAAGAGTTCACCTATTAAACTGGGAGCGAGACCTTCAGAAAAAATCTGAGACCACACATTGGCTGAAAGCCTTTGAAAGAGCAAACAAAGCAACAATATCAGCTGGATTACTCCAGACTCATTATAAAGTACTGTCAAGATGGTACTACACCCCCTCAAAACTAGCCAAATGCTTTCCAAACACAAGCAAAGAATGCTGGAGAAACTGCGGCTATGAAGGTTCACTCTATCATATATTCTGGGACTGTCCTATGATCCAAAACTACTTGCGAGAGGTTTTCGACACCATCCGACTTATTACTGAAGTACGACCTGCAAAAACCCCTCAAGTTGCTCTCCTTCTTCTGGAAGGCGAATCACTCCCAGCGGATAAAGGGACCTGGATATGCCACTTTCTCCTCGCGGCCAAGAACAGTATTGCGAGGAAGTGGAAGGTGACTTCCCCACCTGTCCTGAAAGATTTATTGGACACAATATCCGATCACCATTGTTTTGAAAAAATATATGTAAAGAACACCAATTCTTATCCAAAATTTAATCGCATCTGGGAACCTTGGCAGCAATACAAGTTAAAATTTTCGTTTTAATTTTACTTTGTATACATAGTTGAACTAGCAACTTATTTTCATAAACAACGGTAGGAACATACTTTACTTGCGATCATAACATATGTAAAAATTTACTATCTCTGTATCATTACTAGCTGTTTCGTACAATACTTTGTCCTTATATCAGCTACTGTGCATATTACAAGTTAATCCTGCATGTATGTATACTTAAAAAATGTTCAATAAAAAACATTTGAAAAAAAACCAAAACATGATGGCGGCGGCGGTCCCGCGCTACTAGGTACCCGGTCGCCACTATTTTAACCGGTGTGCCGTCCCCACCCTACACCAGCACGTCTCCCGCAACATAAATCGTGCCCTCACCAACGCGGTTACTGGGAAGGTCAACTTAACCACGGACACGTGAACAAGTACTGGCAGGCAGGGCCGCTATATCTCCCTAACAGCACATTGCATGAACTTGGTGGAGGCTGGGACCGAGTCAGAGCCTGGGACCGCTCACATCCTACCCACACCCAGAATAGCGGGTCCTACCTCGGTGCTGGTATCTGCGGCGTTTTATGCCACCTCCTCCAAACCCTCCCCCTCCCCTTCTCCGCCACGTCTACCTCTCAATTAAGAAGTCTGAGCACGTCACCAGCAGTCGGTAGCGCGCGGCAGCACAGCGGTGGGCAAGCATCAGCAAGCCGTGCTGAAACTAATCAGCTTAGGTAACAAGAGGCACACGGCCCCTGAGCTGCTGCAGGGTCTGACCAAGCGGGCATGGTCGTGTGTGATAACGGCCGTAACCTGGTGCCAGCTCTGCAGCTCGGCAGCCTCACACACGTGCCATGCCTGGCCCACGTCTTAAATCTGGTGGTTCAGCGGTTTCTGAAAAACTACCCCCACTTGTCTGACCTGCTCGGCAAGGTGCGCTGCGTCTGCGCATATTTCTGCAAGTCCACCATGGGCGCTGCCACCCTGAGGACCCGGCAACGTCGGTTTCAGCTGCCAGAGCACCGACTGCTGTGCGTCGTGCCCAAACGCTGGAATTCTACGCTGCACATGTTGGCCAGGCTGTATGAGCAGCATAGAGTAATAGTGGAACACCAGCTGCAACATGAGCGGCGAAGTGGTAGTCAGCCTCTGCAATTCTTTACTGAGGAGTGGGCATGGATGGCAGGTATCTGCCAGGTCCTTGGAAACTTTGAGGAGTCTACCCAGATGGTGAGTGGCGATGCAGCAATCATTAGCGTTACCATGCCGCTGCTTTGCCTGCTGAGAAGTTCGCTGTAAAGCATAAAGGCCAACACTTTGCGGTTGGAACAGGAGACGGGGGATGACAGTATGTCGCCTGATAGCCAGACCACCCTCATGTCTATATTTCAGCGCGTTTTGGAGGAGGAGGAGGAGGTGGAGGAGGGGGGAGGAGGAGGAGGGGGAGGAGGAGGAGGAGGGGGAAGAGACAGCTGGCCACACTGCAGAGGGTACCCATGCTGTTTCCCACTCATCTGTTCAGAGTGTATGGGCCGAAGAGGAGGAGGAGGATACTAAAAGTCATCTTTAGTGTGTTGCGTACCGGGACTCTGGCACACATGGCTCACTTCATGTTAGGTTGCCTTTCCCGTGACCCTCACCTTAGACGTATTCTGGTGAACACGGATTACTGGGTGTACACCCTTCTCGACCCACGGTATAAGGAGAACCATTCCACTCTCATTCCCTAAGAGGAAAGGGGTATGAAAGTGATGCAATACCACAGGGCCCTGGTGAAAAAAGTGATGCTAAAGTTCCCATCTGACAGCGCTAGTGGTAAAATACGCAGTTCAGAGGGCGAACTAGCAGGGGAGGCGCAGGGATCAGGTAGCATGTCCAGCGCAGGAAGGGGAACACTCTCCAAGGCCTTTGCCAGCTTTATGGCTCCCCAGCAAGGCTTTGTTACCACTCTCCAGTCAAGGCTGAGTCGGAGGGAGTACTGTAAAAAGATGGTGAGGGAGTACGTAGCCGATCGTACCACCATCCTCAGTGATGCCTCTGCTGCATGCAACTATTGGGTGAACACATGGCACGAACTTTCCGCTGTACACCCTAGCGTCTTTTCAGAGAGGGTGTTTAGTGCAGCTGGGGGAATCATCACGGATAAGCATACCCGTCTGTCAACTGTCAGTGCCGACATGCTTACCCTCATAAAGAGGAACAAAGGCTAGATTTCCCCACACTTCTCTTCTCCACCAGTGGAAAGCAGCGGATCCTAAAGAATCTTTTTGCTGCAACAGGAGAAAAATGCATCCTCTATCACCCTAGAGAATTAGCTTTGTGTATCCCTCTCAGATATTATTACTCCTCCTCCTCCTAAAACAGCATGTCAGCATGCTGAACTGCCAATTTCTATGAGTCCTACAATGCTTTGTTTAAAACTTTTAAAAATTTTATCAGTTTTTAAAGTTTTAAAAGTTAAATTTAAACCAATTTTTGCGGAGGGCTGCCTCCAGGCTCGGTTACAAATTAACCAATAACGAGCTGTATCTTCAAAAAATGTTTGTGGGTTTCACTTGCCCTCGCAGTTGAGCAATTTTTCAGGGGTACACTTGTACTCTTGGTACACCAATTTTTCAGGCCATTGCCAAAACTGTTAGCTTTGCCTATACTCTTGGTGAACAAATTTATACAGGTGTTCGCCTATACTCTTGGTACACCAATGTTACTGGGGTTCATCTATACTATGGCTACAGAACTGTTACAAGGGTTCGCCTATACTTTTGCTACAGAAATGTTACTGGGGTCTGCCTATAATTTTGCTACAGAAATGTTACTGGGGTCCGCCTATACTCTTGCTACAGAAATGTTACTGGGGTCCGCCTATACTTTGGCTACAGAAATATTACTGGGGTCTGCCTATAATTTTGCTACAGAAATGTTACAGGGGTCCGCCTATACTCTTACTATAGAAATGTTACTGGGGTCCACCTATACTCTTGCTACAGAAATGTTACTGGGGTCCACCTATACTCTTGCTACAGAAATGTTACAAGGGCCTGCCTATACTTTTGCTACAGAAATGTTACTGGGGTCCGCCTATACTTTTGCTACAGAAATGTTACAGGGGTTTGCCTATATTTTGGCTTCAGAAATGTTACTGGGGTCTGCCTATACAGTTTCTACTGAATGGTTTAAGGGGTTCACCTATACTCTTGCTACCAAAATGTTACAGGGGTTCGCCTATACTTTTGCTACAGAAATGTCACTGGGGTTTGCCTATGCTGTGGGTGCACAAAGACTTCCCATTGCGTTGTTTTACCTTTCTGGCACAAATACACTGACTGACTACAGCAGAAATGTGGGCCGAGGCTGAGGTCCTTGGCGGGGTCAAATTCTGCCATGTTTGGGCACTCTGATTACTTCCTGTGTAATACCATCTTTGTGCACCCACAACATAGGCGAGCCCAAGGAACTCAAAGACTTCCCATAGCGGTGTTGGGCTATCTGACACATACACAGAATGAATTGTGTGGGGACACATGGATTTCCCATTGCTATCAAACTCATGGCACCTTGGGCCACACAAGGTGGAGGCTGGGACCGAGCCTGACCCAGGGGCCCGCTCACGTACTTCCCACACAGAGTATTGCGGGTCCTACCTCGGTCATGGTTTCTTGGCCTTATTATGCCACCTCCTCCTCCTGCTTGGGGTCTGGGGATCAGCGCTGGGCAACATGTATTTTCTCTTGTGTTACCACAGTTATCTGAGACACTGGTTTGGACCAAACAAAAGAAGCTTTTGTTTGATTAATGAGACGTTCACAGCTGCACTAGCATCCGAGTCCGCTTTATGCCCACGATTACTGAGGGTGTTAACCGAGGTTGAGGTCCTTGGCAGGGTAAAACTGCGTTGTTTGGGCGCTTTGATTTCTTTATGTGTAATACTTTCCTTTGGTTCCAGGGGCTCGCCTATGCTGTGGATGCACAAAGACTTCCCATTGCGTTATTTTACCTGTCTGGCACAAATACACTGACTGACTAGGGCAGAAATGTGGGCCGAGGTCCTTGGCGGGGTGAAACTCTGCCTTGTTTGGGCACTCTGATTTCTTCCTGTGTAATACCATCTTTGTGCACCGACAGCATAGGCAAGCCCAAGGAACTCAAAGACTTCCCATTGCGGTGTTGAGCTATGTAACTCGTGGCACCTTGAGTCACACAAGATGGAGGCTGGGACCAAGCCTGACCCTGGGCCCGCTCACGTGCTTTCCACACAGAGTATTGCTGCATTGTGGAGATGTGTAGAATTGCTCGCACCTGAGTCCCCTTTATGCCCACGTTTGCGGCTCCTGACAATTTTGTGACAGAGGTGGCACGGGACTGGAATGATGATCGTACATCAATTTATCATCAATTCTCAACAGCATTGTGGGGTATCGCCCACACATTCAAAGAGGGTCGCTGCCTTGCCCTGCCAACCCTCTGCAGTGTGTGCTTCTGGTTCCTCCTCATCTATTACGCACCTATAAAAAGACATGAGGGTGGTGTGGCTATAAAGTGAGCGTGTGGCATGAGGCCAGCTGAACGCTGCGCAGGGAAATATTTGGGTGCACTGTGGACGCAGGGTTGTGCGGTGTGGGGGGGGTTGGACAGCAATGCCAGCATGTAACTCAGGAGAAGAGGCAGTGGTGTCACCTGCAGGCAGTGATTGTCCTTGGTTGCAAGTAGTGTGGTGCTTAGCTGGTAGATGGTTGCAGGTAGATGTGCCTCTGCGTGTGCCTTGCTAATGAGGGTTTGTCCGAAGTAAATTGTTAGGGGGGTGACGCCGGACTCTTGCCCCCATTTTGGCTTAATAGTGGGACCTGGGAGCCTCAGATGCAGCCATGCATGCTGCCCCTGCCGTTTCCTATCCGTTTCTGTGGTGTTTCCATGACTTTCTGTTTTTGTCTGGTGTTTGACAAGTCATCACCTATGCGGAGCATCGGTCTCATACAAAAATGCTCGAGTCGCCCATTGACTTCAATGGGGTTTGTTACTCGAAACGAGCTCTCGAGCATTACGAAAAATTTGACTCGAGCAACGAGCATCCGAGCGTTTTGGTGCTCGCTCATCTCTAATTAAGACCCATATTAATGTAGTAATAGAAAACAACATTTCACTTGATATAGAATTTCTTATATTCCTTTTTCTAATCATAACTCTTATTCAATGCATCTAGTATTCAAAACATGCAGCTCTTACTGTATGTGTAGTCCCTTTTGAAAACTTTAAATCACTTATTACTTCCTTCCCCTTCAAGAGGAAACTGTAGTCTTTCTCTGTACCCTAGCACGCTCAGAAGGCCTTCATTCTTCACAATAGTTATTGTATTGTTTAAAATTTCTTTCCATGATCTAATCTCTAAATTTAAAGTGAATAAAGAATGGCATGCTGTAACTAATAGGGTTTAAATTCCAGGGAATCCCTCCTGAAAGGTGGATGGGAGTGGTTGATTTTGAGTTCTTTTCACTGTTCTGCCAACACAATGACTCCTTGCTTCCTGAAAAAAAAAAAGACTTCTTAGCTTTACTTCAATAGGTTTAGCAAAACATTGCATGAATCATTTAGGAATTGCAGCCAATTTTTACATAGTCCTTGGATTTTCACAGGTTTAAAAGCGATTTGATAAACACAATTATGAATATAGGGATTATTTTTATATTTAAAATCATTCAACACTGGAAGCCCGAAGAAGTAACATCTCTCTCTGCTGCCAGCGCTGATAGGCTGGCTGGGTTGTTTGTTAACCCAGTCAGCCTATCAATTGTCATTTGAGTATACAGTATATAAGCTGGTCCCTTGGTATTATCAGCACTGATTATACTGTTGGTATTCTGGCCATTTGCTGTGCCAAAGTGTTTAGCATTTAAGTACTTTGTTTATTCTAGTATTGAATTATTAGGGTTTCATTCAAGTTTGGTTTAGCATTTAGGATAGTTATCGTCAGTTAGTCCAGTCTCTCTCTCTTAGTACAGTAGCTCTTTTTGGTAGATACTCCTCTTAACGGACCAGTTTGGTTTGAGCGGTTCTGGCACATTTGTCTGTTCAGTTCCCCATACTTAGCCTGGTATCCTTCAGTAGTTTAAAAAAGACCCATATGATCAGTTATTAGTTTGATCCTACCTATGTATGCATTGCTTGCTATCTTTTAAAAAAAAAAGAAACTTTATTTAGCCAGAATAAAATGGACAAATAAACAGGAACGGTGTGCACAGAAATACAGTACATGGGAGTATGCAGGGACCACGTAATTTTCTCTACAGGCACCAGCTGCAAGGCCCTGTGCCACACCTTAAATGTTACCAGCATGGAAGCGGGTAGAGGGACAGTAGAAAAGAAGGGGCAATGCTTCAGCAAAGCTCTCAGACTCTGATCAGGACCCGCCACCCTGTGCTCCAGGCCCACCACTGGGTTGTAATCTGACGAGGACAGCCTCCACTCAGCATATACCAATTGACTGGCCAGATAATAGTAGTAAAAGTGGGGTAAGACTAGACCCCCCAAGCTCACTGGGAGGCACAGGGTCTTTAGTTTAATCCTAGGGGGGGAACCTCTCCACAGGATGCGTAGTACAATCCCATAGAGTGTGGGAAAAAAGCCATTTGGAACAAGAATAGGGGAGTTATGCAAGACATACAGAATCTTCGGCAACTATTTCATTTTAATCAAATTAATTCTGCCTACCAGGGTAAGCGGGACAGAGGCCCAGCATGCCACCATTCCCTCCAGCCAGTCCAGAACGGGGCTTAAATTAGGGTCCCCAAAGGCAGAGACATCCACTAACACCCTTATACCCATATAAGTTGGCTGAGCTGTCCAGCTCAGTGGGGCGGGCAGGGGAAGCTCAGCAGCTGCCGAGTCCACTGCGACAAGGTGGGTTTGTCCCAATTGACCTTAATGCCAGAGTGTAGACCAAATGCATTAAAAATTTTGAGTGCAGAGTCAAGAGACGACTCCAGGTCCTGGAGAAAGAGAAGAGTGTCATCGAATACAGCGCTATGTGCTCTTCATAATTGCACAGTTTGAACCCTCTTATAATTGTCGACATCTGGACCCGAATTGTAAGGGGCTCTATAGCTAGGGCAAAAAAGGCCAGGGACAGAGGGCAACCCTGTCACGTGCCTCTACCCAGGGGAAGCAGGGCAGAATCATGAACATTGGTTCTAACATTGGCCACTGGAGAGTCATACAGGATCCGTACCCATTTAATAAATGTTGGCCTAAATCCAAACCGCCACATCACTGCCCACAAGTATCTCCACTCCACTGAGTCGAAGACTTTTGCCTGATCTATAAACACCAGGGTGCGCTTCCCACAGTAAGCATGTAACCAGACTGGTCAGCATGAATAATCTCTCCAAGGACCAAGTTCATGCGCGTCGCCAGTATTTTTCCAAGAATCTTAATGGCATTGTTGAGGAGTGAAATGGCCCGGTAGGAGCCACAGTCTGCAGTATCTTTTCCAGCTTTACGGATTGTGACAATTAGGGCATTGCGCATGGTATCTGGTAAAACTCCATCTTGCAGGATAGAGTTATATAATGTTAGGAGCCAGGGGGCCAGGAAATCTGAATTCTTTTTATACTATTTGCTAGGAAGCCCATGCACGCCCGGGGATTTTCTATTGGGGAGCAACTTGATGGCATCCGTTATTTCCTATATGCTTAGGACACCATCCAGATAGGCCATACTGGATTGGCTCAGCGTAGGAAAGAGAATGTCATCAAAATAGCTTGTGCGTTGTTCATCAGAGCAGCTAAGTTTAGACGTGTATAGATTTCTATAAAAATGGGCAAACGTTTGGTTGACTAGTTGTGGGTCATCTATCCGGATGCCTGAGGCGTCTCACACTGCCTCAATTGGTGGCAGCAACTGGTCTGGCCAAGTAGGCCAGCAGGTGACCATTCCTTTCCCCTTGGTCAAAAACGTGATGTTGGGAGTAAAGAAGTTTCTTTTTGGTTTATTCAGTTAATAGTAGTTTATATTCCCGTTGTAAGTTGTTTAGCTCTAGGTATGCTCCCGGGGAGGGATTCGTTATGTGCCTGGCCTCTGCAGCAACAAGACAGCACTCCAAGTCACTCCAGGGACCTTCTGTACTCAGCAATGGCCGATGTAAAGGACCCCCTAGTAAAAGCCTTAAAAGTATTCCATACAATTAGCTCTGAGGCTGTCCCCTCATTAACCCCCCAGTACATTCCCATCTCTTGCTCAGCATATTGCTGCACCTCTCCCTGCACTAGCCATAGCAAATCTTCAAAATAGAAAAAACTCCGCGCTCCTGCTGTAGCTCCTCTTAGGAAAAAATGAACTGTCGTGGCAGACAGTCTTTATATAAATTAATCATAAATTTATTTCCAATTAAAAGATTGCATGCAAGTGGAAATCTTGCAGCAATAGTTATACAACGCGTTTCGACGTTCTCAAGACGCCTTTCTCAAGTATACAGATGGATTAATAATATCAATGATAAATAATATGAATGATATTATTATTAATTAAACTATAAATACATTATGGATAATTTATTATTTATTATTGATGTATGCATATATTTATGCATCCGAGTAGTATAATTCCATTATATAGTATTTATTCAATCTTTGTATTAACATCTTTCATTAATTGATTTAGATTGAATTTTTTAGCATAGTTAATTTGATGCAATATTATTGCATCGATCCCTCTGGAGGTTGGAGTTATCCCTTTTAAACATCAGACCGGGAGTTACACATCTAGCGTTCCTCCCTTCTAGAATACAGAGTTTACGTTCAGTATCAGCGCATATTCACGCTGGAACACCCCCTCCGTTACACAGCTATGACACCTAGATACCGCGCCACAGCGACACGATACGGAGGCGCGCGCCAAGCACCTGTAACTCCCACCTCCAAAAAGGTAAGACATGCTATTTAAAGGTTGTATTTTAATCCATCTGTATACTTGAGAAAGGCGTCTTGAGAACGTCCAAACGCGTTGTATAACTATTGCTGCAAGATTTCCACTTGCATGCAATCTTTTAATTGGAAATAAATTTATGATTAATTTATATAAAGACTGTCTGCCACGACAGTTCATTTTTTCCTAAGAGGAGCTACAGCAGGAGCGCGGAAAGAGTTTTTTCTATTTTGAAGATTTGCTCGTTTTCACCCATTGAGGGAAGTTTTCTCTCCTTGGGATTGCTTTCATTCCGGCGGCTCTCCTTCCCCATCGAAGGATATCTGAAGTCTCTTCGTGTATTACTACAAGCATACTCGGATCACAGGTGCAGGCGGGTTGTTCCCCAAGGATTTAACGGTCAACGGGAACCCCGCTGTGCACCAGGTGAGTTACTCTTATTATTTATTATATGGTGGCGCGGATCGTTACTCTGAATTGCACTAGCCATAGGGGACTAAGTCTCCACAAAGGATGACTACCCTCCACTCCGAGGTCAAGGACCAGTTGGAGCGGGGAATGATCTGATATGCCTCTGAGCAGATAGGTTACATCACACACCATGGGGAGGCATTCTGGGGAGCCAAAGCATGAATCAATGTAGGAAAAGGTGTTATATGTTAAAGAGTGACAAGAGTAGGCGATGCCATGCGGGTGTCACAGGTGCCATATTTCCTGCAGCAAGTAGGATTGAGCCTATACAGGTAGCTGGGGCAATCCCGAGGCGGCTGGAGTAAAGCGGACTGCACTGGATCCAAAACAAGGTTAAATTCCCCTGCAAATATTATTGGGGCAGGCTCAAACAAAACCACCTGTGCCATCACTTCGTGGAGGACTTCAATATTAGCAGGGGGTGGCAAATGAACATTAACTATCGTTTGAAGCCACCCCTGAAATATGCCTTGAAGGATCAAAAAACGGCCCCTGCGCCAATATGGATCTGTCGGAAAGCAAACTGGGCTGTATTAGTCACTAGGATACTGACTCCTCTAGCATAATTGGAGTAGGTAGCGTGGTACGCAGAGCATATAGTGGCCCGCTTAAGTGCAAGCACCCTTGAGCCCAGCAGGTGCGTTTTCTGAAATAGTATTATCTGGGGGGAGTGAATCCCAACAAAAACCCTTTTGTTTCCCTGCGTTGCTACAAGATATATCGACAATATTGTAGTAATATGGAGAGATTTTCCAGATGATGATCCTGCTAATGTTACTCTCCGGGATTTTGAAAAATATATTAATAGCGAGTTCAACTTATGCTTTACCACAACCACTAATAAAGTGGAGATATCTTTTCTAGACCTATGGTTAAGAGGAAATGTTTCTACACATAGGATTGATACATGTATCTATAGAAAGCCGACCTCCGGCAACACAATATTACATGCATCTAGCGCCCACCCAGCACATACCATCAAGGCGATATCTTTGGGAGAATTAATTAGAGCCAAAAGATCATGCTCAAATACCCAACAGTTCAATACACATAGAGACTTAATATGTCAAAGACTGTGCACACGGGATACAAGAAAAAAGTTTTGAACAAGGAGCCTTGCAAAAGACAACATTTATAACCAAATAGATCATTTACATAATAAAGATTTAGAACAAAAAAAAGGACACAACACAATGTCTTATGTCCCACGCCTGGACAATTTCATGCGCCTTTGCCCCGAAGCCCTTCCTGCCCTGATGAGAGGCAAAGAGGATGGTGAGGGTGGCTGCTGCAGCACATCAACCTCCAAATCAATATTTTGCAAGTAGGCAGGTGGGCCAAGAGGGCGTGAGGGCATATCATCCCTTGGGGAAGAGCAGGGAACCTCAAACAGTCATTCTGTCCAGCAGAAAAATCTATGGTGCCAAAATGGCTGCTCCCTTCTCCGGGCTGCAAATCACCTTCATTGTGGGTATGTGAAGGCTGCAGGAGAGGGGGGTGGGTCTGCCCTCAGAACCCTGTGTTTGAGAGGCAGGCTCAGCAGTAGGGACTTGAGAGGGAGATGTCTGCCTCCTTGTGTCTCCCCTCGACGTACTGCCATGATCAGGAGAACTGAAGTTCATACTCCTCTGCATTGAGGGGGAGGGGGAAGTGATCCCTGCCCAGCAGAATGCTGTTGGCAATATCCAGGGGCTCTGGCCATCGGATATTGAAGCCAGCTCTCATAAATTGCCCTATAGGGGTGCCTCCCCCTACCGTGGAGACTCCAGTGGTCTAAAAACCAAAACACCTCCATCGCTGGCCGGTCTTCGAGGGCGGAATCTAGCCCCATCTCCACGCTAACCCTCACTCTCCCCTCAAGAGGCAAGAGGCTGGCATTTGAGTGGCTAAAAAAAAAAATCAGCCCAATTATCATCTGTCCAGAATTTCAAATATTGCAATATAACATGCTCACTATCTCCGGACAGATGATGATGGGGCTGCTGTGATCATCGATGCCAAGGGGGAACCCTAGGGGGATTCCTTTGGGGACTCCTAGGGGGTCTGCCTAGAGGGATTCCTTTGGAAACTACTGGGGGTCCGCCTAGGTGGATTCCTTCAGAGACCCCTAGGGGTCCGCCTAAGGTTGGGACATCAACACAAAAATATCGATAGTATCGACTATCACTGAACAAACTATTGATTATTGTAAAATATCACTGGAAAACTATCAATATTTTGATATATCGCCTTTTTAAATGTTGTATAAAAATAAAACAGGTCTAGGGTTAATAAAGTAACACAAACAACAAAAAAAATTATATTTTTTAACTATATTAAATAGAGATGAGCGAACGTACTCATCCGAGCTTGATACTCGTTCGAGTATTAGCGTGTTAGGGATGCTCGTTACTCGTAACGAGTACCACGCGATGTTCGGGTTACTTTCACTTTCATCTCTGAGACGTTAGCGCGCTTTTCTGGCCAATTGAAAGACAGGGAAGGCATTACAACTTCCCCCTGCGACGTTCAAGCCCTATACCACCCCCCTGCAGTGAGTGGCTGGGGAGATCAGGTGTCACCCGAGTATAAAAATCGGCCCCTCCCGCGGCTCGCCTCAGATGCGCTGTGACATAGCTGAGGGACAGTGGTATCGTGTTGGAGCTGCTGTAGGGAGAGTGTTAGGAGTTAGTGTAGGCTTCAAGAACCCCAACGGTCCTTCTTAGGGCCACATCTAACCGTGTGCAGTAGTGTGGAGGCTGCTTTTAGCAGTGTTTCACTTTTTTTTTTTTTGGTATATCGGCCGTGCAGAGCATTGCGCCCTGCAGTAATAGTCCAGGGACAGAAGTGTGGAGGCAGGGAGAGCGTTAGGAGTTATTGTAGGCTTCAAGAACCCCAACGGTCCTTCTTAGGGCCACATCTAACCGTGTGCAGTAGTGTGAAGGCTGCTTTTAGCGGTGTTGCACATTTTATTTTTTTGGTATATCGGCCGTGCAGAGCATTGCGCCCTGCAGTAATACTCCAGGGACAGAAGTGTGTAGGCAGGGCCAGAAGACATATATTATAGATTGAATATACGCAGTGGTCCTTTTCAAAAAAATATTGGAAAAAAATCTATTTGGCCTGCCTGTCACTGTGCTCAGTGTTCTGGGTCCGTGTCTGCTGGGGGTAGTAGTTCTCCAAAATCATACGCAGCCAGCTAAGTGTTACAGCAGGCTTGCGCCAAATTATTTCCTGGCTCTGAAATCACCGCTCTGTTGCAGTTAATAACAGTGCAACACTGCAGTTCCGTGACACACTCCAGGGACAGAATTGTGTAGGCAGGGCCAGAAGACATATATTATAGATTGAATATACGCAGTGGTCCTTTTCAAAAAAATATTGGAAAAAAATCTATTTGGCCTGCCTGTCACTGTGCTCAGTGTTCTGGGTCCGTGTCTGCTGGGGGTAGTAGTTCTCCAAAATCATACGCAGCCAGCTAAGTGTTACAGCAGGCTTGCGCCAAATTATTTCCTGGCTCTGAAATCACCGCTCTGTTGCAGTTAATAACAGTGCAACACTGCAGTTCCGTGACACACTCCAGGGACAGAATTGTGTAGGCAGGGCCAGAAGACATATATTATAGATTGAATATACGCAGTGGTCCTTTTCAAAAAAATATTGGAAAAAAATCTATTTGGCCTGCCTGTCACTGTGCTCAGTGTTCTGGGTCCGTGTCTGCTGAGGGTTTAAGTTCTCCAAATAAATACGCAGCCAGCTAAGTGTTACAGCAGGCTTGCGCCAAATTATTTCCTGGCGTTCCGTAAGCGAACTCAGCCTCCAACCACATGCCAATAAGCGGCACATTTAATTACTACGTTGTGTTTCTGCATTCCTGGTAATACAGCATGCTGAGGGGTAGCGGTAGGCCTAGAGGACGTGGGCGCGGCCGAGGACGCGGAGGCCCTAGTCCTGGTGTGGGCACAGGCCGAGCTCCTGATCCAGGTGTATCGCAGCCGACTGCTGCGGGATTAGGAGAGAGGCACGTTTCTGGAGTCCCCACATTCATAGCACATTTAATGGGTCCACGCGGTAGACCTTTATTAGAAAATGAGCAGTGTGAGCAGGTCCTGTCGTGGATGGCAGAAAGTGCTTCCAGCAACCTATCGTCCACCCAGAGTTCTGCGCCGTCCACTGCTGCAACTCAGAATCCTCTGGCTGCTGCTCCTCCTTCCTCCCAGCCTCCTCACTCCATGAAAATGAGACATTCTGAGGAGCAGGCAGACTCCCAGGAACTGTTCTCGGGCCCCTGCTCAGACTGGGCAGCAGTGGTTCCTCTCCCACCAGAGGAGTTTATCGTGACTGATGCCCAACCATTGCAAAGTTCCCGGGGTCCGGGGGATGAGGCTGGGGACTTCCGGCAACTGTCTCAAGACCTTTCAGTGGGTGAGGAGGCCGAGGTATCAGTGAGGTAGTAGTAAGGGCATTAAGTCCGAGGGAGGAGCGCACCGAGGATTCTGAGGAAGAGCAGCAGGACAATGAGGTGACTGACCCCACCTGGTTTGCTACGCCTACTGAGGACAGGTCTTCAGAGGGGGAGGCAAGGGCAGCAGCAGGGCAGGTTGCAAGAGGCAGTGCGGTGGCCAGGGGTAGAGGCAGGGCCAGACCGAATAATCCACCAACTGTTTCCCAAAGCGCCCCCTCGCGCCATGCCACCCTGCAGAGGCCGAGGAGCTCAAAGGTCTGGCAGTTTTTCACTGAGAGTGCAGACGACCGACGAACAGTGGTGTGCAACCTTTGTCGCGCCAAGATCAGCCGGGGAGCCACCACCACCAGCCTCACCACCACCAGCATGCGCAGACATATGATGGCCAAGCACCCCACAAGGTGGGACGAAGGCCGTTCACCGACGCCGGTTTGCACCGCTGCCTCTCCCCCTGTGCCCCAACCTGCCACTGAGATCCAACCCCGCTCTGAGGACACAAGCACTACCGTCTCCCGGCCTGCACCCACAGCCTCACCTCTGCTGTCCTCGGCCCCATCCACCAATGTCTCTCAGCGCACCGTTTGAGCGCAAGCGCAAGTACGCCGCCACGTACCCGCACGCTCAAGCGTTAAACGTGCACGTAGCCAAATTTATCAGCCGAGAGATGCTGCCATATAGGGTTGTGGAAACGGAGTCCTTCAAAAGTATGATGGCGGCGGCGGCCCCGCGCTACTCAGTTCCCAGTCGCCACTACTTTTCCCGATGTGCCGTCCCAGCCCTGCACGACCACGTCTCCCGCAACATTGTACGCGCCCTCACCAACGCGGTTACTGCCAAGGTCCACTTAACAACGGACACGTGGACAAGCACAGGCGGGCAGGGCCACTATATCTCCCTGACGGCACATTGGGTGAATTTAGTGGAGGCTGGGACAGAGTCAAGGCCTGGGACCGCTCACGTCCTACCCACCCCCAGAATTGCGGGCCACAGCTCGGTGGTGGTATCTGCGGCGGTGTATGCTTCCTCCACTAAACCACCCTCCTCCTCCTCCTCCAACGCCACCTCTGTCACGCAATCAAGATGTGTCAGCAGCAGCAGCACGTCGCCAGCAGTCGGTGTCGCGCGGCGTGGCAGCACAGCGGTGGGCAAGCGTCAGCAGGCCGTGCTGAAACTACTCCGGTTCTTTAGAAGTGGACACAGATGCATTTACAACTCCCTGTGGACCCACAGCATGGGTGACTCCCTGGAACCCACCGGCGGTACATAAATATATCCCATTGCAGTGCCCAACACAGCTGATGTAACGTCAGCTGTAATGCAGGTGGGCTAAAAATTAATTGGATTACACTGTAGGCGAGGGCCCCCAAAAATTGGTGTACCAACAGTACTAATGTACCTCAGAAAAATTGCCCATGCCCAACCAAGAGGGCAGGTGAAACCCATTAATCGCTTTGGTTAATGTGGCTTAATTTGTAACTAGGCCTGGAGGCAGCCCAGTTAAAATAAAAATTGGTTCAGGTGAAAGTTTCAATGCTTTAATGAGCATTGAAAAGTATAAAAATTGTTTACAAAAATTATATGACTGAGCCTTGTGGGCCTAAGAAAGATTGCCCGTTCGGCGTGATTATGTGAGGTTTTAGAAGGAGGAGCAGGAGGAGGAGGAGGAATATTATACACAGATTGATGAAGCAAAAATGTCCCCGTTTTTGATTGTGATAGAGAACGATGCTTCCATCCGCGGGTGCAGCCTACGTATTGCTTAGGTATCGCTGCTGTCCGCTGGTGAAGAAGAGAAGTCTGGGGAAATCCAGGCTTTGTTCATCTTGATGAGTGTAAGCCTGTCGGCACTGTCCGTTGACAGGCAGGTACGCTTATCCGTGATGATTCCCCCAGCCGCACTAAACACCCTCTCTGACAAGACGCAAGCCGCAGGACAAGCAAGCACCTCCAGGGCATACAGCGCGAGTTCAGGCCACGTGTCCAGCTTCGACACCCAGTAGTTGTAGGGGGCAGAGGCATCACCGAGGACGGTCGTGCGATCGGCTACGTACTCCCTCACCATCCTTTTACAGTGCTCCCGCCGACTCAGCCTTGACTGGGGAGCAGTGACACAGTCTTGCTGGGGAGCCAGAAAGCTGTCAAAGGCCTTAGAGAGTGTTCCCCTGCCTGTGCTGTACATGCTGCCTGATCTCCGCGCCTCCCCTGCTACCTGGCCCTCGGAACTGCGCCTTCTGCCAATAGCACTGTCGGATGGGAATTTTACCATCAGCTTGTCCGCCAGGGTCCTGTGGTATAGCATCACTCTCGAACCCCTTTCCTCTTCGGGTATGAGAGTGGAAAGGCTCTCCTTATACCGTGGGTCGAGCAGTGTGTACACCCAGTAATCCGTAGTGGCCAGAATGCGTGTAACACGAGGGTCACGAGAAAGGCATCCTAACATGAAGCCAGCCATGTGTGCCAGGGTACCTGTACGCAACACATGGCTGTCCTCACTAGGAAGATCACTTTCAGGATCCTCCTCCTCCTCATCCTCTGGCCATACACGCTGAAAGGATGACAGGCAAGCAGCATGGGTACCCTCAGCAGTGGGCCAAGCTGTGTCTTCCCCCTCCTCCTCATGCTCCTCCCCCTCCTCCTCCTCCTCCTCAACGCGCTGAGATATAGACATGAGGGTGCTCTGACTATCCAGCGACATACTGTCTTCCCCGCCTCCGTTTCCGAGCGCAAAGCGTCTGCCTTTATGCTTTGCAGGGAACTTCTCAAGAGGCATAGCAGAGGAATGGTGACACTAATGATTGCAGCATCCCCGCTCACCATCTGGGTAGTCTCCTCAAAGTTTCCAAGGACCTGTCAGATGTCTGCCAACCAGGCCCACTCTTTTGTAAAGAATTGAGGAGGCTGACTCCCACTACGCCGCCCATGTTGGAGTTGGTATTCCACAATAGCTCTACGCTGCTCATAGAGCCTGGCCAACATGTGAAGCGTAGAGTTCCACCGTGTGGGCACGTCGCACAGCAATCGGTGCACTGGCTGATTAAACCGATGTTGCAGGGTCCGCAGGGTGGCAGCGTCCGTCTTGGAGTTGCAGAAATGTGCGCTGACCCGGCGCAGGTATGACAAGTGTGGGTAGCTTTTCAGAAAGCGCTGAACCACCAAATTAAAGACGTGGGCCAGGCATAGCACGTGTGTGAGGCTGCCGAGCTGCAGAGCCTCCACCAGGTTGCGGCCATTGTCACACACGACCATGCCCGGTTGGAGGCTCAGCGGCGCAAGCCAGCGGTCGGTCTGCTCTGTCAGACCCTGCAGCAGTTCGTGGGCCGTGTGCCTCTTCTCTCCTAAGCTGAGTAGTTTCAGCACGGCCTGCTGATGCTTGCCCACCGCTGTGCTGCCGTGCTGCTGCTGACACATCTTGATTGCGAGACAGGGGTTGCGTAGGAGGAGGAGGAGGGTGATTTAGTGGAGGAAGCATACACCACCGCAGATACCACCACCGAGCTGGGGCCCGCAATTCTGGGGGTGGGTAGGACGTGAGCGGTCCCAGGCTCTGACTCGGTCCCAGCCTCCACTAAATTCACCCAATGTGCCGTCAGGGAGATATAGCGGCCCTGCTCGCCTATGCTTGTCCACGTGTCTGTTGTTAAGTGGACCTTGGCAGTAACCGCGTTGGTGAGGGCACGTACAATGTTGCGGGAGACGTGGTCGTGCAGGGCTGGGACGGCACATCGGGAAAAGTAGTGGCAACTGGGAACCGAGTAGCGCGGGGCCGCCGCCGCCATCATGCTTTTGAAAGCCTCCGTTTCCACAAGCCTATACGGAAGCATCTCCAGGCTGATCAATTTGGCAATGTGCACGTTTAACGCTTGAGCGTGCAGGTGCGTGGCGGCGTACTTGCGCTTGCGCTCAAACAGTGGCGCTAGCGACGTCTGGACGCTGCGCTGAGAGACATTGCTGGATGGGGCCGAGGACAGCGGAGGTGAGGGTGTGGGTGCAGGCCAGGAGACGGTAGTGCCTGTGTCCTCAGAGGGGGGTTGGATCTCAGTGGCAGGTTGGGGCACAGGGGGAGAGGCAGTGGTGCAAACTGGCGGCGGTGAACGGCCTTCGTCCCACCTTGTGGGGTGCTTGGCCATCATATGCCTGCGCATGCTGGTGGTGGTGGCTCCTCAGCTGATCTTGGCGCGACAAAGGTTGCACACCACAGGGGGGGGGGCGTGGCCAAGCCTGCAGAGTGTGAGGACGCACTGAAACGTGGCTCCGGAGCCATAGAGGCATTTAAGGCATCTTTTGGCGTTTTATAGCCAGCAAGTGCTTCCCACACTAATAGAAAGAACTTACCTGCAGTGTGAGGATCATTTAGAGCGGTTTCCCCACGAAATCGGGACATCGGGAGTCTCGGTGTGCTGAGCCAGCACGGAGTCCTGCACGGGAGCGGGAGAGAGGAGAGAGAGCGGAGCGCACAGAGAAGCTTCTGAGGAGTTGTTCCCTTGCAGCGGAGGATCCCCGGTGAGCTCCTGTCGGCAGCGCTGGCGGAGGAGAGCTGAGGAGAGCCAAGAGAACAGGGGCGGCTCACAGGACGCTTCTCCGGCAGTCTCGGAGTCTCGGTGCGCTGAGCGCTGAGTGCGGATCCGGCACGGAGTCCTGCACAGGAGCCGGGGAGAGGAGAGAGAGAGGGGCGTACAGAGGAGCCTCTAAGGAACTGTTCCCTTATAGCGGAGGATCCCCGGTGAACCCCTACCGGCAGCGCTGGTGGAGGGAAGCTGAGGAGAGCCCGGAGAACAGGAGCGGCTCACAGGACGCTTCTCCAGACAGCCCCGCGAGCGGGAGCCGCGGCAACAGGCAAGAAGGAGAGAAAACAACGACCACAAAAGCAGTGAGTACCGGAGACCCTGATAAGCCTTCCCACATACTAGGCATTCTCTCCAGGGCTAAGGGATCGTTCACTTTATCCTGAACGCCAATTCCCTGCCAGCAAACCCGCTTCCCGCCAGATTCTCCCGCCATCCAGCCCCCCCCCCCTTCCTCTTCCCCCACAGTGGAAGTAGCAGTAGCTCTATACTAAAGGAGCTGTCAGCCCAAACGGCACAAGTTTCAGCAAGACAAAGTCTCATTAAAGGGCACTGCCCTAATTTTTTCGGAGCTGGTTTATCCAGCTCCATAACTTTTTCAATTTTTGAAGTCTTTAGACGCACGCGGGCTAGCACTGCAACCCACTAAACAATTTTTCATCACTAACAAGCAAATAGCCTACAGGCTTGCAGAAAAGAAGAAACCCCTCCAAAAGCATAGTTCAAACCTTCTACGGAGCTGTAACACACAGATCTGCGGAAAATTTTTTAGGACTATAGAAATAAGTCCGCCAAAACCGCAAAATTCAACTTTTCATCTGTCGTCTTGTAACACCATCTTTCCAAGGGGTGAAACTCGCCCACAAAGATGACAGGCTGAATTATATCTAGTGTGGAGGAAGTTGCACCTTGACCTGACCCATAACGCCGGGCACAATAAAATACGGCTGATTCCCGGGACCTTTCTGACCGTCAAACAAACTCCAACAAACCTCTTACAATCGCATAAAATGGTGAAGGGTAGCAGAGAACGCAGCAGCGATCCACCAAATACACCAAGAGGGCAAAAAAATCAAGTTGACATGCAGAAATTTCTAAAAAAGAAAAGCTTACAATCTCCAAGCACCTCTGCAAAATCGCTTCCCTCACAAAACACCTCTGACCAAGCAACCCCAGGTTCAGAGCTAGACAGCGACATGGAAGAGGAAGAGTGCGACCTCAGTGCCCAAATATCCAAATCTTTCCTTCAAAAAGCACTTCTGAAAGTCACCCAACCAATAATGTCTGAACTGGCGGACATCAAAACCGAGTTACAACAAATAGGCCACAGAGTGGAGGACCTGGAAGGCTCATGCTCAGCCATCATAGAACATGCAAAAGCCACCACGCAAGTGGTGGGGGTCCACCGCTCAAACCTTGACCGAGCGCTTACCTTAATTGAAGATCAAGAAAACCGTAGCAGGCACTGCAACATCCGGATAAAAGGTCTACCGGAATCCTGGGCAGCAGAATCCTTACGCAAAGTGGCTGAAGAGATTTTTACAGACTTACTGGGAGAAGAGAGGGCCACTCACATCCAAATCGAAGGAATACACAGAGCAATTAGACCCAAACCAAAAAACGGAGACCCGCCAAGGGATGTAATCTGCGGCCTGCTCTCCTTCACAGACACAAGTGCCATTTTAAATGCCGCAAGAACTCGCCAGACATTTAAATATAACGATGCGACACTACTCTTCTTCCATGACATCGTGCCATCCACTCTGGCAAAAAGGCGGATACTGCGACCGCTTCTAGAAGCTCTGAAATCAAAAGGAATTCAATACTCCTGGCTATTTCCATTTGGCCTAGCAATCAATGATGCAGGACACAGATTGACGGTCAGAACCCCGGAAGATCTCGAGGCGATTTGGCAACAACTGAAAATAGATCCAATAGATATACCTTCCTGGATGCCGACACAATACGATCTAACTATACCACCGCTTCCGGAGGCAGAGCCTTGGAAGTTAACAACAAAGCTCAAATCACCCAGAAGCAAAAAACATGGCGCAAAAACCTCATCCTAGGACACTTTAAGAGACTTTTCTTCGTTGTTGGAGTGGTGATGGCCTCCCAGAGGAGTGGCGCTGTGGACCAATGAGAGTGAGACTCAGACACAAGACTTTTGCTTTCTGAGTAATTAACGACCTTCTTCACACTGCCTTCTTCATCAGTAACGTTCTTGAAAAAGAGACGCTGGTGGGCTCTTCCTCGCATGACTCAAGTATGCACGAAGGAGTTCTCGTGCTGTCCTCCCCGTGCGCATCCGGACCAGCATAAGAAGAGGGTATGAGCACCGGACGTTAAAGCAAAGTGTTTTAAGTGAAATCTGTGTTGGCGGAGGTATATTAGCCCTAATTGGTTGGGATTGTGCATGGGGGGGGTCGGGCCAGAGGAGTGGGTCCTGGGGCTGGGTGGGGCCTGGGGGCCGTACGGGGGTCGGCCCGGCGGGTTCCCTCCCCGCCCGGGGATCACAGCGCGAGAGTTGTTTGATCAAGTTGGCTCACCAGCGTACTCTAGTTATAATAAGTTCTTAGGCAGAATGTGTCATATGGGCAACGAAGGATACTATTGCACTTATTATTGTTTTAAGTTAACGTGCCTTTCTTTTTCCTTCTACCTCTCATCTCGTCCACTTTCTGCTGCTCCGACTAGCCTTTCTCCATACCTAGGTTAAGCCAAAAACACCAGGACTTTGCCGGTGGAGGGAGGTGCCCGCCCAGAGGGCGGAGAAAAATTCTCCAGACGGCACAAGCGGAACAGAGAATAACATCCGACCACGCGCCATCAGGGGAAGCCACACATGTGAGTGAACTTACCACACACTGAACTCCAACACCCGCCCTTATTCAAGGGCAGTACCGAGATGAGAAAGACACCGACAACAGAGACCCGCAAGGGGAGGTTGTCGGGGTGCTTCTGATCCACACAAAACAACCACAGAACATACAACAGTAGACTGGACATATATACCCCAGTCAAGAACCCAACGTTAATTGCAGACCTTCTGCTAACAGTTTAACCCGCTTTCCCCTCCACCCTCATTTTCTGCGCAAACCGATATGTTTACAGATCCCAGAAGTATGTCTGTGAGACATCTTAACAATGCTGATACCCCACAATACAAACAGAAAAAACAACAGAAATTCTCCACATCCCCACAAACAGGTAGCACAACATTTACCACCTTCAACGCTAAAGGTTTAAACTCCCCTAACAAAAGACACCATATGATATGGCTATTGAGGAAAAATAAAACCAAAATAGCATTCCTCCAAGAGACCCATTTTAAAAGTAACAAGATTCCAACCCTCCCAAAAAACTATTTCAAACAATGGTTCCACAGCTGCAACCCCTCCTCAGCCTCTAAGGGAGTCACAATTGCAATTCACAAAGATTTCCCCTTTCAGTTTGAAAAACAACTAACGGATACAGAGGGACGCTTTATATTCGTTAAAGGCAAAATAAGAGGAGTCCCATACACCCTAGCTAACATCTATGGGCCCAACACGAACCAAACTAAGTGGCTCGCGGATACTCTGCATACACTGAGAGCCTTTACGGAGGGCCAGGTGATTCTGGGTGGGGATCTAAATGTGACATTAAACCCGTTACTGGACACCTCGAGGGGCAAGTCCCAGGTCTCGCAGAGGGCGCTGAAAAAAATTCATTTAGCCTTGCAGGAACTAAATATAACTGACTCTTGGAGATATAGACACCCAGGAGAAAAAGATTTTACATTTTACTCGCACATTCACACCTCACATCAGAGACTCGATTACATTTTTGTGTCAAACAATCTACTAAAAGCAATACACAGTTCTCAAATAGATTGCATAACAATTTCAGATCACGCGCCAATGCACACGAGTTTAAATATATTTTCGAACAACCTAGGGGAATGGAGATGGTCCTTGAACGAGTCGATACTAAGAGAAGAGGAATACAAACAAGAGCTGATAAAAAATCTCTCTGAATTTTTCGAAATTAATTCAAAAGACAACACAAATGTTCCCTTGATATGGGAAATACACAAGGCTTTCGTGAGAGGCTTATTCATTTCCCTGGGTTCGAAACTGAAGAAACAGAAACAAAAGAAAATAGATGATCTATTAACAAAAATTGCAGTCTTAGAGCGAAAAAGAAAACTAGCACTTGTAGAAAAGGCACAAACCGAACTAAATTCCCTCAGAGATCAACTAAGATCAATCCTTGACAAAAAATTCACTAAATCCTCTATAAATTACAAACAAAAGATCTATGCACACGGAGACAAGGGTGGAAAGCTGATGTCAACACTCATCAAAAAAGCGAGGGAAAAAACCCATATCAAAGAAATTAAAAAAGCCTCGGGAGGGAAAGCTACATCATCTAAAGATATGGCGACAGAATTCCATAACTACTACACAAGTCTATACAACATTGAAGGCAAACTCACACAAATAGATCTTGAAAGAAAACACAAGAACATGGAGATATTCCTTAAAAAGCTTACTCTTCCCAAAATTAACTCAGAAGAAGCCACAGATCTACTGACCCCTGTGAGTCAAGAAGAACTGACAGAAGTAATTAATAGTTTCCCTAACGGCAAGAGCCCGGGCCCCGATGGCCTTACTACAGGCTACTATAAAACACTACTACAAAGTCTGGAACCCCATCTTAGAACTACGTTAAACGCAATTATGAACGGAGCCACATTCCCCACACAAACGCAGGAGGCCCACATCACCTTAATACATAAAGAAGGCAAAGACCCAACCCTATGTAACAACTACCGCCCAATCTCTCTACTGAACGTAGATATAAAAATCTGGGCAAAAATAATTGCTAATCGCCTGAGCGACATTATACCCAAACTAGTCTCTGATGAACAGTCAGGATTCGTTAAAGGTAGAGAGGGAAAGGACAACGCCGCCATACTCCTGCATTCCATACAATATGCTAAGAAAAAGAACATCCCCCTAATTTTCCTGGGGGTCGATGCTGAAAAAGCATTTGATAGAGTAAATTGGTCATTCATGAGAGCGACTCTAGACAAATTTAATTTCCCTCGCCAACTAACCGACGCTATCTTCTCCCTCTACGCAAAACCCTACGCCAGAATAAAAATTAATGATATCCTATCCCAACCATTTAACATAACAAACGGCACGCGCCAGGGATGCCCACTTTCCCCCACATTATTCATCCTTACATTGGAAATTCTCCTCCAGGCGGTTAGACAATCCCCAGAAATTCGAGGCTTGGAGGTTGGAGGGGATTGTATACAATCTGCTGCATTCGCAGATGATGTGTTATTCCTGATCACAAATCCGGCACAGGGTCTCAATAGCTTAAATCTCCTGCTAGATGAATATGGCAGCTTTTCCGACCTGAAAGTGAATATAAATAAATCGGTAATACTTAATATTTTGCTGCCCCCCCCCCCACAGGGCAGAAGAAGTGAAGAGATCATCACCATATATATGGGCAGATCATTCATTAGACTATTTAGGTATCAAAATTTCAAATAACCTGTCCAAACTTTCTGAGATCAACTTGGGACCGTTAATAACAGAAATCTCATCACTTCTCACCGCATATAACTTTCCCATAATTTCTTGGTTTGGGAGGAAAAATCTCATTAAAACATACATTCTACCTAAAATTCTATACAAATTACAAATGCTACCAATACACATACCCAAATCCTTCTTCAAGAAAATCAATTCACAATTTTCACGTTTCTTCTGGAAATACAAACGCCCGCGACTGGCATACTCTTTAATGTCTAGAAGAAGACAATACGGAGGTGTGGGCCTCCCTAATATAATGGAATACTACAAGGCAATAAACCTTAACAGATGGCTGGGTATGGTAGCCCCGACCAAAAGCCATAAGTTAAGGAAAATCGCACAACAAACCTATGGTAACAACCTGATAAGAGATTTGTGGCTTCCCTGCCCAAAAATATACCGAGCAAAAGAATTTAGCATCCTGCTGAGGGGTATCTGCGAGACCTGGGACTCCCTATCCCACAAGTTGTCCCCCCTGCCATCACCATACACACCTTTAAGCCTGCTCCCCAACACCGTCAAAAATCCTAAGACTGGGATTCCAGAGAACCTCTGGAACATTTTTGAAGAAAACACAATTCAGGATTTTCAAAACATTATGCACGAGGAACCCACCACTATTATCAACTCCCTAGGCATACAAAAGAAACTACAAAATCTCCATATTACGCATATTGCGAACACAATCGCTACATTTAAAAAAGATTACCCCTCCACAAGACCAACTACGGAATTTGAAAGGTTAATAAAATCACAAAATACAGAATCCAGGAAAATTTCCTCGCTTGTTAAAAATGTCACAACACCTCATACATTAGGTAGACCATCTTATATCTCCTCGTGGGAGAAGGAGCTGGACATTAAGTTATCGGAAACAGAAATTGAAACGATATTTAAAGCTTCTTATGGCGCCTCCCCATGCGTTCGCCTCCAAGAAAACAACTACAAACTATTGTCCAGATGGTATAAAACCCCCGAGTGGTTGTATAACTACAAACTTACAGATTCAAACAGGTGCTGGAGATGCCAGGAGGAGATGGGATCTTACTTACACATCTGGTGGAATTGCAAAATAATTAAACCCTTTTGGTCAGCGATTGAAAGCGAAATGCATAGAATCTTGGGAAAAGCAATTGTCTTGACTCCAGACACGATAATTTTAAATAGACCAAACAAGTCATTCAATCCTCTAAAGGACAAACTAGCCGCATTTATGGTGGCGGCAGCTAAAGCGTTAATCCCCCTCCACTGGAGCCCTGCACCCCCCCTTCCCTATTACGATGTGGAAAACAAAGCTCAACCAGATATACCAGTTTGAGGAGATCCTTAGCTGGACAAACTCGACATATCCAACATTTTTGACAATGTGGTCGCCGTGGGTAGACTCTTGCTCTGGTACCACATCACAAGGCTGATTCCCCGGAGCGGACCCCTATTGACTCGAGGCGGGTAGCTCCACCGGAGTCTCCACAATAGTCTCCCTAGTTGATACAACCTGAGAGGAGTCCGGACTGCGCTGAAACAGAGTCAAACCCAAGTAGCGAACAAGTAAAGACACTAGCTGGAAATAATCCACCTCACACAACAAACTCAACCCTCAAATGCCATACACTAGAACAATCTTCTCACACCAGCTCTGAGCCATAGCATCCCACAAGACTTGAGACATGACTGATCTACCCCCTTCCGCCTGTAAGTCCACAGAGCTTCAGGGGGACTAGGGAGCTGCCAACTGGGAGATGTCGGGAGGACGTCGCTGGGGCGCTCGCGTCCCTGCACCCCCCGGTGGGGACGTGACCACCCGCACACATGCGACTAAACCTGAAATTTGCCTCAGGGACTTAAGGGATATGGGGAAACAGCAGTGTTATCCACATTTGGATTAAAGTAGGTGTCGCGTGGTAAATAACAGTTTGTGTACCACGTCCACCTAAGGGGCGTCAAGCGCAGAACTAAAGGTTGAAGTCGGAATACGGAGATTCGAGACCACCCCCCCCCCCTCTCCCCCCCCCACCCTAGCCTTTAAGTCTTACCCTTCTGATAAGTTGTAGAGATTTGATTAGTATAGGTACTTGAATGTGATGATTTATGCCCACTCTGGCCAGATAAATAAAGCCTCTGAGCCGGTGTCTGACCTGGCTGGGCAGTTCAGATACAAGTCAGTTTGATAAGAATATAATGTTATGATGGTAACACCCGCATACAATTTTGTAAGAAACTCCTTGTACTCCATGTTATTGAAGTTTAGACAAACAGCTGGTACTTATGTAAGGTTGAATACCATGTATGAAAATCTCTTTCAATAAAAAAGTGAATTAATAAAAAAAAAAAAAGTTGCACACCACTGTTCGTCGGTCGTCAGGCGTCTCTGTGAAAAACTGCCACACCGTAGAGCACCTAGACCTCTGCAGGGTGGCATGGCGCAAGGGGGCGCTTTGGGAAACAGTTGGTGGATTATTCGGTCTGGTCCTCCCTCTACGCCTGGCCACCGCACTGGCTCGGCCTGTGCCCACACCCTGACTTGGGCCTCCGCGTCCTCGCCCGCGTCCACGTCCTATAGGCCTACCCCTACCCCTCAGCATGGTGTATTACCAGTAGTGCAGAAACAGAACGCTGTAATTAAATGTGCCGCTTATTGGCCTGTGGTTGGAGGCTGACTTCGCTTACGGAACGCCAGGAAATAATTTTGCGCAAGCCTGCTGTAACACTTAGCTGGCTGCGTATGAATTAGGAGGACAACTACACCCAGCACAGACCCAGAACACTGAGGACAGTCACAGGCAGCCCAAATAGATTTTTTTCCCCAAATGTTTTTGCAAAGGCCCACTGCCTATATACACTGTATATGTCTTCTGTCCCTGCGTCACCACTACTGGCCCTGGAGTATGTAAAATAACTGCAGACTGTTGCACTGTGGACTAGAATGTGATGTAACAGCCAACACAGAGCCAGGAAATAATTTTGCGCAAGCCTGCTGTAACACTTAGCTCGCTGCGTATGAATTAGGAGGACAACTACACCCAGCACAGACCCAGAACACTGAGGACAGTCACAGGCAGCCCAAATAGATTTTTTTCCCAAATGTTTTTGGAAAGGCCCACTGCCTATATACACTGTATATGTCTTCTGTCCCTGCGTCACCACTACTGGCCCTGGAGTATGTAAAATAACTGCAGACTGTTGCACTGTGGACTGGAATACAGCGGTGATGTAACAGCCAACACAGAGCCAGGAAATAATTTTGCGCAAGCCTGCTGTAACACTTAGCTCGCTGCGTATGAATTAGGAGGACAACTACACCCAGCACATACCCAGAACACTGAGGACAGTCACAGGCAGCCCAAATAGATTTTTTTCCCCAAATGTTTTTGCAAAGGCCCACTGCCTATATACACTGTATATGTCTTCTGTCCCTGCGTCACCACTACTGGCCCTGGAGTATGTAAGATAACTGCAGACTGTTGCACTGTGGACTGGAATGTGATGTAACAGCCAACACAGAGCCAGGAAATAATTTTGCGCAAGCCTGCTGTAACACTTAGCTGGCTGCGTATGAATTAGGAGGACAACTACACCCAGCACAGACCCAGAACACTGAGGACAGTCACAGGCAGCCCAAATAGATTTTTTTCCCCAAATGTTTTTGCAAAGGCCCACTGCCTATATTCAATAAATATATGTCTTCTGTCCCTGCCTCACAATATATGTCTTCTGTCCCTGCCTCACACTATATGTCTTCTGTCCCTGCCTCACAATATATGTCTTCTGTCCCTGCCTCACAATATATGTCTTCTGTCCCTGCCTTACAATATATGTCTTCTGTCCCTGCCTCACCACTACTGGCCCTGCACTGTGTATAATTACTGCAGGGCGCAATGCTCTGCACGGCCGATATACAAAAAACAAAAAATGTGCAACACTGCAAAAAGCAGCCTCCACAGTACTGCACACGGTTAGATGTGGCCCTAAGAAGGACCGTTGGGGTTCTTGAAGCCAAAAATACTCCTAACACTCTCCCTATAGCAGCTCCGGCACCAACAGCACTTTCCCTCCTCTATGTCAGAACAAATCTGTGGCGAGCCGCGGGAGGGGCCGATTTTTATACTCAGGTGACACCTGATCTCGCCAGCCACTCACTGCAGGGGGGTGGTATAGGGCTTGAACGTCGCAGGGGGAAGTTGTAATGCCTTCCCTGTCTTTCTATTGGCCAGAAAAGCGCGCTAACGTCTCAGAGATGAAAGTGAAAGTAACTCGAACATCGCGTGGTACTCATCACGAGTAACGAGCATCTCGAACACGCTAATACTCGAACGAGTATCAAGCTCGGACGAGTACGTTCGCTCATCTCTAATCGTTATCTAATGAGCAAAGAAATATTAATTTACTTGCATGCTCTCCCTTTAAAATGCTCTTTCGAGCAGACATAATTTCACCAGCTTTTGAAAATATTCTTTCTGCAGGAATCGAAGTAGCAACTACAGAAAGATATTTTCTGTCAAGCTGATACAAATTGGAGTAGGGTTGACATAATGCCTACATGCCCTGCATTTTTTCAAGTTGCTGCTAAGGGACCAAGGCAACTTGAAAAACAATGCAGGGCCTGGTAACGCGAACGCAGTGCCCCGAACGCAATTGTTATTTGCGTTAGATGGGTCTCCTATCTTTTCTATGGGCACTGCATTTACGTTAGGCGCTGAACGCGCGACATGTCGCGTCTCCTTTTCTGGACGCGACCTTCATGCGTTCAGCGCAGCCCTCCAACTGCATGTGGAAATGCTTTCATTTAGAAAGCATTACCCACAGCCATCGTGTTAGACGCAAGCGTTCAGAGCCTGCGTCTAACGCGATCAACAAACGCATGTGGAAAAGGGCCCTAAGACCCCACTTTTTCTGAGAGCCTTTTTGCCTGGAGCAAACCTTATTGGTGACAAAGAGTCACCTCACACTTTCCAAAAGTTTCTAGAACTTGTTTATAAGTTCATTAGTGCCTAGAGCAAAACTACATCCTGTACCAACACGAAGGAAAGGGCAGAATTTAAAGAAAGAAAATCTGGTCATTAGACTACAAAACACGTTTCTTCTTTACAAAAATCGATATTATATCGCCTTAAACTATCGATGTCACCGCTATATCGGACATAACAATATGGATGATTAGCGATATATCGATATATCGGTTTTCGATGTCCCAAGGGGGATTCCTTCGGGGACTCCTAGGGGTCTGCCTGGGGGGATTCCTTTGGGGTTGCCAAGAGGAATCCCGAGGGGGAGCCCAACCAGGAGAACTAAGGGGACTCCTGGTCGGATGGCTAGGGGGAGCCCTAGGGGGCCGCCATAAGGAATCCAGAGGAGGAGTTAAACCAGTAGACCTAAGGGGACTCTTGGTTGGACTCCTAGAGGGACTCTATGGGGAGAATTGGCTCCCATATCCGAGGGCCGCCACTGAGGCCACCTCTCAAACACAGGGTGCTGCTGTTCCAGATTAGATGAGGTACTGTGAGATGGTGAGGATGCCATATCGGGATCCTCCTCAGAAAAATCCTCCTGCCACGATTCTTCACCCATTGCTGTATCTCCTAATGGCCTGTTCATTAATCTCTATTAACCCCTTAGTGACGAAGCCTGTTTGTGCCTTAGTGACGGAGCCAAATTTTGGAAATCTGACATGCGTCGTTCAATGTAGCATAACTCCGTAAAGGCTTTACATATCCAAGTGATTCTGACACTGTTTTTTTGCCACATGTTGTACTTCATTTAGGTTGTAAAAAGAGACCGATATCATTTGTGTATATTTATTAAAAGTATTGGAAAAATTTTGAAAAAATTGTCATTTTTTCACATTTTCAACCGTAATATCTCAAATATGTCCAAACATACTGTACAAATTTTTGATAAGATATGTATTTCCATCTGTTTACTTTATTCTGAATGCACACTTGAAAAACTTTTGTGTTTTTTTTTAACCATTTAGAGGACGTACAAATTTAACAGTACATTTCAGCATTTTGAGGAGCAATTTGTTTTCTTGCACCAAGCCAAGTTTGCAAAGGCTCATAAGTGTCAGAATAATAGATACCCCCACAAATTACCCCATTTTAAAAACTACACCCCTTAATGTATTCACTGAGGGGTGTCATGAGTATTTTGACCCCACCAGTTTTTTTCAGGAATTAGTTCAATTTAGGGGAGAAAAAATAAAATTTCATATTTTTGCAAATATGTCATTTTAAAGATATATTTTTTTCCTATAGAACCCATGAAAATGAGGATTTACACCCCAAAATGGATACCCCCGTTTCTCCCGTGTTCAGAAACATACCCATTGTGGCGCTAATCTTATGTCTGGATGCACAACGGGACCCAAAATGAAAGGAGCCGTCGGTGTCTTTCAGAACATAAATTTTGCTTGAAGGCGTTTTAGGCCCCATAGCACTTTTGTAGAGCTCTTGAGTGGCCAAAACCAAAGAGAACCCCCACAAGTGACCCCATTTTGAAAACAAGACCCCTTAACGAATTTATCTAGGGGTGTACTGCCCATTTTGACCCCACAGTTTTTGAATGAATTCAAGCCAAGCAAAAAGAAAAAATTGTGATTTTCATTTTTTTGTCAATTCTGTCATTTTAAAAACAGCTTTTTTTGTACAGCACACACATGAATCAAGTCTTTCACCCCAAAATGGATACCACTGTTTCTCCCGTGTTCAGAGACATACCCATTGTGGCCCCAATCTTATGTCTGGATGCACAACGGGGCCCAAAACGAAAGGAGTAGTCGGTAGCTTTCAGAACATAGATTTTCCTTGAAGGCGTTTTAGGCCCCATAGCACATTTGTAGAGCTCTTGAGCGGCCAAAATCAAAGAGAACCCCCACAAGTGACCCCATTTTGAAAACTAGACCCCTTAACGAATTTATCTAGGGGTGTACTGCCCATTTTAACACCACAGTTTTGGAATGAATTGAAGCAAAGCAAAGGGAAAAAATTGTGATTTTCGTTTTTTTGGCAATTCTGTTATTTTAAAAACTGTTTTTTTGGTACAGCACACACATTAATGAAGACTTGCACCCCAAAATGGATACCCCTGTTTCTCCCGTGTTCAGAGACATGCCCATTGTGGCCCAAATCTTTTGTCTGGATGCACAACGGGGCCCAAAATGAAAGGACTAGTCGGTGGCTTTCAGAACAGAAATTTAGCATGATGGTGATTAAGGCCCCATTGCCCACTTGTAGAGCCCTTGAGCGGCCAAAACGACAGAGAACCCCCACAAATGACCCCATTTTGAAAAGTAGACCCCCTAACGAATTTATCTAGGGGTGTACTGTGTATTTATACACTACAATTTTTGAATAAATCTAAGCAAAGCAGTAGGAAAAAAATTACAATTTTCATTTTTTTGGCAGTTGTATGAATTTAAAAACTGTTTTTGTACAGGACACATAGGAATGAAGACTTTCACCCCAAAATTGATACCCCTGTTTGTCCCGTGTTCAGAACCATACCTCTTGTGGCCCTAATCTACTTAAAGGACACATGGCTAGGCCTATAATGGAAGGAGCACCCGTTGGATTTTAGGGTACAACGGAATAAATTCCAGGCCCCATTGCCCACTTATAGAGCCATTGAGTGTCCAAAACTATAAAGAACCCCCACAAATGACCCCATTTTAAAAACTAGACCCCTTAACGAATTCATCTAGGGGTGTATTGCATATTTTGACCCCACAGTATTTGAATAAATTTAAGCAAAGCAGAAGCAAAAAAATTACGATTTTCATTTTGTTTTGGCAATTTTGTCAATTTAAAAACTGTTTTTTTGTACAGTGTACATAGGAATGAAGACGTTCACCCCCAAAATGGATACCCCCGTTTGTCCCGTGTTCAGAAACATACCCATTGTGGCCCTAATCTACTTACAGGAAACATGGCAAGGCCTGTAATGGAGGGAACACCCGTTGGATTGCAGGGCACAACTGAATAAATCCCAGGCCCCATTGCTCATTTGTACGGAATAAAAATTGACTCCCTAAAAATATCCCCCCCCCCCCTCCGCGCCCTTTTCGGCGTTCCCCAAATCTTAGATAAAAGTAATAATGTGAACTGTGTGGTATTTCCAAAGACAGGGGTAATTACGGAGGCTGGTTGGGATGGGTACATGGGGCAATAAAACCATGTATCCCCCCTCCTCTCATGCTTTTTTGGGGGTATTTCTTGACCTCAGTGGCGGGTATGGGGTGTAAAAAGTGGCGTTCCGTGAGTCTCCGTAAGCTTAATGAGGTGCGGCGGTCTCACATAGAAGGCGCTCAACAAGCTGCTCCTGGAACTACAGGAAGGCAAGCGTTCCCAGGGCTTCTTGTAAAATACGTATTACAGGTAGCGGTCTGAATAACGCCGGGCTCACGTAGGCGGAATCCGCTTGCAGAGGCCCGCAGTGGATCCCATCTGTGAGCCCGGCTGTGACCCTGCATACGGACGCGTATTGTACTGCGCATAACTGCCTATTCACACAGGCGGTCATTCGCAGTACACTTTTTTTTTTGTTTTTATTTCCCGCACCATCGCTTAGCGATGTTGCGTAGTTGCGTATGGACAGCGGGTATATCCACGACCATGGAGCACAATTGGCTCTATGATGCTGATATCCACGGTAAAATAGAACCTGCTGCGTTCTCTTTTCTGCGAGTGGATTATATAATTCCAACCCACTAATGTGAGCGGAATTGTGTAATCCAATGCGATTGATCTGCGTAATACCGCGGATCAGACGCATGCAGAATCCGTAATTCCTCTCCGGTCATGTGAGACCGGCCTAAGGTAGATCGCTACCTTTTTTTCACGTGACCGGGGACCACTCAATGAGGCCACCCGTCACTGCTCCAGGCTCTCGGCGACCGATGGTCGCTGAGAGCAAGGTGATTTTAAGTTTCCTGGGCTCCCCGACTCCTTCGCATGTGTCCGTTGTTTTGCCGGCGGTCGCATGCGACGAATACGGGAAAGTTCACGAAAGAAGATTGCGTCGGGGTGCAAATACGGAGGCCTCCAGTAAAAAGTTTCATCTCCTCTCACCGATCGCATCGGTGAGGGGAGATGAACCTTCACTTTTTTTACTTTTACGTGATCACCATTATCCATTGGATAACGGCGAACACGTGACCAGGAACCGCTCACCACGGCCCCCCGTGAAATCTCCAGGCTCTCGGCTAAGTTTTGTAGCCAGGAGCAGGGAGATTTTAAATTACCACGTGCGCAGAAGCTGGGGTAAGGTCCGCGGTTAAATCCGCGGGCCTTAGGTACATCATTTCATCCTCCCTCACGGATATGATCCGTGGGGGGAGATGAAACGCAAGCATTTTTTTAACTTTTTTAAACTTTTTTTTTTACTTTTTGCCCTTTTTTTTTTTTACTTTTTACCCCTTTTTTATCTTTTATTTTTACTTTTTGCACTTTTTTTTTTACTTTACATGATCACTGTCATCCATTGGATGACGCTTCATGGGATGAAGTATATTTAGCTGCACCTTAAGAGGTGTAGTTTTATTGCAATGCGTTTCAACCCACTCAAGGGTCTTTTTCATGCTTGATGCTTGAAAAAGACCCTTGAGTGGGTTGAAACGCGTTGCAATAAAACTACACCTCTTAAGGTGCAGCTAAATATACTTCATCCCGTGAAGCGCTATTTTGGATACTTTTTCTTTGATTCCTGTGTATACTGGGCTCCCTATTCCTGGGGACCCCAGACATCCAAGCAGCTCTCCAGACAGGATTGGGAAGGAAGTTCGTTTAATTTATCTACAGGCTGTCCCGGATTTGGAGGTACTAGTGAGTTAACCCTTCACAGGGTTGCTCACTTAGTGCCGGGTAAGTCATTTTTTCCTTATACATTGATAAAATCATTAGCACTGCAGGAGCGCTTCCACTGATCCCGACACCATTGTTATCCATTGGATGACAGTGATCATGTCCCTTGTGACATCCCTCTGCTCTTGGCTACACATGGCAGCCAGGAGCAGAGGAATTTTGAATTTCCCGGGGCTCGATCCCCTCTGTGCACATCGGGCACGCATGTGCAGACGGGGATTTCGGGTCCCGGGACATCGCAGAGGACCGGGGGTGAGTATTTTCACCTCCCCTCATGGATCCGATCACTTCAACCGAAAACTTCACTTTTCTTTAACTTTTTCGCGATCGCCTGTATCCAATGGATAGCGGCGATCGCGGGCCTGGGGACCGCTCACAGCGGTCCCCGGTAACACCTCCTGGTTCCCGGCTACCTTCAGGAGCCGGGAGCCAGGAGATTTTAAATTTGCCGGGGACACCCGGGCTTCTGCGCGTGCGCATGATGTCATCGCCTGGCGCGCATGCGCAGAAGGCCACCGGCGGGTCCGGGAGGACCAGCTCTCCGGGGCACACCGCCGACAAGCCGTGTGCGTATTTTCAGCTGCCGTGATGGATCCGATCCATCAGAGCAGCTGAATTACTACTTTTTTACACAGTTTTGTTTACTTTATTGCGATCGGCGCTATCAATTGGATATCGCCGATCGCAATGCCGGGGGGGACTGCCCGCATCCTGGGATGACAGCTCCATGCTGTCGGCTACCTGCGGGCACCGACAGCATGGAGCTGTCACGTCCTCAGGCCAGTGGGCATTAATCCAAAGAGGATGCATAAAACTACGTCCTCTAGGATTAAAGCCCACTTTCTGAGGACGTAGTTTCCCAATGGGGCAGTCGTTAAGGGGTTAATGAACAAGCCATTGTGCAATAGAGAAAAAAGGAGACTTACTAGAGGCAGGAGTATTTTGCCTATGTGGGTCGTGTGGACTTATATTATATATATTTTTAGACATATTATTTTTACCAAAACAGGTGTTGCTGAATGAGATAGCTTTATCAAAAGGGCCATTTACCAGACCGCGCATGCCCCTAATATAAATATGGGGGAAGAGTGTATAGCCATGTGGAGGAAACATTAAAATGATTATCATTTCTGAAGGACTTAAAGCAGACTGGCAATAAAGTAAAAAAGAAATATGGGCTCACTGCTCAGATCAGGAAGGATCAGACAGAACGTATGACACCTCCAGCTGGGAATGCTCATATTCTGAAGAGCAGGACCATAGAGTCCACCAAAAGTCATCTACTTCAAAAAACGACGCAAGCGATACAGACATAAGAAGATATCCATCCAGGAGAAACAAATAGAGGACAACAACATCATAGTCCTCACACCATGGGTTTTGACACAAAATCAGATCAATGTACTTAATAAAGGACTCAATTTTGTTCCTGACATATCTTTTAACCTTTTTCATACTCTCCTGGATCTCAACAAATTTGTCCGCAATTTAATGGTGAAAAAACATTTCATTAACAGTGATGACTCCTTTACTCCAGCTACTAAAAGAGAATTTATACAGGACACCTTTGAGGATTTAACCCCGAAGGACACAGCTGCCCTTTTGGATTTACATCACCTACATAGGGAATCAGTTACAGCTGATGTCCTTACACACAGGATCAACATAAAAACACCCAACCCTGATTTCTATCCAACACAAACCCGCACACAGGTTGTAGAAGATTTCCAAACGATTATGGAAAAAGAACTGAAGTTGTTACAAGCACAAACTAAGGACAATCAATATGGACATTCTGGATCCAATAATATGACAAAGAGGGAGAGAATTGAGATATCGTGGTTATCTAAAGATGAAGACATCAGGATTTGTCAGTCAGACAAAGGGGGAAATATTACTATTATGGACACTACCCTATACATTAATTGCATTAATCACATTCTTGAGGATAGGATTACTTATAAAAAACTACAGGGAGATCCCACGATTGTTTTTTCTAAAAAACTGCATGAATTATTACAATTGGGATCCAACTTAGGTGTTATTACTACTAATATGGGAGAATACCTTATCCCTACTAACCCAAAAGTCCCATTTATGTATGGCCTCCCTAAAACGCACAAGGATTCTTTCCCTCCTCCCATGCGCCCTATTATTTCAGGAATTGGTTCCCTATGTGAAAGACTTAGTGCTTGGGTAGACAAATCTTTACAACCACTAGCTATGCGGGTACCGGGTTACCTGAAAGACAGCAGTAGTGTTCTGAAAAAATTGGATACATTTGTGTGGCAGGAGGATTACATTTGGGTAACATGTGATGTTGTCAGTCTCTATACTTGTATACCACACCACGCTGCCCTACAAGCTTTACATTACCATTTGAAAGAATATAGCGAATACAGTAGTGAACTGAGAGAATTTATTATGCTTTGCACAGAGTTTCTTCTCACTCATAATTTTTTCATTTTTAATAATCAATTTTTCTTGCAATTGGTAGGAACTCCTATGGGGTCGAAATTCTCTCCCACTTTAGCCATACTGTATATGGCTTGGTGGGAAGAATCTTATATTTTCTCTATATCTAATCCGTTCATTGACAGCGTGGTGTGGTATGCCAGATACTTGGATGACATCATTATTATTTGGAGACAGGGATCTTTCCATTCCCAAAATGTCGCTATTTCTGATGCCCACTCAGAATTATTAGAATTCTCGAACTATATTAATAAGAATAATTGTAACTTACAATTTACCATTAACAGTGATCAGAACAAAATTAATTTCCTGGATCTCCTATTAGAGGTTAGTTGTTCTAGGGATAGTATTAATGCCTCAGTATATCGCAAACCTAGCAGTGGAAACACGATACTTAAGGCTACTAGTTGTCACCCCCGACACACAATCAATGCCATACCACTCACGGAATTCATTAGGGCAAAACACATATGCACTAATACATCAAGTTATAATATGTCAGCAAATCAAATCTGTACCCATTTGGCGAATAGAAGTTATAACCCACAAACTTTGAATAATGCTAAGGACAAGGTTAATAAAATGGATAGAAAGACCTTACTGTATAAGGATAAAGATTTATCTGATGGTATATCCAACAAAATTGTCTTCACTACACCATATAGTAGGGAATTCCCACAGATAAGAAAATTATTCTTCTCCTACCTTCCAATTTTAAAACAGGATGATGATTTAAAATCTATCTTAGATAAAGGCGTGTTATGTACCTCTCGCAGAAATCGTACTATTGGAGACAAAGTATCTAAGAATTTCATATGTCAGAAACCCAAAAATAATTGGATTAATATTAATGGATTCTTTAAATGTGCTGACCCACGTTATGGTTGTTGTCAGTACACCCTTAATAAATCTAGGGAATTTAATAACCCACAGAACAACAAAAAATACAAAATCAATAGTTTTATTAACTGCAAAACTAGTGGAATAATCTATATAATAGTATGCACCCTATGTAATCTACTCTATGTGGGATGTACCTCTAGGAGATTACATACCAGAATAGCAGAACATCTGAGGGGCATCCAAAAAAATCTATTAGGAAAATCAGGGGTTGCAAATCACTTTATTCTAAAACATGGTGGTGAAACAAAAAATTTCTCATGTTTGGGTATAGACAGAGTTTGGAAAAATAGGAAACAAAAAGTAGAAATGAAGGATATTCTCCGTAGGGAAGCGTATTGGATTTTGGAACTAAATACTAGATTTCCATTTGGTATGAATTATAGAACAGATTTATTCTGTGTTTTTTAAAAAATAGGAAGGGGAGAGGAAAAGAAAAAAGAAAAGGTATATATATATATATATATATATGTGTGTGTGTTTTGTTTTTTTTTGTTTTTTTTTCTGCTTTTTTTCTCTTGGCTTCTGCTCTGTAGATTTTGGTGAATTTATATACCCTGCAATCGCTTTATTATTGTGCAGAGATAGCTTGTGCAACTGTATATCTGGGAAATCTAGGAGCATGTATTAAAAAAAAAAAAATTTTTTTTTTTCTTTGCTTTTTTCTTCTTGATTTCTGCTCTGTAGATTTTGGTGAATTTATATACCCTGCAGTCATTTTATTGCTATGCAGAGATAGATTGTGTAACTATATATCTGGGAAATCTAAGAGCATGTATTCTAGGTTTTTTTTTTTTTTTTTTTTTCTTTACTTGGATTTTTGTTTTGCTTTGTTGGGATTTTTTGCCTTCCAGACTCTTTTTCCCCTCAGAATTTCTACTTATTTATCGCTATGTAGATGTATTCAAGTATTGTTTTCCAGATATCCACATGCATACTTGTTTCTCTATCTGTCTGTTTTGAACCCTCTTGCCACAAATCTCTGTATGCTGGTTGCAACATGTGGTGTAATTAGCTCTTGAACACACCCTCCAGACCATTCCTCAGCCATTACTCCTCCTGACAAGCTAACACACACAGGTATTGCTTCTTTGATTTTAATTTGTATTTGGTCTATAAATGTCTTGTGTATTTCATACCTCATAGCTGTTGACAAAGGCTACCTTAGCCGAAACGCGTTCAGCGCGAACCTGTGAGCTGTATGCTTTTTTTTATTCAATAAAGAATGGAATTCTTTTAATGGTAGCAGCTCCCCTCCATCTCTATTTTTTGTTCATATGGCAATAAAGTAACTACTGGTGTGAATAATTTTGAAGGACCACAAAAGACCACTAGGGTGGGACATGTAGTCTGTGGCTGCAGACACTGTTGGAGGACAAACCATGCATTTAAATGGGTACAAAAGCAATGTGAGTTGCTTATAGTATTTACAGGAGTGGTTTATACGCACTGGTAGTGGGATTAAAAACATACAATTTGCAAAAAAAAACAAGGTGTGTGTACAAAGTGTTTATCTTCTACATCACCTACTGGTGGCCCCTACTGCGATATTCATTTCTACTTACTGGGGAAGGTCCATAATTAGCTGCAGAAAATTTAATTGGTCCACAAATTTGTAGGGCCGCAACCATGAGCCATGCTCTCATCATTTTTGGTACTTGCGAAATGCATCGCGTATGCAGCGCCACGATGTCATAATTTCAGAAACCAAAAACGGATAATATAACACAAAACAAAGTAATCAAACAAATGTCAATGCAACATAAACATAAGAAAGGTGAAAAAAAAAACTCAACAAGAACATGTACAATAGCAGAATACAAAGTAAAGTCACAGCAAAGGGCCCAGCGCATAAGGCAAGGGCATTCAAGTGTTTAAGGCCAGTAGGTCAAACTACATAAATATCATACACGGCAACCATAGTTCAATTACACAGGGTGAAAAATACAGACTCATTAAACAGATATTTATAAGCAATTTGGGGGTGGTAGAGCAATAATTGGGACATAATGTGGTTTGGCAAAAGCAATAACATAGTGTGAGCAGGGTTGAAAAACAAACAAAAAATTAAACTCATTCTTTTGATTCCGCGTACTGTCATTGAAAGAGCGCTATTGATTTCTATAGGTCGCTTGGGCTACTTCCTCTCACGGCAGGATCTTCTGTCCTCGATTCCTATAGGCGCTGCAGCGCGTATCCTACAAGGCGGGGCGACTGTCCACAGTGCAGAGCATCTCTTTTTTGTCCATTTTGTTTTTTGGTATAAATGTCAGCCGTACTAACCCAGCAACCAGGAAACTTTTATAGTGGATGCAGAGAGGCGGGGAACATACACCCCAAGTTAATCGAAAACAGTTGTAAAAAAATTCTAAGGTCATAGCTTTGGACGAATGGAAGTGCCTAGATTTACATATGCTTTAACAAAGGGGAGCATACTAAGCAGGTGTGGAAACACATGAATCGAGGTCCAACATAATTACAGACGATTGCAACATTCAGGTGGCGACGTTAAAAATTCCATCAAGCGAAACATGTAAAAAGTGTATTATTATATGTTTTGGCATTAAAATAGGACAACTATTTTAATTTTAGGTGACAGAAGCTGACCAAAATGAAATAGGGTTTGGTAACGAAAATAAAATGCAGCTAAAACGTATGTGTCTATGAGCCTTCGCCAGGAGGGGCGCACACAATGCAAACCTTCTTTAAATGACTCCATTCAAACGACTCCTTTGCTCAGAAATTACACAGTAGCCCCAACAAGGGACAACATCGTCAGTAGAGATGAGTGAGCACCAAAATGCTCGGGTGCTCGTTGCTTGAGTCGAACTTTCCGCGATGCTCGAGGGTTCGTTTCGAGTAACGAACCCCATTGTAGTCAATGGGCGACTCGAGCATTTTTGTATATCGCCGATGCTCTCTAAGGTTTTCATTGGTGAAAATCTGCAAAACCCAAGAAAGTGATGGAAACGACACAGAAACGGATAGGGCAGGCGAGGGGCAACATGCTGGGCTGCATTTCAGGTTGCCAGGTCCCACTATTAAGCCACAATAGCGGCAAGAGTGCCCCCCCCCCCCTAACAATTTTTACTTCGGACAAACCCTCATTAGTAAGGCCCACCTTAGCTAAGCACCACACTACCTCCAACTAAGCACAAGCACTGCCTGCGGGACACACTGCTGCCTCTTCTCCTGGGTTACATGCTGCCCAACCCCCCCGCATGACCCAGCGTCTACAGCGCACACCAAAGTGTCCCTGCGCAGCCTTCAGCTGCCCTCATGCCACACGCTGGCTGCACAGCCACACCACCCTCATGTCTATTTATAAGTGTGTCCGCGATCAGGAGGAACCGGAGGCACACACTGCAGAGGGTTGGCAGGGCCAGGCAGCGACCCTCTTTAAAAGGGGTGAGGCGATAGCCCACAATGCTGTACAGAAGCAATGACAAATCCAATCCTGTGCCACCTCCGTCAGGAGCTGCAAACGTGGGCATAGCAATGGAGAATCCATATGACACAGTATTCATTCTGTCAAGGTGTCACATAGCTCAATCGACACTGCAAGGGGAAAGCCGTCTGCGCTCTGCCCCCTACCCAAGTCAGTCAGTGTCTTTATGCCAGACAGGTCAAACACTGCGATGGGAACTAAGTTTGCACCAACAGTATAGGTGGGTCCTAGGAAACCCAAGACATGAACAAAAAGTTGATCTGAGCGGCCCAACATGGCAGACTTGAACCGCGCCCACGACATAGTCCTCGGCCCACAGCTTCAGCAATCCTAGGCAGGAAGCAGACTTTCACTGCACCCAGGACATAGGCCTCTGCACAAACCCTCAGCAATCGCTGGCCTACAGCGCACTCCAATGCTAGCGTAGCTGTGCACGTCTCATTAGTGCTGTATTGCTCCTGTAGTTTGTCCCAATGCAGTGCCCTGGATAGTAGAGCTAACATCAGATGAAATACAGGTGGGCTTGGGCCCACACTGCATGCCCCAGTCAGACTGAGGTTTTTTATAAATAGTCACAGGCAGGTCCAACTCCGCAATGGGAATTCCGTGTGCACCCACAGCATGTGTGGCTTCCTGGAACCCACCGGCGGTACATAAATACATCCCATTGCAGTGCCCTGGACAGCAGAGCTAACATCAGATTAAATACAGGTGGGCTTCGGCCCACACTGCATGTCGCAGTCAGACTGGGGTTCTTTATAAGTAGACACAGTCAGGTACAACTCCGTGTGGACCGACAGCATGGGTGGGTCCCAGGAAGCCACCGGCGGTACATAAAGAAATCCCATTGCATTGCCCCGCATAGCTGAGGTAACGTCAGATTAAATGCAGGTGGGCTTCGGCCCACACTGCATGCCCCAGTCAGACTGTTTTTTTTTATAAGTAGACACAGGCAGGTACAACTCCCTAATGTGAAGTCTGTGTGGACCCACAGCATGTGTGGGTCCCAGGAAGCCACTGGCGGTACATAAAGAAATCCCATTGCATTGCACGCACAGCTCAGGTAACGTCAGATTAAATACAGGGGCTTCGGCCCACACTGCATGCCCCAGTCAGACTGTTTTTTTTTATAAGTATACACAGGCAGGTACAACTCCCTAATGTGAAGTTCGTGTGGACCCACAGGATGGGTGGCTCCCTGGAACCCACCGGCGGTACATAAATATATCCCATTGCAGTGCCCTGGACAGCAGAGCTAACGTCAGATTACATACAAGTGGGCTTCGGCCCACACTGCATGCCCCAGTCAGACGGGTTTTTTTTTATAAATAGTCACAGGCAGATATAACTCCGCAATGGGAATTCTGTGTGCACCCACAGCATGGGTGGCTCCCTGGAACCCACCGGCGGTACATAAATACATCCCATTTCAGTGCCCTGGATAGCAGCGCTAACGTCAGATTAAATACAGGTGGGCTTCGGCCCACACTGCATGCCCCAGTCAGACTGGGGTTCTTTATAAGTAGACACAGGCAGGTACAACTCCATGTGGACCGACAGCATGGGTGGGTCCCAGGAAGCCACCGGCGGTACATAAAGAAATCCCATTGCATTGCCCTGCACAGCTGAGGTAATGTCAGATTAAATACAGGTGGGCTTCGGCCCACACTGCATGCTCTAGTCAGACTGGGTTATTTTTTTTTTGGGCCATGTACATGGAACACCGCGATGGGAACACTTAGTGCACCCATAGTATACACCGACCCCTGTAATACTCCTGTAGCTAAGGTATACGCACACCCCACTAACGGTTATGTTGCAGAAGTCTAGGGAGACCCTATTAACACTTCTGTAGTTACAGTATAGACGGACCCCAGTAACATTTCAGTAGCTGCAGTATAGGCAGAGCACAGTATCAGTTACATTTCAATAGTAACGGTATCGACAGACCCCTGTAACATTTCAGTTGTATAAGTATAGACAGACCCCAGTAACATTTCAGTTCCAGCAGTGTAGACAACCCCAGTAACATTTCAGTTCCAGCAGTGCGGACAGACCCCAGTAATATTCCAGTTCCAGCAGTGCAGACAGACCCCAGTAAAATTTCAGTAGTATCATTAGGGACAGGCCCCAGTAACATTTCAGTAGCAACAGTATAGACAGACCCCAGTAACATTTCATTTACAGCAGTATTGACAGACCCCAGTAACATTTCAGTTCCAGCAGTGCAGACAGACCCCAGTAACATTTCAGTAGTATCATTAGGGACAGGCCCCAGTAACATTTCAGTAGCAACAGTATAGACAGACCCCAGTAACATTTCATTTACAGCAGTATTGACAGACCCCAGTAACATTTCAGTTCCAGCAGTGCGGACTGACCCCAGTAACATTTCAGTAGTAGTAACAGTATAGACACACCCCTTTAACATTTACATAGAAGCAGTATGGGCAAAGCAGCAGAAAAACATTTCCCTGGCAGCTGTGTAAGGAGAGCATAGTATTTGCAACTTTTCAGTAGTAGGAGTATAGACAGGCCCCAGTAACATTTACGTAGAAGCAGTATGGGCAAAGCAGCAGAAAAACATTTCCCTGGCAGCAGTGTAGGGAGGGCATAGTATTTGCAACATCTCAGTAGTAGCAGTATAGACAGGCCCCAGTAACATTTACGTAGAAGCAGTATAGGCAGAGCACACTATTAGTTACAT